>NW_011887292.1:3324056-3346556 GCF_000151315.2 Capsaspora owczarzaki ATCC 30864 | reverse complement strand
CTTGCCATCAAGCGCGCTCTCAACCATAATTCGTTCTCGGGCACCTCGGATATCAATGCTATAGCCACAGTCATTAAGGTATGTTGGAGGGTGTGGATTTTTGCGTTTGTCCGTCCTTCATTGTGAATTGACTTTTGGTTGTTTTGTTTGTTTGCTTGTTTATCCGTTTGTTTGTCTGTCTGTTTGTCCGTTTGTTTGCTTGCTTGCTTGTTTGTTTGCTTTCCTGCCCTGTTACTTTTGTTGCCCAGATTTGGTTCCGCGATCTGCCTCAACAACTCCTGAACGAATTGGATCATGCAACCATTCTCAAGTGCGAAAAAAAGGAGCAATGCATCGAGGCATTACAGCTCGTGACGGAACCTCAGCGAACATTATTGATGTGGTTGCTGGATCTTCTTGCGGACGTCGCATCGCACGAGCGAACCAACCAGATGAATGCCCAAAAGCTCGGTATGTACAATCGAGAAGGCCCTGCAAGTGGGTGTTTGCCAGGTTGCTCATTTCTTGTGGTTTGTGGCACGTGTTGTTTTCTCTACAGCTATTTGCATTGCTCCAAATCTCTTTTCGACGCCACCAGAGGTCGTTCTTCCTCCCCAAGAGTACTTGCGTCTCTCGCAGGCCGTTGTGACCTTTGTTCAGCACCTTCTGACGCATCGAATCGAACGAAAGTAATGGCCTGGTCACGCAGCACCGATTTGGTTGTGTGCTGGTGGAAATGCAGTAATACACACCTCTTTTTTCCAACCGCAGTCTCGCTGTTACGATCTTCCCGCGCCTGGGATGACTACTGAATCATCAAATTGACGAGGAAGTGTCGTTTACTGAGAATACAGTGAAA
Source organism: Capsaspora owczarzaki ATCC 30864 (assembly GCF_000151315.2). Lineage (NCBI taxonomy): Eukaryota > Filasterea > Ministeriida > Capsasporidae > Capsaspora > Capsaspora owczarzaki. Next base: position 3,345,718 of record NW_011887292.1, on the reverse strand, counting down.
ACTGGCCTTTTGTAACCTGAGCACCACGGTGACCGAAAACCTCCGTGAGGGATTTGAAATTTGTGAAAAAATTGTCAAAATTCAGATCGTGATGTCAAAGTACCAAGCTCGCTGACTTCAAGCCTTGACTCGACAAACCTTTTATGGATGCGATGGAGCTTGCAGTCTTTTTTTTTTTTTTTTTTTTTTTTTTTTTTTGCGGCCGCTGCCTCTTCACACCTGTCATGGATTCAGCTACTCACGCTGAAGCTCAGTACAAGCTTGGATATGTCTAGTTCTGCTGTTTGCAAGAGGGCCCTTGTGGTGCAGTTGAAGAGGCGCTTGAGAGAATACAAATGAAGCGCTCGCTCATTTCTCTGCTTGTTGCGTCACCGACTCCAGTCTGCATCGGCTCCGCCTCCAGAACTTCAAAAAGTTCGAGGACATAACTTTCACCCTGACGCCCAGCCCCAAGATTATCGTTGGCGCGAACGGCTCGGGCAAGACGCAAGTCCTCTGGGCCACTCTCATCTTCCTGCGCGGTCACAACGCTCGTGTCCGCACCTCCCGGTATTGGACAAACCCCCAACCGTTCCTGGTCAAAGAACTCAAAGACCTCTTTGGCGACCCGTTGTTCGTGGACCCGGACTCCGGCGCAGACACGCTCGTTCGAATCCGACCCGATCCTCCTGCTGAGGCCACCAAGCCCGATCAAGCCAAGGCACAAACCAATGCATCGCCTTCTGCTGTGCCCGTCACTGTGGATGTACCGACCGCTGCTGGATCAGCTAAGTCCGACCAAGTCGACGCCGCCAAAGTCAAGCTCGAACCCATCAGAAGGTTCACTCTCACAGGGACGTTCCACGACGCCACGTACCATGGCAAGAGCGAGAACGTCGAGGTGGCGTACTCGCTTGTCAAGGGTTTGCTCCTGGACACGACCCACGAGTCGCTCGCCCCAATCCGCTTCGCCTTCATGCAGCCCACGTATCAGTGGGGCGACCGTGCGCAAGAACTACACAGAGACGAGCCGTTTCTGACCGCTGGCGTTCAGTATCTACGTTCGCGCCTGTTTCAGGCAAAAGACTTTGTGAACGATGGACTCCGTCAGCTCGGTTTCCTGGCCACGGTCGCTGCACCAAACAAAGGTGGACCTGCCATTGCTTCTGTGACCGAGAACGGCGTCACCCTCGACATTGGTGCCTGCGCTGGCTCGCTGCAGAAGATCATTGCCATCCTGACGCTTCTCTACCATCTGACGCCTGCTGCAACTACCGAAGCTGCCAAAGAAGACGCAAGAATTGTCAACAACCAGCACACCTTCACGCAGCGCATCTTCCTCATCGACGAGCTCGAGGCATTGCTCTACGAAAATGTGACAGCCAAGCTCTACGAGTTTCTCGTCAACGCATGCGCCAAGCACGACATTCAGCTCATCGTCGCCACCAACTCGCGTGCCATCATCGAGCCGCGCCTGAACACAAGGCGCGAGGTCTTGTTCCTCACTCCGGATGGCAAGGCCGTCGAGCTGACAGAGGAACTGCCCAAGGACGAGGAGAATCAGCAGTCCCTCTTCCCGATCCTCAACGCTCTCAGCCAAGTCAAGGGCAGCAAGCCACTGCTCGTGTTGGAAGGCGCCAACGACCAGGCGTTCTACAGCAAGTACACGACCCTCGGCCAGCACTTTCAGTTCATGACCACAGCAGGTGCTGTCAAGAAGGAGAGCATCTCGTACATCCTGAGGCAGGCCAACCTCAAGCACGTCTTTATGAGGGACAGCGACATGTACGCCGCTTCGTCCGATCTGCCTGCGGCTCAGGCGCGGATCACGAAACATGTCGGCTCCCCTGTCATCTACACGCAGCTGCCGTGCGTCGAATCGTACCTGCTTTTGAGTGAAATGCTCCAGAACGCCGGCGAGACAGACAAGCAACGCCACCTTGCCCTCGAAGTGATTCTCGAGCACAAGCTGTACTTTGTCACCTCGTTCAAGAGCATGCTCAAGGAGTCGGGTCTCAAGGAGTCTGGTCTCAAGGAGTCGGGTCTGGAGCCCTCGACGATGCCGACGCAGAGAACCAAGGAACAGCTCAGTTGCTTGACCTTTGAGGAGCTCAAGGCGGCCGAGGAGTTAATCCTGTTGTCCAAGGAAGAAAAGGACGAGCTCTTCCGGAAGGCCAAAGGCAAAGGCAGTGCCTCCGAGCCTGCGAAATGCTCCCGTTGGTTCAAGCTTCGGGCGAAGATGAACGCCGACCCGAACGATCCGGAGGCGGTCTGGTCTGCAATGTTCGCACAGCAACAGAAGAGCGCCAATGCTTCGTCAAGCCCACTCGACTCTCTTGCCTTCTGGACCGCGTACGTCAAGATGGTGCACGGCAAGGAGGCAATGGTCTGCGGACCTGATGGAACGCCGACGAGCACCGACGTGATGATTCGCCAGACGCCGTATCTCCATCACAAAGTCCAAGCCCTACTCAATCAAACTGTGCAGGCTGTTCTCAAGGCTGTTTCTGAGTGATTGCTTTGAGCTATCCAATGCCACTTGCTTCCACTGTCAATGTCCTGTTGCTTCATGTTTTCCAAAAATCAAAGACAGTAACATGGTTTAACATTCAAGTTTTCATCTTGTCTATCGCTGATTTCACCACCTGCAACTGACTCTTTATGTACGCCGTTCTAGGGATGCCACTAATAACATACCTTGGTGGTTGGTCTGGTTCCAGAAGCACCTTTTCGATTGTTCTCACCTTGTTTTCCCATCTCATGTCATGCGCTCGGAAAGTTCCATTGAGCTTCTTTCCCTTGCTATCCACTGGTGCATCCAAGGCCACACGCACCTTGTCTCCCTCGTCAAGCAACACGCAGGACTCGCCAGGAGTGCATCTGCTGTAGGGAGGCAACTCCAGCATTGGATTGGGCTTTCTCACTTTCGCCTTTTCGTTCATCTCTGCAATGATTTCAGGGAGCTCATCCACCCACTGTGTGTTTGTAGTGCCACTATCTAGTTCACGCGTGTATTGGCGCTTGAAAATCTCGACGCCAATCTGTCGATTCCTGTTTTCGACCACCGCCTGCTGACGATGCCTGTCTGACTTTGGTCTGACGCGCTCTGCGCCAATGCAAGTGGATGCACACAGCTACATTCGTACGCAAACGGTTCAAGGAACTGCCCAATACATTTGCCCAGAGTACCACCACGAAGGCAAAGTCTCGATCAAAACGGACGTCTACTCGTACGGCATGATTCTTCTCGAGCTCGTTACTGGACAGCCGCCCAGCATCAACCTGATGGCTAACGTTCGACGGGAGCTGAAAAAGAGCCGCAAAATCGATGCAGTGCTTGACAAGGCCATCGATTGGAGCATTCCAGAGAAGGAGTCGGCACATGCCATGGCGACGGATCTTGCGCCTGATTGTCTCGAAACTGCACGAATTGACCGACCATCGTTTGGCGAAATTCTGAGGCGACTGTCGGGGGAAGAAGCTACTGGAACAAACGAGGAGGAAACCATTGAAGGCAGTGATCGTGAGTGCTTGGTCTGTTTCAGCGCCCCGACGAACGCCAAGCTGATGCCGTGCTACCACGCATGTGTCTGTGTTGCGTGTGCTCAATGGATGATCCAACGTCGAGACAAGTGCATGATTTGCCGAGTCCTTCCGAGTTCGTTTCAAGAAGGCACGTACAACCAGACTTTTGTTCAGTGAGCTGCTCTGGGTGCTTGTTGTTTGAGAGTGCATCGTGTTGCATTCTCGTGATGATTTGGTGGATCAAGATTGTTCTTTGTAGCTATGAGGGCTGTTTGCATTGCCATGGCGGCGTTGGTGAAGGTTTATGTGTACAAGTTTGTGATCTTATCATACAGACATGTGAGTAATTGGTGACGCTTCGCCGGGAGAGCTGTGGCATTCTATCAGGCACTCTTGTCGCAAGGGGTTGGAATGATTGCGTCAAATCATGTCAATGCGTTCGCCACGGCAAACATTCTTTGTCCTAACGGGCTTCAGTGCTTTCCAGCTTCACCTTCACGGGTGTAGGTGGAAGTTCAAAGCCATCGAGCGGCGAGCCAAGCTGCTTTGCCATCGGAACGGCAACCGACAGCGGAGCTGGCTTGCTTGAAGACACCACCCGCCTCGCCAGCCAGATGCAAATGAGTGTCAGGGCGGTCACCAAGCCGGAAGCGAGTACCAGAACAAGATACAGCAGGCGGAGCAACCTGTTGTGCTGCTCGAAGAGCCAATGGCCCAACCACCCAAAGGAAACCAACCCAAACAACAGCCTGTGAAAAATACCCCTCGACGTGGTCCAGCAAAGCTCAAATGTACCTACATCATGTTGCAGCTGCGATATTTGCCAATCAGTTGTGCCCGGTGCTTGCGACTCGGTGAGATGGAGCTCCAATTTGTCGAGTCGAGGCTCGAAATCGTTGCGAAGGTCGTGAGTGGATTGCATCTGAAAGGATGTGCGGGCATCACCAAGAGCAAATAAGAGCCAGCAGGGTGAGCATTACAAAAAGAAACAACTGTACAACAAAACAACACAATCAGGCTCGAGCAATCGCAGGTTACCAAACGCGCAACAGTCTGCTGCTCCAACTCGGTCACGCGAGTATTCAGCGCAGTGAGTTGAGAGAATACATCTCGCATTCCTTCGCTGAGCTTGTCGAGATACTTGTGACTCAATGTCATGTTCAAATCCATGGACTTGATTTGCTTGAGCAACGTCGCCATTTGGGATTCGTGCCGCAGGAAGGACGCCAAGCTGTTCACACCGATCGCATCGGCTTGGGACCGCAGAGCCTGGGGCGATGTAAGCTTTTGCTCGAGTTGAGTGGAATGAGAATTATGTGTTTGGGAGTCCGAGGCAAGGGCGAGCGCAGCGACGGCGGCAGCATTTGAATCGTGATTCGATCGCGCGGAAGGTAGAGAAATGGAGGACGAGGAGCGTGTGAGTTTGCTGCCAGCGTTACTCAAACTACATTGGTTGCAAGGTTGGTCGTGGGGCGACCTCCGAAGCATTGCATGTTCGACAACCTGGGCTGGCGTGGAACGATCGAACAGCAACTGCCTCGGAGTGGTTGGATCGCAACGACGGACTTTGCCTGTGCGAGCGCTGCCAGGTGAAGGGGGGATCGTGATGGTGTCGGTCGATGGTGGTGTTGGGCCTGTCGAAGCGCCAGATGGCGATTCTAACTCGGCATGACTGCCGTCCGACGTGGCGATAGATGCTGATTTGGTCTCACTGTCATCGTTTGAGGAAGAGACAGCAGCTGCGATCGTTTCGCTGGGAAGAGGATCCACAAACACAGTCATCTGTGGCATGGGGAGGGAGGCGTCTGCAGCAACTGCATCCGAAGAGGAAAATACGAGATGGACACTGTGATCGGCCTCTGGTTCGACAACTGGCTTGTTCGTGAAAGGAACCGAACTCTCGTCCGAGCCGGACTTGAGCTCTGTAGTCTCCAGAGCACACTCGGCCACATGCGAATCGTCTTCTGCGCAAAGCTGCTGGTGTTGTAGTTGTTCGGGTTGCGGCCGGGACGAGGGCTTGTCGTCGGCACTTTGTTCTGCGGGTGCCCCCGCAACAAACACATCTTCATCCACTTCAAATTGTTGAGGTACTGGAAACGGCTCATCCTCGTACTCATCTTCAAGATACTCGTCATCATCCTCTTCATCGAGGACGCCACAGACAGGTGCTTGCGCGTTTGGCTGGGAGAGGTCTCCCAGTGGCTGTACAGCATCAGGGTCTGTCGCAATATCGACTGCCGGCTCTGCATGCACAAACCTGCTACTGTTGATACCGCTATCGAGTGTATCGTGGTCGTGCATGTCTGGGTCGAGCGCATGATCGTCGGCCTCGTCTTCTGCCGCTTTGCGATCGGCCAGCTCGGCCTGGTAAATGGTGTTTTTGAATTCCTCCATCATGGTGGTACCATACACACCCACTTGGGTGAGCAGGCAGTAAAATTCACTGCCGTGGTAGGAAAGAAATTCAAACTTGACATACTTGGCCCAGATGAGCGGTGATGCGACCTCAAAGCGCTGAGTGCCGCGCGGCTCGTTGGCAGTAAAGGTGCCAAGCGGCACCCAGCTCTTGACTGGGAAGCGATCGCTGACAGAAACTCGAAAGTCCTTGACGCGCGATGAGAAGAGCTCCCACGAACTAATCTCGACGGTGTCGACCAGCAAGTCCTCACAAAGCTCAATCACCACCCACTTTTGCGGTGCCGAACATGGGTTGAGCATGTAATAGTCCCGGTTATCCATGAGCAGCGCGGAGGCGTGCTGTGCCTCGGCATTGTTGCTGAGCACCTTGGCCGTGCAGTCGGCAGAGGCAAAGTTACTCCGGGCTGCTGCTGCTGCCACCGCGTCATGCTCGTCCTGACTAGCATGGTCCTGGTGCGTTGCAAGAGCATGTTGCTCTTGCTCTCGCTGCCGCTTTTCGCGAGCCTCTCTTCGCTTTTGGCGCGAAATTGACAGCTGAGCGCTGCGCTCTTTATCGAGTGCCAGTTGGGTATCGCGCCACTCTTCGAACGTAGGGAGATGATGCGACTCGAGGGGTGGTGCAGCTGGGCTAGAAGCGGTGGGAACAACAGCAGATGGTGGTGGCTGGGTGGATGGTGCTGGTGTGGCACTGCTGAGTGACGGAGTGGGTGCAGTTGTCACTTTGCTTGTTTCTGCTTCTGCTTCTGTCGAGCTGGTTTCTGTTGGCTCTGCTGGGTCACTTGATGATGTGCTTGCGTGTGGTGGCACATCAATCACCGTGCTTCCAGTGGTAGCAACAGGTGCGGTCGGTCCCACGCCCGATTCGACCAGTGACGGCGGCGTATCCCTATGCAACACCAAAGCCCATCAAAACGAAACGTAGACAACGCGAGTGAGATCCAGTGCTGTTTGCGAAACGGAAGTGCAGGACGAGAGAGTTTGGTTTTACCGCAACGCTTCGTCGGCAGCGGGCATTGGAGGGACGGCGTCTTGCCCTGACAGCTGCTGCTGCCGCGGCTCTTGACTTGCTAGTGCTTCGTCTCTAGGCGCTGACGGTGCGTCGGATGGAGCAGAGTCTGCCTGCTCGCTTGAGCTTGGTGTTGGCGTGGCTTGCGCTTGCCCTGGTTGCTCGTCCGCGATCGCTGCGTCGCGTAATGTCGCGTCTGCTGCAGTAACTGGCTCGTGTGGCGGCGTTGTTGTCTCACTGCTCGCTCTTCGCAGAGTGGACGGCACTGACTGTGGTGGTTCCACGTCATCGTCCTTGACAGCCACTCTTGCAGCCTCGTCCTCGTGCGATGGTGGCTGCTGAGCAACGGCATCGACAGCAGTGGTCGCTTCGGCTGCCGGTTGCGCGCTCCTGACAGCAGCAGACTCTGTGTCTTGTGCGACGCCTCCGATCGCGGCAACCGCGCTGCCCACCACCAGCACCGAGACCGCGAGTAGCACACAGAGTCCGATTGCTCGCATTTGGAAGTGAGTGCGCGCCGTCTCTTTTGTTTGTATTCAAAAGACTAGACGCTCTTCCGGTCCCGGTTTTTTTGCATGTTTCCTTCATCTACTTTGACATTACGCATCAACTGATCACCATCGTCGTCGCTCGGCTGACGTTGATGCTGCATGATGATGACCCAAATTGCTCGATTCTTTTCGATTTTTCCAGTCTTTTTTTTTTTCTTTTTTTTTTTTCTTTTTTCTTTTTTTTTTTTCTTTTTGTTTGTTTGTTTGGCTTGTGCGTTGATCGTTTATTTTTCGTCTCCTCGGCTTTGACGACACTTTTTTCCCCCCACACCAAAAAAGCGTCAAATGTCAAACAAGTCCGAAGGGGTGGAAAACCTCGCGTTCGAGGTCCTCGGCAAGCTCAAGAACTGCGGTCCTCAATGGGAAACTGTAACCGTCCCTTTCCTTTCCTTTGTTTTTTTTTTTTTTTTTTTTTTTTTTTTCGACTTGTCTCTCGTTCGTCCAACGCTTCGAATGCGCTGTCGTGTTGAACCGAGCAATTCATCTCGTTAAAGGGGGGGAAAGCGAGTCGACAACTTTGCCTGTCAGCGCACTTTTGCAACAGCGAAACCCCGCTTGCAGATCTGTGCTTGCTGTGGTTGTTGTGGGTTGTTGTTGTTGTTGTCGTTGTGATTGTTGTGATTTTGCGTTGTGGACAATCGCGAGCCGCCAACTCGTCGCCCCACAAAGTGGCTGCGTTGAGTGACTGGCCATTGATTGGTCAAGCTTGCGCTGCTTGGTCGGTGGTCGGTGGTCGGTGTGGTCGGTGTTGGTCGGTGTGGTCGGTGTTGGTGTGCTGAATTCTCTCTTACGCAGTCGCGCTGTCCATTCCTCGCCCCGCGGCTCTCACCTTTCGCCACCATCCAAACCCCCACCCCCTCCTTCGTCTGCACTGGCTTTCTGGTCTTCCCAGCCATGCTGTTTTGCGCCACAGCGTGCGACGGTCAATCTCAAGAGCAGATCTTCCGACCTTTTTTTTTTTTTTTTGATCTTTTCTTGGACTTTCCATAGTGATCTTTTTTTTTTTTTTTTTTCCCTTTGTCCTCGTTTTCCCACCCAAACACCCGAACGCCCGACGTATCCAACCCGACCCCCTTTTTGCGTATCTTTGCTTCGTTTGCTACCAGCAATGTCCACCATGGCAGTTCAGTTGCTCAGTTGTGGCCGAGTTGCAGACTGAAATACGCAATCGGCTGACATCAAATTCAACACAAAAAAAAAAAAAAAAAAAAAAAAAAATCAACCTTCAGCTTCAGTTTCAGTTTAGGAATATGTTTGGAGATTCAAGAGTTGTGTTGCTGATTTTGTTTGTTTCAAGTTGCATTGTGCTGTGTCATCCTGTCTCATTCTGTCTCTGCTTTGATCACGCTCAGTTTGTCAAAGCCACGACGCGCTACCATGACTCGATCAAGGAATCGACAAAGGCTTCAATGCAATTCTTGGAGGCGTTCGCAGTCGTCGCACAACTCGCGTCCTCAGCCAGGGGCGCCACGGGCGATCTCGGCGTTGGCTTGCATCAGGTAGGTGAAAAATGAGAAGCGGAGGCGGGGGGGGGGGAGCCGATGGCTCCAAGAGACCAATGTCTCACTTTTTTTTTTGTCCAATGTTTTGTGTGTTTGCTGACACAGATCAGCGAAGTGCACCGCGAGATTGAGTCAAGGCGCGATGCGATCGCCAACACGCTCATGAGCGAGTTGATCATCCCGCTGAAGGAGAAGATTGACTCGGACAAGAAACAGGTGACCAAGCTCGAGTCGCACTTCACCTCCCAGCTCCGAGACTTGCGTAACAACATCAAGAACGCCGAAAAGGAGTCTGAGAAGGTTTCCAAAGCCGCCAAAAAGACGGCTGGAGGTGGCTCGACTCTGCAACAGGTATTTCGTTTGCTTCATTTCGTCGGGGGGGGGGGAGTCGACTCTGAGTGTGCCTATCTGATGCCAACCGTACCTTGTTCTGTCGATTCATCTTCCCTCGTTTGATGCCAGTCCCTGCAAATGATCACTGAGCGCACCAAGGAAATGGACGTGGCTCGCCAAGACATTCTGCGGCAGGTTTTGGTCGAAGAGCGCAAGCGCTATTGCTTCTTGCTCATGCACTACGCCTCTGTCATCAAGTCCGAGGTTGACACGTATCGCTTTGTATGTTGTGCCAAACGTTGCTGACAGTCTCTTTTGAGCGTTTGCTGGGGGGGCATGATCTCATTGTGCTTGTGTTTTGCTTCCTGTCCAGTCTGCGGATTCGCTGCAAAACAACCTTGCGGAATGGTACAAGCTGGCCGTGTCGCCTGACGAGTTGCCAGAAACCAGCGAAGCCCTTGTTCGCGTGAGTCGTTGCTGTTCCGTTTGAAAGCGAATCCCATTGCGTGGGTCGTTCTCCTTTTCCTGCTGCTCACCTTCGAACAACAAAACTCTGAGAGCAGTTTGAAGAACGCACGTTCGTTCCTTTGGCTGCAGATGGATCAGGACCGGTGCAGAAGCCGTACGACCCCATTTATGACTCGGATTTCAACTTGGGTATTCAGCGAAATCCACGCACACCGGCTCCTCCGCCGAACGCAGGGGGCGGTGGTGGTGGTCCCCCGCCTCCGCCTCCGCCGCCTGGCATGGGCGGTCCTCCTCCTCCTCCTCCTATGCAGCAGCAACAACAGCAGCTCAGTCGCCAGTCCAGCGCTTCTATGGGGGGCGGCCCACCACCGCCGCCGATGATGCCTGGCATGGGTGGTCCGCCGCCTCCTCCGATGCAGCAGCAGCAACAGCCCCAGCGCCAGTCAAGTGGCCCACCTGGGCCGCCAAGCGCCCAAGTCGCACGCACTCCGAGCATGCAGCAGCCCATGCCTCCGGGTGGACTGCGCGGTTCGCAACAAAATATCGCGCCACCCACAATGGCCATCCCGCCGCCACCTGTGCGAGGCGAGCCCATGGTCCCTGCCGCCCCTGCCGCCCCTGCCGCTCCGCGAGCGCCCGCCGTCCAAACTCCGCCGGCGATTGTTCAGCCCCCGCCGCCTCCTACTCCGCCGGCTGGTCGCCTGATGGTTGCCGTGTTCAAATACGTGGCAGATGGCGACGACAAGCTTGGTCTCACTGAGGTACGCGTTCAATTGCAGTTGTCTATTGGAACAGGGCTGCAGTTTTTTTTCTTCTGGTTTTTTTTTTTTTTTTGTTCTTTGTTTGTTTTGTTTTGCTACCTCCCCGACCCACGCCTTCCCTCACTGAAGTTTGATTTTTTGTCTCCCTCTCTAATCGCTTGTGGCTGCTCTTGTCGTAGAATGACGAAATTACTGTCGAAGGAGAAGAAGAGGACGGCTGGATGTTTGGAACGCTCGTCAAGTCGGGCCAGAAGGGCTGGTTCCCTGCTGCCTATGCTGTGCGTAAGGCGAGCGGTGGCCCTCCACCTCCAACAGCGACTGCTACTCTTCGTGCGCCAAGCGTCGCTGCAGTGCCTCCGCCGCCTGCGCGCGAGGAGGAAGAGGACCGTCCGCTGCCCGCTGCACCACGGCCCGCGTCCGCCACCGGCACTCTTTCCCGCAACTCGGTCGCTCCGCCTGCCATGGCCAAGCCTATGGCACCCCCGGCCACCATGCCGAAGGCCGCTTCGACTCCCCCGCCTCCTGCCGCGCCAAAGATGCCCCCAATTGCCATGAAGGCTCCTTCAGCTGCTGCCGCTGCTCCACCAGCCGGCGGCGGCATGCCGACGCCACCCAAAATGCCCCAGATGGGCACGATTCGCGGGTCGGTCGCAGGGCCACCGGCCCCGCCAATGCCTCCAATGGGAGGCGGTGGCATTCCGCCGCCGCCGCCAATGATGGGCGGAGGCCCACCCATGCCTCCACCTGCCCCCAAAGCTCCTCCTGCAGGCAAAGCAGGCAAAAGCGGCGGCGGCGGTGGCGGCGGCGGCGGCAGTGGCGAGCGTGGCGCTCTTCTCGGCTCCATTCAAGCAGGCACCAAATTGAAGAAGACCGTGACGAACGACCGCTCGGCAGCACCCGGTGTGGGCCGAGTCGTCTAATTTGTGCATATTCCTGTCTCGCTGCGGGCCGCGAGAAACCCTCAAAGTTACCCCTTTTTTTTTGCATCATTGTTATTTCTCTGTTCCTCTGTACCTGAGATCTTTCTCTTGTGCGTGATTTGTTGTCTCTGTGTGCGCTGCTACTTTTGCCAGCGTTCCCTTTTTGTGGCGTGCGTTGTTTCACTTTTTGTGTGTGTGTGTGTTTGCGTGAGTCTTCAGCGCCGCCGTTGTTCTGGTTGTTTGCTTGTTTGACACATTGAATTCTTTTGGGATCAGTTTTTTTTTTTTTTTTTTTTTTTTTCTGTTTTTCCATCAAAATGGCGGAAATTTCACTCGAGTCAAGTGACGCTGCGTTGCTCGACTCGACCACTGCAACGGATGCCGATGCTGACGCTGCTGCAGTGCCAGTGCTGAACAACAACAACGACGGTGATGATGATGATGATGCAGTTGAGTCAGCGACCGAAGTCAGCGAGAGTGTGAGCAGCGACGTGGAGACGCGGGAAGCAGAGCCGACGATTCAGAGTGACGGCGACGACGTGGTGGAGACGCAGGAAGCTAAACCAGCCTCAGCAGCAGCAGCTGATGAAGCATCAGATGAGCCGCAGTCTGAGAACAACGATCGCCCCGACGACGTCGACACGGACACGGACGAGGCAGATGCAGACTGGATTACCGTCAAACCGCCGCCAGCCGAGGAAGTTGCGTCCCAGTCCGACAAGCCATCCGACGATGATGAGCATGACGAAAAAGATCAAGAAGATCAGGAAGAACAAGATCAAGCAGGCCGTCCAGGAGAAGCCCAGGCTGCAGTCACCGTCCCAGAACCAACCGCCACTGTGGCTCCAGCTGCTCAGGCAGGACCAGCAAAACTCGTGGAAGTCGCTCGGCCGACCATCTCCGAGTTCAAGTACAGGCAGGTCGACCTCGACGCTGCAGTCTCGACGGCGGTGCTGGCTGCAGTTGCCACTGCCCAGGCTGCAGGTGCGCTTGCTCAGGATGAAATTGCGCGACTCTCGGCCAAGGTCTCAGAGCTGACCAAGGAGAATGCTCGGCTCGCTTTTGCAGCCACGCACGAGAAGAACGAGCGCACTGCGCACGCAAACACGATTGCTGTGCTTCAAGAGCAGGTCGGTCGGTCGTGAAATCGTGATGATTTTCAGAGTTGTGGTCGATTGTTGTAGATTGTTGGATTCTGACCTGGCTTTGTTTTCTGCTGCTGTATACTTTAGACAAACGCGCTCAGCCGCACGCTCACCGAGCACCGGGATGCAGGTGCTCAGATGGAGCTGAAACTCTCATCGCTGGAAGTGGACCTGCACCATTCCGAGCGGATGGTGGAGTCGCTGCAAACGCGCGTGTCCGAATTGGAAGGCGAGCTCCAGGACGCCCGTCAGTCGGAAATGCTCATGGCCGACCGTGCAGCCAACACGAGCAGTGTTCCATTCCTCTCGTTCTCTTCGACGTCCATGTTGCCCGCTGGCTCCACCACCAAGGCCCAAACTACTGGTATGGCGTCCTCGACGTCCTATGGATCGTCCGTGTACTCGTCCACGTCGCTGCTCTTGGACTCGACAGCCACCTCGTACTCGGATCTCCTTGCCTCTCTGCGACCGGAATCCAGCTCGGGAGCTTCGCCGTACGACACCATGATGTCGGAAGTGGACTATCGCGCTGATCTCCGCCTCCTTGAGGAACGCGCCAGCATGGCCGAAGAACGCCTGGCCCATGCCACCGAGCAAGTCCGCCTCTTGGAGACGCGCAACAAAGAGCTCACGAATCGCGTGCTCGCGGCTGGATCGGAGCAACAGCAGACCATCAAGGCCGAAACCCATTACACCATGCTTCGCCTGGCCGAGGAGCGCGCCCTGGCAGCAGACTCCCGTGCTTTCGCCATGGAAAAGCAGTGTGCAGAGGCTCGCCGCGAGGTGGACGCCCTTCACGATGCTCGCGCGGCCGAGCGCAACGAATTTTCGAACGAGCTCGACCGAGCTCGCGTGGAAATTGCCCGTCTGTTGCACACCATCACTGTCAGTCAAGCAAAGGAAGCCAAGGCGGTCTCGGCGGTCGCCACGGCCACGTTGCAAGTGCAGACGGCCTCTGCCGAGGCAGCAGCGGCCAAGGACGCCGCACAGCGTGCCAAGCAAGACGAATCCGAGATGGCTGCAAAGATTGCCCGCGAGCGCGAGCTTTTGGAGATTGCGCACGCCCAACTCGAGCAGCAGCGCCATCATGTGGAGGCTGCCAAATTGGCCGCGGCTGCGCCTCCGCCCCGTCCCACTCCCAAGCCCAAGCCGGTCTTGGCCACCAAGCCGCAGAAAGCCGCCGAGGACACTGAAGCCAAAGTTGTTGCCGCCGTCCGCGCTGCCACGTCGGAATTGAACCAACTCACCGCCGTCACCTCCCAGCAGCGACCAACCCCACCTGCCACAAAGCCGACCACCACCAAGCCAATCACAAAATCCAAGCCGTGGCCGCCGCCCGTGGCTACAACATCCGATGGCCCTGACCAGCAAGTGGATTCTATCGCTCAGCCTGATGAAGCTCATGCAAAGACTGTCGCGGACGCTCGCGAGCCATTACCCTCAGAGCCTGCGCATGCACAGGAGGAGAAGAAGGCAGATTTGGTGGTGCCTATTTCCCCAGCTGCGACGCAAGAACATGCGTTGGCTGCTGCCCCCGCTTTGACTGTCGAACCGACTGGAGCAGTATCCGAGCCGAGCGTACCCGTGCAAGCGGCTGCTCCGGGTTCCAACGAGCCTGAAACGATCAGCTCGCCAAAGCTCGTTGCTGATTCGACTCTCGACGTAGCAGGCGCCACCGAGTCTGAGTCTTCGGATGGTCCTTCCGATCCAGTCGCAGCCGATGCCGTTGCAGCCGGTACCGTTGAGGCTGCACCAGTTGCTGCTGATCCAGTTGCTGCTGTTTCCGTTGCGGCTGATTCCGAGCCGCAAGTGCACGAGTCCGCTGCTACAAAGCTCAATGAACCCATCTTGAACGATGTCGAGCAAGCAAATGTTCGCTTGCCAGAACTGGACATCCCTCTCCCTTCCTCTAGTGACGCAAGTGCAACTTTATTGGACGATTCAGTGGCTCCTCCTCCGCCAGAGCCAACCGCGCCAAGCAGCCAGCTTGCATCCAAAGAATCCGCCACGAAGGCCGACGATGACTGGTCCAGCGACGACGACGAACCCTCTGGAACACCCGCCGCAATTCCAACAAGCAGCCCAGCCGTGCCAACCGCAAGCGCCACGAAATCGCCCGTCAAGCCGCCTGCCCCGAAGCCCAAGCCAAAGCCAGCGGCCTCCAAAATCCCTGCACCTGCGCCTGTTGCGGCCGTCGCTCCTGCACCTGTGCCAACTGCTCCGAAGACGTTTGCTGGAGGTTTCCTCTTTGACACTGGCGCTGTGGATGAAGACGACGCCATTCTGTTTGCGCCGCGCGCCACGTCCGAGCCAGCACCCAGAGCTCGCACAGCGTCTGTCGCCAGCTCCACACTTCCCACTGCCTCAATGGGCGACTTTGGAACTTCGGATGCGAGTTTGGAGACGGAGCTGTCGGAAAAGGATCGTCCGTTTGTGGACATGATGAAGACGCGTGCGCGGCCACCCAGTACCCGTCGCCTGCCCTCTCGCCCGCAGTCGACCATTCTCAATCCGACCTTTGACTAAGGGAGGGAGGGGGGTTGAAGCGAGGTGGAAGGTCGCGGCATACTTTGGATTTGCACCGAATTCGTGCATGTTGATGTTTGTTGTGGTTGTTGTGGTTGTTGTCAGTGCTGACGATCCGCTTTGTTTCTTTTCCTTCTTACGTGCATGGGGGCTTTTTTGCAGCAACAGGTTGCTCTCCGTTTTGTCAATGCATCTCTTCTCGTACTCTTTTTGTCAATTGCATTTCAATGTTCACTGAAAGTGTTTTATTGCGCTAGTACACCCGATACACATCAAAATCATTCGTAACTATTTCCAGCATCATCGCATCACGATCCAGTCGTTGTTTTGTTTTTTTCCCTCTTTTGAGTTTGTCGCAGCAACCATGAGCAGTGCTGCTGACATTCCGCTGCTGCCTGGCGAGGAGCTCGTCACTTCAGGTCCGTCCCAACGCCAACCCCCAACCCCAGCTCGGCTCCCAGCTCGGCTCCCAGCAGTCGTCCTCTTTATCTCATTTGACATGACTTGTTGCTCACTTGACTGCGTCTGCACTCGGCTCGTCTCGTCTTGGTCCGTTTACGTCTCTGTTCACGCTCACAGCCGCAGAGATCACCCATCTCTGCCCCTTCTCTGGCGCCCTCCACGGCGTCCTCTACGTCACCAACTACAAGATTTACTTTCGCGAGCAAGTCGACAACAATGTGAGTCCAACAATGATGATCGAGCGACGCACGCACAAAAAAAAAAAAAAAAAAAAAAGCTTTGGCTGGAAATGCATTGGAAAATCAGCCTCAATGGAAATCCCATACAATGGTGAAAACTCACTTCTGGTCCACTCATTACTTTCTACCCAGCGTGTGGCGACAACCGTTGAGACGCCGCTTGGCCTCATCAGCCGCGTCGACAAGATTGGCGGACAGTCGTCGCGAGGCGAGAACTCGTACGGACTGGAATTGCACTGCAAGGACATGCGCAACCTGCGATTTGGCTTCTCCACACGCAGCTCCAACCGCGGGCAGGTCTGCGACGCCATTATGGATGCTGCATACCCGCTGTCGGCCAGCACGGCGCCTGCAGGCGGAGCTGCCACTGGTTCGACGGGTGGTGCTGCCGCCGTCCCCGCCCTGCGCAATGTGTTTGCATTCTCCTTCCGCCAGACCTTCCCTGAAGACGGGTGGAGCGTGTACAACGCGCAAGCCGAGCTGGAGCGACAAAAGCTGCCCAAGACCTGGCGCATCAGCAAGGCGAATGAGAACTATGCACTCTGCGACACGTATCCTTCCGTGATTGCCGTCCCGAGCTCGGTCAATGACGACTTTTTGGCCCGTGTGGCTGATTTCCGCAGTCGTGTATGTCCTCATTTTTGTGTTTGTGTGTTTGTGCCACTGTGGAAGGAGTGCTGCAAGCAAAGCGAACTCACTCTGATGATGATTGGTGAAAATTTGACACACACACAAAAAAAAAAAAAAAAAAGGGCCGGCTTCCCATTCTCTCGTGGATCCACCCTGACAACCACGCTACCATCACACGATGCAGTCAACCTCGAGTCGGCGTTGCTGGCAAACGCAGTCCCGAGGATGAGGCCATGCTTCAACACATTATCGATGTGAGCTTTGGACGCTTTTTTGTGTTTTGCAGAACAGACTTTGTCGTGTGCCCCTTTTGTTGCTTGGATTGGCAGCATCGGATGGCTCATTTACTCGTACTTATTCTCTGGTAGGCAAACGGCAAGGTTGGAACCTTGTGCATCATGGACGCTCGTCCTCGGTTGAGCGCCATGGCCAACCACGCCAAGGGTGCTGGCTTTGAAAATGAAGCTGTTTACCAAAACACAGAGCTCGTACGTAGTGCAGCGGAAGGCTTGCGGCTGAGTGGGTTTCATGTTTGGACCGCTCTCTCATCCACAAACAATCGCATGAATGTTTCGCAGGTTTTCTTGAACATTGGCAATATCCACGCCATGCGCGAATCTCTCAAAAAGCTCAAGGACATGTGCTTCCCAACCATCGACAACAACAAGTGGTTGTCCAACTTGGAGGCTTCTCGCTGGCTCGGTATGGCAACAATTTTTTGAGCCTTTTGTAATCTCGTTTCACTCTGCCTGCAATACTGACCTGTTCTCCCTCCAGAAAATATCTGCTTGCTTCTTGCTGGAACATCACGTATCGTGGATCTGATTGAGCGGTACGACGTGGCCCGCTGCCTTCTGTCATCTTGCGTTTTCTCATTTTGGCATGAACGTTTTGTTTTGTCGCGCGTAGCTCGGGTACTTCCGTCCTCGTACATTGCTCGGATGGGTGGGATCGCACTTCACAATTGTGCTCGCTTTCGATGATGATGCTTGATCCTTACTACCGCACCATCAAGGGATTTGAGGTGCGTCCGTCGGCTTCTTCTCCTGCCTGGACCTTGAAGATTTGTTGCTCATTTTCTTTTCGTTTGCTTCTTGTTTTTTCCTTACTTTGATTTCGAAAGGTGCTCATCGAGAAGGAGTGGCTGTCAATTGGCCACAAGTTTGGTCAACGACACGGTCACGGTGACAAAAACCACGGCGACGAGCAGCGGGCTCCGAGCAGCGGGCTCCGATCTTTGTTCAATTCCTGGATGCCGTGTGGCAGATTTCGCAGCAGTTCCCCGGCGCATTCGAATTCAACGAGCGAATGCTCATCGCCATTGCTGATCATTGCTACTCGTGCCTCTACGGCACCTTTTTGTACAACAGCGAAGCCATTCGTGTCCGCGAAGACATCAAGCAGCGCACCCAGTCACTGTGGTCGATGATCAACTCTGCGCCCTATGGCGAGTTCACAAATCCTCTGTACGCCCCTTCGATCCAGGAGCACGTCCTCTCGCCCATTGCCAGCTTGCGGAAGCTCAGGGTCTGGACTGCGTATCATCTGCGCTGGAATCCGCGCATGCAGAAGCAAAATTTTATCGAACTGCGCAACATGTAAGTGAATTGGTGAAGGCCATTTTGCTTTTCGATTTCGTGCGTTGTTTTCACTTTGACCTCCTTCCCACCTCTTGTGTTAGGCAACTCGCGGAGATGCGCGAAGCATTGAAGAGCATGGTGGACAACTTGCAACGCCGACTCGACGGAAATGTGCAAGCGTAATGCGCGTCGACATGGATGCCACTGCAGGCAAGTGGGGAAGGAAGTGTCTCGGTGATGTGTTTTGTGCAGACGTGACTGCGTGTGTAAAAAGTGCCTTTGTTGTCATTGAACGAGTGTATTAGTCATCAATGTGTTGAACAAAACGGAAATGGTTTGGTGGGCGCCACAGCTAGTGTTCAGGCTGGCCAAGAATGGCTTGTAAACTCTCGTACACATCAAGCAAACTGATGAGTCGAATGCGCAACTCGGCAACTTGCACTGCATACTGCGTCGCTATTCACAACAAGTCAGGGAGACCAAACAAGTCAGTAATGCAACGGATCGGAGAATCTGATCCCAATCACGCCAAACAACCAGATGACGAGGCGCAGTACCTTGCGTAAAGTTCGCCTGTGCGTCTTTGAGATAACTTGGAGTCAAGACGCCAAACCAGCGCAACGGATCAGCAAAGCCAGGAGCAACTTTGGGTGGTTTGGTTGCCGGTTTTGATTCCGAAGCAGATGCTGCAGCGGCACTCGATCCACCATCCTTTCGCTGACGCAGTTGACCCTTATCTTGATCGGCGGCATCTGTCGTGGCTGAAGAAGGCGGCTGGCGCGAGATCGCCTGGACAGAAACCAACGGCGCGGCGAGAGCGGCAATGAATTCTTTCGGAAGCTGAGAACGCAGCTCTGGATGCAGTTCGAGTGTACCTGTTGGGGTGGCATCAGTGTCTTCTTTCTGCTGGGACTGCTCGTCCATCACAACACCCAGTCCTGGTGCGATTGTTGCAGGAAATTGTGGCGGGTAAATCCAGTTCGAGCCCATTGCATGACGCGCCTTGGTGATTGAAAAGTGTCCCTGTTGTCATAGCGAATGGTATGGTGTGTGGATTTACAAAACCAAACAAAATAAGTAAACGGCAGCCTCCGACTTTGAACGAGACACCTCAGATCAGCTCAGACGGAAACGCCTATTGGATTCGAGTCGAGCTGGACCATACACTCGACGGCAACAAAAAAAAAATTCCCAAAAGATCACTGTACTGTGATTTGCATGTTGTTCAAGAGTCTTTACCTCTTTGAAGCTGCCGAGCAGACTGTCGTGCATGCTGAGGTACGCGTCGAACGTGTCCATGAAAGCGACAATGACCGCGTCTCGCGTCGCCTCAAGCGTTGCTGCAGGCACCGACCGCAGCGCCTCAACAAGCAACGATGATGATGAGGATGAGGATGAGGATGAGGATGGGACTTGGCCGTCGTCCGTCGACCGCTTGGTCAGGTTGGTTGCGACTTTTTCCCCGAACAACGACGACGGCGAGGTGGAAGCTGACATGGCGCTTCTGAGAAACAATGTGGACTGAGCAATCAATCAAATAGACAAAAATGCACATAGTGCAACTCATTCAATGTACAATTGACTTGATCACACCTGAATTAGAAGCCAAGCGAGCACTCATCTTTCAGCCATTCGTTCATTCAGTCATGTCGGTCGCGATCGATGACCGGTTTCCGGTGGAGACACTCGTCGCGCGGAATGGCGAGGTGTTCCAAGTTGCGATTGCTGCTGTAGCTGCACGACCAACACTCAGAGACGTCATCACGACTTTGCACCTTGTGCTGTCGGCGCCAGACACAACGTCCGTCGCGTATGCAGAGCAGGTCCGCGATTTGCCCACCGACTTTCCGCTCCTCTACAACGACAGCGTGTTTCTCGAGAGTCGTGTTTGGATGGTCTTCCGGGCGGAGGACACGGCCAGGCAACGGCTGCTGGGTTCGATAGCGGTGCATGTGCCGCCAGCAACGGCATCGACCGCACGTGCGCACTCGGCCGAGACAGTCGTTGCGCAGCCCGCCGCACACCTTCCAGAAGATGGCGCCTCTCCGTCGTTGCATGCCTTCTTCTTGGACGACTCGATTCGCGCGGCCGGGCTGGGAACGCAGCTCCTCGCGCGCGCGCTCAACTACGCCGACGCCCACTCTGACCAGCTCTACCTGTACACGCTCCCGACCATGATGCCGGCGGCTTTGTCGCTGTATCAGCGAAATGGATTTGTGATGCACAAGCAGATCGATACGGACTGGTTCCGTACATGGCGGATGGTGCGAACTCGGCCAAAACCCGCCACCAATCCGGCAGATCTGAACGAGTAGGGAACGAGCGGGCGCGTCTGCTCTGAATTGATTGGGCTCTGTACTGTAGTTGTATTCCTATAAACTGTTACCGAAAGCCGCCGGACTCGAGAAAATGCTCCCATACAGAGAAAAGGTGAACTATTTAAATTCGATTGTTTGATCATTCAAAGAACACTGCATTGAGGGGCAGAGCGTTCTTTTGTCATATTGGTTTTTGTAGGAGTCGGATCGATCCGATATTGCTTCAATGTCGGCCTGTTTCTGCAAAAAAGAGAAAAAAAAACCACACATTGTTTTCCTCTCATCAGCTTGACACAGATCATGATGAATGTGATTCTTACAGGAATTACAAAACAGCTGATGAACCATCACAACATTTCATCAAGAGGAAGTGTCTGCGTCGCTGGTGCTATCTTCGGGAGGGAGAGGATAGCTCCAGTCAGCGAGGTAACGCCACTCAGAATCGGGTTCGCATCGAGACCCGTCTCCATGATGTACGTGATGTGATGAAGTGCAAGATCGAACCCACGACGCAAGTTGACAGCCGTCTGGACGCGGTTGGCCTCTTGAGCCCACTCGGGAAAGTTGTCAAGCTGCAGGACGATTCTGAGAATAACCTCCTCTGCTTTACGGAGGATTGCACTGCGGAGCCTGCCACTGAGTTTGATCTGTGAAGTAGGCGGCGGAATCATCGAACGCGAGCTAGCGGCCTCGTCGCGGGAGCGGAGGGAAGCACGAACGAGCGATTCCCACTCGTCCTCCTCGGAACTGGGGCCGAGCTTGGCAAGGGAGTCGAATGCGTCGCGAATTTGCTTGTACGAAACGGCGCACTCGAAGAAACTCCACGCGTCTTGGGCAACGGGGTCGGCATCAATCTCGGCCTTGAGGGCGGTGTCTTGCCAAATCTCAAAGATTTGATCGCGATAGGCGCGGAGGAAGTTGCGCAGATATGCGGTGATCTTGGGCAGTTGAGTGGCGGGTGTTGAGGCGATTGCCGTCAGCGCGCGAACGAGGTCGTAAGCCGAGACTTGGCCCATATCACCAAACGCGGTGGCAATCGTGGTCACGTACATGAAGAGTCAGTTGCAGGT
Source organism: Capsaspora owczarzaki ATCC 30864 (assembly GCF_000151315.2). NCBI lineage: Eukaryota > Filasterea > Ministeriida > Capsasporidae > Capsaspora > Capsaspora owczarzaki. Next base: position 3,324,285 of record NW_011887292.1, on the reverse strand, counting down.
CGTAGATGAAGAGTGATACAATATTGGCCATTGGTGTTTTTGTGTGTCGGGGTGGTTTGGTATCAAAGCAAAGAAGGTTCCTGCACTCACACAACCATGCACACAAATCATCCGCTCACGAGCATCGAGAATGCCGATAAACTTTACAATTGGCTTTGTTATTCTCAGAGCGACGGTCTTCAGATCATAACATATGCTGATACGCATCGCAACACACCAAAGCGAGATG
>NW_011887292.1:3169010-3323948 GCF_000151315.2 Capsaspora owczarzaki ATCC 30864 | reverse complement strand
AGCGCTGAACGTGGCGCGAGTGAAGGGTGTAGGTGTCGTTGGGATGGTAAGCGAGAATGTTGATGTGGGTGGCGAGGAGCTTTTTGGTGAGGTCGAGACCAAGAGCCTCCTCCACATCATCGACATGCTGAGCACCTCGACAGAGACGACAAAAGGTGCTGCTCACGGGAGGCGATATCTGCGCCAAGTCGCCGAAAAGTCGACGCAGGGCACCTCGAGTGCCAATGTGGAACTTCAGAAAGATCTGGTCCACAGTCTTGAACTGAAGCTCAAACACCAGGCTGTTGAGCAGAACAAAACGCCCGCCAGCAATCTCAGCAACCGCGCGTTTTGCCGCATCCTCGTTGACGCCACGATGCAGCAGAAAATCGACAGCTTGTTCGTCGGTGATATCACTCACTTCGGCAATGCGAGCACGAGTCATTGCTGACGATGCCTTGAGCTCAGGCAGATTCGAACCATCGCAGGTGACGAGAACAACATTGAGCAGCTGCTCGTCAGCAGCCGCCTTGGCAAAATCTTGAATCGCATGCAACAGTGCTGGACCCTGCTGAGCGATCTCGTCCACAGCGTCGATGACCAGCGTGGCAGGGTGACCGTGCTTGGTCTTGAACTGTTGCGCAACGTCCCTCAGAATGAGACTGAGCAACACCCAGCTCCTGAAGGGTTCTGCTGCCGATGTTACTTCATCCAGTTCAACACCACGGTCTTTCAAATAGCCTTCTGTGAACTGGTTGGGCTCGAACGCGAGAGACCGTGCCAGTAGACCCGGCATCGAGACTAACACCTCGCTTTTGACGATGTGGTAGACAATGCCAGTGCTGTTGGCTCGGATGGCGTTGTGGACGGCGGTGGTCTTGCCGCAGCCTACTTCGCCAATGACGACCGTGTAGTCCTTCAACCGCGCGGGGCGCAGCACCTTTTGAAGCATCGCAATAGCATCTGGACGACTGACGTGGTATTTCTCGAAACGTGGGATCACGGAGCCGGCCTCAAAGCGTGCGAGCATGCGTGCAAGAACGACTTCGGGCGAGTGGGTCTTGGCGATCGTGTTCTTGTCGTCCGGCACGTGCCGAGCAACGAGCGCCACAACCAAAACGATGAATGTGGTGGAGACCACCTTGGCGACCGCGCCGCCGATGAAACCGAACACACGCCGAAAAGCTGGCTGCTGCTGAGCCGGGGCCGCAGCTGGAGCCGCAGCTGGGGCCGCCGCCGACATTGCGGGATAAAACAAGGAAAAGAAGAAGAAACTAAAAACTGCGCTCAGCGTTGACAATCCATTGTCAACCCGTTATGAGTTGAATAAACCATCGTTCGATTTGTATCATTGTCCTTCCAAGACGTTCCTGATGATGATGCATTGTGCCGCTTTTCAAAGCGGTCTGAGTGTTCCAACGAGACAGGTGGTTTTTACAGAGCCCGTTGGTGATTTGGATGAGCATTGGGATATTGGGCTCGATTAACTTGACCCTCTTTTCACTGTCAGCGAGGTCGAGATGCTGTGGATTTTCTTCATCTCAGCGGTCATTCTGAGAGTGGTTACTGTATTGTTTTTGGTTTTTTTGTTTGTTTGTTTTTTTCGTTTTTTGGTTTTTTGGTCGTGAAAGCGTCCAAAAAAGGGGGGTAACCAGTGTCATAAATTGTACACTGCAGAAGTGTATTATTCCGAGCATCAAGAGGACTCCCAAACTCCTACCAGCAGAAAAACCAAAGCGGATTTCTTGGGTTTGAATGCGAGGGAGTTGACTCTAATGTGAAGCAAAGGACCCATGTTGCTCCTCTGTGTTTGTGTGGCATCTCACCCCTGCTCCCTCAACCATCACTCCCTTCCGCTGTTCATGCAACTGAATATTATTATACATCGCATCTGTGCCTCGAGGTCCTCCGAAATGTTCCGTCAATGTGAAATTTGTCAGCCGTATTCCAAACTCAATGACTTGACAGTTTTGGAGAAGACCAAGTCGCTCGCTCTCTCTTACTTAAGTTTCAATGGTACGCATGTCCGAATCACCGACCGCAAACGGCCTCGCCCCACGCCAATCCGATACAGCATCACTTACTACAATGGATTCAGCGCGGCGGGGGTCGGTGGGTGGTTGCGCGGAGCCGGGGGAGCCGAGGGAAAGGGGATGACCGGATTGCTGGCCGTCGACTTTTCGCCAAACGCCATTTATTCACTGCACCGTGCGCGTTCCGGCCGACTGGCCCGTGGATTGTGTTCCGGCGTTGATTTTGTGGCATGTGTGGCATTCCCCGCGCTGAGGCGGCGTGTGGAACCTGGTCCTGGCCGTTGGGAAGCGGCGAACGAGATGGCCTTGCAGCGAGCTCGAATTTTTTTTTATTTTATTGAACCCTTTGCCCTCACTTTTGCTTCCCCCCCCCTTTCCTCCTGCCCTGTCCACTCGTTGTTTGATTCATTCAGGTTGTTGGTTCCAAGAAGCACCTTAAGCGCCTGGCGGCGCCCAAGCACTGGATGCTGGACAAGCTCACCGGCACCTGGGTAAGTTTTTTTTGTTTTTTTTTTTTGGTCCTGGCTGCCCCCCCCCTTGTGTCCCGAGCTGCAGACGACATGCGCTGTCTCTCTTTGACAGCGCAGGCAACGCAACGTCGTGTCGATTGCCTGTGTCTTTCGCTCCGATTGTGAATCGACCCTTGCTCCATCCACCTCACTTTTTCTTTTTTTCTTTTCTTTTTTCCCCTTTTCTCTTGTAGGCTCCCCGCCCCTCGACTGGCCCGCACAAGCTCCGTGAGTGCCTGCCGCTCATCGTCTTCCTCCGAAACCGCCTGAAGTACGCCCTTACCCACCAGGAGGTCAAGTTCATCCTCGCACAGCGCCTCGTCAAGGTCGACGGTCGTGTCCGCACCGACATCACCTACCCCGCTGGCTTCATGGACGTCATCTCGATCGAGAAGTCGAACGAGGTCTTCCGCCTGCTCTACGACGTCAAGGGCCGCTTTGCCGTCCACCGCATCACCGCTGAGGAGGCCAAGTACAAGCTGTGCAAGGTCCGACAGGTCTCCACTGGCGCCAAGGGTGTCCCGCTCCTCGTCACCCACGATGCTCGCACCATCCGCTACCCCGACCCGCTGATCGGCGCTAACGACTCTGTCCAGGTTGAGCTCGAGACTGGCCGCATCATCGATTTTGTCAAGTTCGAGACTGGCAACCTCGTCATGATCACTGCCGGCCGCAACATCGGTCGCGTTGGTGTCATCGTCTCGCGAGAGCGCCACGAGGGCGGCTTCGACATTGTCCACGTCAAGGACTCGCTCGGCCACTCGTTCGCCACCCGCATTGGCAACGTTTTCGTCATTGGCAAGGGCAACAAGTCTTACGTTTCGCTTCCCCGCGGCAAGGGTGTCCGCCTCTCTATTGCTGAGGAGCGCGACCGCCGCATCGCCGAGAAGGCAAAGTCCGCCTAAAGTCGCTCGGAAGCCTGATTCGTGTGCATCTTTTTGGACCTTGGTGTGCTCGTATTTGTGCATTTTCTTGCTCCTTTGACGGGAAAACTGCTCTGTTGTGATTTTGTCACTTCATAGTAATTCAAAAATGATTTCAATTCAAAAACGTCCAAGTGTGCAAAGGTCGGTTTCGGGTTTGGTTTTTGGTTTTTTTTTTTAACCATTTGAAAGTTAAACAAAAAGCAGGGGGGGGGGGCAAACACATGCATCCAACAAACTGCTGCGTTATTGAATCGCAAACGTCTTGTCCACCTGCCGCCGCCGTAGTTGCTCTCGTGTCAGATACATGGCAGCAAGACCGAGGCCAAGTGCGCCAGTGAGCAGCCAGTTGCCCGCCGAGACTCCGACGGAATTCTGGAGCTCGCCGATGCCGACAATTAATACAATGCCAAACACCTGCGATATGCAATTCACGAGCCCGGACGAGGTGCTTTCGGCGACGGGGAAGGAGATTTCTGCCGCGTACTCAAACCCGACGGGGAGGAGCGCAGTTACGAAAAAGCCCAAAAAGCCCGACGCAACGTAGATGGGCGCGAGCCCCGTGTACTCGACAGCGAGCGAAAAGAACACCATGCCAATGGTGGTGGAGAGGTAGATGACCATGGTAGTCAGCTGGAAACGGCCGGTGCGATCGAGGTAGACACCACTCAGCACCGATCCCGCCAAGCCGCTGACGACGACGACAAAGCCAATCCAGCCGAACTGCACCTCTTCGCCGGGGAACCGGGGCGTGAGAATCTGGTTGAGCAGGGTCGTGACTGCGTAAAAGACGCCCACGTTGATGCCATACGCGAGCAACAACAGGACAAAATCGCGGTCTTTCAGACAGTGTAGCACGCCCTGAATGTACCCCATTCCATCACTGGGGGCTGTTGGGGACAAAAGCTGGGTCGATTGCGACAGGGGAGCTGCGGAATGCGCAGTCACCCCGATCAGCGCTCGCCGCGCCGCAATCGGGTCGTGGATCATCTCGTCGTCGTGATGGTCGTGGTGATCGTGATGATCGTGGTCTGAAAGCTTGTGCAAGCTCTCGTGTGAAAAGTTGGCCTGTGTCCCGTGGTGTGAACGCGCTTGCTGCTGCTGCAGCTGCTTGGCAGCAGCCTGGCTTGGGGGCTTTGGTGGATTGCCGGAAAACAAGACGCAAATGCCAACGGCAATTGCCGTGCACGCAATAGCCTGCGCCAAAAGGTAATTGCCAAGATCACCGCCAACATCAACCACCTGTGGTGACAGGACCATGCCAAAGGCAATGCCGACCTGGTTTGCGAGCACACCGAGACTGCAAAAACAACGGCCAAATCAATCAAACAAGTATATGCGACCCAGCAGGCAAGCAGCAAGATGCTCACCCAGTAGCCGTCGATCGCTCCTTTGGCCCAAACCATGTTGCTGCCAGAAGCGCTGGCACGCCCAAAATGAATGTCTGAGCAACAGACGCGACTGCCTGACCAGCCATCAGAATCGCAAAGCCGCTCGCAGCCTTGCCGCCATATCGGATCCATGCACCTGTTTTTGGGGGGAGGGAGTTGGAGGTGGGGGGGGGAAGTTTGGTTGGACGAACAGCCAGCAAGTGAGTGCGTGCTCGCTCGTACTCGAGTGTTGTGGCTGAAAGCTGCCTGTTCCGGTGTTGACCAACAGTGCAGAGTTCGTACCTGCGGCATTGAGAAGGGCTCCCCAGATTGTTCCAGAGCGCAGACCGCCTGGTCGGTCGAAAATCCAGCCGGACGCAAAGACGAGCGGGATGTAGACGGCCATGTAGACCATGGAGAGGCAGTTGACGAGAAAGTCGCTCTTGTCGTACCACTCGCCGACAATGGACGAGATGGGGCTGAATGTAATCCACATGACGGCATTGCTAAAGGAGAGCAGTGCAAACAGGGCAAGCACGGCCCAGCGGCGGGTGTAGAGCTGCGTCCCATCATCGTCAGCGGCACCACCAGCCGGCGTTGGCGATCTCGTCTCGCCCAGCGGCCCGTCGTGGGCAGTGCTGCGGTACTCTGACGGGCTCTGCATGTGCGTGAGTGTGCGTTATCGCTTTGGTCAATGTGGTGGGCGACGTTCGACCCGAACACGAGCAAAGTTCCGACTGTGAGCACTTGGCTGCTTTCGGTAAATAAAGGAGGAGTGATGAGACAATGGATTATTTTATATCAACGGGTGTGATGGGGTACCCCCACCCTCAAATCATGTGGGGGGTACCCCAACATGCCGTACCCTCCGAGCGCTGATCCAATGTCGGTTTTTCGGTGCTCGGCGGTTTCTCACTCGTTTTCCTGAATCGCTTGCAATCGCTCGACCGGATCTCTGATGCAACATCTTCTATTCATATGCTTTGCGATTCAACGTGTGGCTTCTTGTTCGAATATCTTCCCTGAACATCTGCCAAATTGATGGATAAAAAAAAAAACGCTGACTTTTTTTTTGACAGTCATTTTTTTAAAATTTTCCCTCTTTTTTTTTCGTATTTTTGAAAACCCATTTTTTTTTTTTTTTTTTTTTTTTCGCTTCATTTTCATTCATTGCTTTTGTTGATTTTTTTTTTTTTTTTTTTCGTTCGTTTTGTTTGTTATTTTTTTTTTTTTTTTTCGTTTGTTTTCTCTTTCTCATGTCAAATCAATCGTCGCATCCGCCACCGGGCGTGCATGTGAATGTAAGCGACACCCAGGCCATCGCATTCGCTTGCTGCTGCAGCATGGAGGGGTGCAGTGAAGAACGGGGAGGAGAAGGAGGCAGGAGGGGGGGAACTCGCAGCCGCGGCTCGATTGCACTTCAATGGGTTGGCGGCAAAACCGAGGTTTCCGCGCCAAAGCGCACCGACGCGGCGCTTGGCCGTGCGCGTGCACGATGGCGCCGCCTCTTGGTGCAGGCGTGTTGGCAGCTGCATACGCTCGACTATTTCAGCGCACCGCCGTGGATCAGCGAGTCGGCTGGCGCTGCGGCGGAGGACGAAGCACCAGCGCGACGCATTCTCGTTTTTCATCGCCCCTGACTTCCTTTCTTGCCCTGGATGGCTTTGACTCGCTTCCGGCGTCGGCTTTGCGGCGAGCTGCTTGCCATGATTCGTTCTTGCGGATTGTGGGCATGCTCGGCCTGCGGCTTGAGCGTGTGAGCAGCTTTGCATTGCGGCCGATTGGGGTGTCATTTTTTAAAAAAAAAAAAAAAAAAAAAGGATGCATAAATGCCGCACGTCAAACTTCAAACTGAGCTTCCTTCATTCGGCTGGGCTTGGCTGCATCACCGCGCGACTGCTCCGCTGTCGGCGTCTGTGCGTGCGCCGCGGGGTGGTGCGTGGTACTCGCAACGGCGCACGGCCCACCGCATGCCGCGGGGCGCCCCACGACGCAGCTATTGCGGCACTGCGGCCCGATTCTCATCGATTTGCCGCGAAGAGGGGATTTTTTGGAGATCTTTTTTTTTTTTTTTTTTTCAAAGTTGAATGACGCTCTTCTCCAAGCAAAAATTCTGCTGCTGCGTTTCGTGGCGTTCGTCGGTGGCGGCACCCGCCCAGCGTCCATGCGCAAGCAAAGTCAGACGTGGGTTGGCTCTTGGAAGGCAAAAGGCAGCGCAACGCGCAGACAGCGACTTCCCAATGTCTCTCTCAAAAAAAAAAAAAAAAAAAACGAGCAAAAAACGAGCAAAAAAAATCTCGGTCAAAGATCAACTCTTCGTCGCGTTTGCTGGTTGTTTGGCGTTTTCTGAGCGTGCACTGGTCAAAGAGCGCGTCTTGTACTTTGATCTGGTGCTTGATTGTTTTGGATGGTGGAAGTGCCCTATGGACGCGGCCTTTTCCACGTGCCGTGGTGAACGCACACACAGTCAACGCCCACAGTCTAGCTCTTGCTCTTGCCCCTTGCACTTGCACTGAGCGCATTGTGCATGTGTTGTGCTGCTGTTGTCGTTGTTGACGTTGTTACCATCGCACTGACCTTCAACCATCCCCCGTCTCTTGTGGAAACCAATCTTCACTTTTTTTTTTTGTTGTCTCGATTGCCCTCGTTCGCAGGCCAAGCGACGACTAGATTTGCAAGAGGGCGAACCAGAGCGATCGCAGGGTGCTTCGTCGCCTGGGCGTGACTATATGCGACAAACACATGTTGGCTCGCCTGCGGCAGCAGCATCGCCACGCACGCCAAGTCACCACGGCGGGCTGGCGTCGCCTGTCTCGGCTGCACTTGCCGCCGCTGGGTCGCCGTCGCGCGTTGCGGCCGACTCGACGCCAAAATCTGCACGCCGCAAGATCGGACGTGATTCACCCACGGAAGATTGTAAGAGATTGGGTTGATGGTCCGTGCGTGCGTACGTTCGAAAAAGCGCGGCTAACTTTGTCTTTGCCCATCTGCCCTGTTCTGCAATCTTGCCCATTCGCGTCTGGCTCCATGTGCGCGTGCGTGCATCTGACATTACCCAATTTCCAGTTGACGGACCCACAAGTGGTCGATTCGACACGTCGCTCGGAATACTGACGCGCAAGTTTGTCGACCTCATGACAAACGCACCTGGTGGGGTCCTCGACCTCAACGTGGCCGCCAACATGTTGGGTGTACAAAAGCGACGCATATACGATATTACCAATGTTCTCGAAGGCATCGGTTTGCTCGAAAAGCGATCAAAAAACAACATCCAGTGGAAGTACGTGGCTTTTTTGTTTTTTTGCTCTCTTTTTTCGCCCCCCCCCCTTGATGGCTTTCTCTCGTGTGGTTGTCATCACGCTGAATGCTCATTTTTTTTTTTTTTATGGTTGTTTGCTTGTTTGCTTGGATTGTCTTTCCTACAGAGGCTCCAGTAGTAGTGGGAATAGCGACGCAATGAGCGCCCAGGCCGACCAATTGCGCGAGGACATTGCTGCGCTCGAAGCACAAGACAAGGCGCTCGAAGACCACATGCGACTCATGCAAGACAATCTTAGAAGGCTAGCCTCGCAGGAGCACAACGTCCAGCTGGCCTACGTAACACACGAAGATATTCGAAATATTGAAAGCTTCCGGAACAAAACGTTGATAGCAGTCAAAGCCCCACAAGGCACGCGATTGGAGGTTCCTGATCCCGACATGGTAGGTGCAAAACAGTATTTTGCTCATTTCGACCAAGAGCTCACATCTGCTGCTTCTCCTCTCTTTCTTTCTTTCTTTCTCTCCATCTCCCAGGGAATGGCTGCCGGCCAAAGGCGATACCAAATCCTGCTCAAAAGCAATGACGGACAGATTGATGTATTCCTCGTTAGTCGAAATCACGATGTTGTGCCGGACGACGACACCCAAGCGATGGTTTCGGAATCGTCGGCTCCGCCACCAACGTCCAGCAGCGCAGCTCCCAAATCGTCGTCCTCTGCACCAGCGCAAAAGCATGAGCCTGCATTTGGCGTTGCAGCACCCACTGCCTTCAACTCACCACGCGGCAATCGCACTCGTGGAGCAAGCGGAGCAAGCTCTTCCAGCGCCGCTGCTCCTCCGGCCACCAATGGCACACACGCCGACGCCGCTGTCGACAAGGCATCGTCTGAAGCGGCTGATGCAGCATCTGCGGCTGATCTTATGCCCATGCTCGATACTGAGCGAGCAGCCGCCTCCTGGGACGATGACAACTTTGACGCGCAAGCCACGCAGCAGCTGGGTGACGCTCTTATTCGCACCCCCTTTGGCTTTGACGGTCTGATTCCCATCAATCCAACAGGATTTTCTACCGACGACTACCTGTTCAATCTGGACGAGTCGGAGGGTATTTCGAATCTTTACGACTTTGGAGCCTTCGACGACATCAACGAACCATAGTCGTCTGCTCGAGCCATTTTGGCGTTTCATTCGTCGTGCATGACGTGTGGCGCTCGGTCTCAATCATCGATTTTTGCACAAACAAAACCAATCAAAAATCAAACAACACCAAAAAACAACAAAACAAAAAAACACAATTCCGAAACCAACTCTGCTCGGCCAAAAGCAAGGCTTCATGCTTGTTTTCCAAGTCGCTATTGCTTGATCCGGTATTGCTGATGTTATTGCCCATTAGTTTTTTTTCTTCTTCTTCTGCTTCTTCTGCTTCTTCTTCTTCCTCATCCCCTTTTAGATGTGAATGTTCTGATGTCTTGTTGAGATTTTTTTCGATTTTCCTCCTTGTTTCCTTGGCTCGTTGTACTTGTCGCTTCTGCTTCTTGGCGGGACCAACTTCTTGCAATAGAAAGCCTTGTTTTTTTTTTTCTGAACCAGTTGCTGAAAGTCTGTCGAAAGGGATCTGGGTCTCAGTACGGGCGGTTGTGATGAATGTAAAGCACAGACGTTCCTGCGAACAGCAGCTCGAAGGCGAGCAGCGGCGCCAGGACGGCAATCCACCGAACAGTCAGCAGCCCTTCCAGTCGCAGAACAAGCAGGACTTGGAACGCAATCATCAAGGCGAGAAAGCCCGCGCGCAGAGCGAGCTGCTTGGCTGGGATGGAGTGGTTGCGCCGCCGTCTGCGCATCCGGACGCACAGGATGCAAGCGACGCCATCGAATATCCAGCAGGGGATGAACGCTATCGGCCATGACATGCGATCGGGACTGTCCAGCTTGACTGCGACGAGGACGGTCAGCACGAGGAACAGCACTGCTCCGAGTGCTTGGAGCGACATTGTTTTCGACCCCGACTTGTCAACGACCGAAAGCAAATGAGAAAGACGAGTGATTGAATCTCACAAATAGTGTGTCATTCCAATGGGTGAAACGCTACAGTACAGCACACTCCAGCTGATCGGCACAATCACAGCAATTCTGGGAAACAAAAAACGTTGAAAGCTTGAAAGCTTTGGTCCAGTTCGACTCGGTTTGGAATCGCCAGCTGCTAGCTCAGTAATCCGCGCGATTTCTTGCATGTAATGCTACTGTAATGCGTTTGTTGGTATTAAAACGCACACAGTTTAACTCAGTCTTTTTGCAACAACCCCAGATGGAGAGTCGAGCACTGAGCCGCCGCTCCGCGGTCCAGCAGGCAAGTCGCCCTCCGTTCGAATCCCTCTTCTGCATCAAAGCGATAGTGCCATGCCTGCTTTTGTTTGACGCATGCAGTACGGGGCGCGCTGTGTGTCTGTGCAAACTGAACACCGAGCAAAGAAGGACTCGCTCACACTTGCTTCCTTCTCCTCCCGCCTTCCCGCTCACCCCCTTCCCCCACCCCACGCCACCTGATTGCCATTTGCTCGCTATCGTCTGCCGTGTCAGCATGCCCACGCCGCGACACCCGCGGCTGCACCACTTTGCGCTTCTCGCTTTGGCGGCAAAAGTGAAACAAGTGCATCTTGATTTTTCCCGCCAAAAAAAAAAAAAAAAAAAGGTTTATCGTTCTCCCTCTCCCTCTCTCTCGCTGCTCGGTTTGGCTGTTTCTTGCTCCGTGTGTGAATGCATCGAAAGCAATGACGTCTACGCATCCCATGCAGTCACGCATGGCGTCAACTGCTGCTCTGGTCTCGAGTCGCGGCGCTGTTTCGACTCAAACTCAAAACTCGAACGCCCTTTGCTTGCGCGTTGTTTGCGTGCACGTTTGACTTTCACTTTTTGTTGTCGGTCGCTCACTGAAACCAACCATTGTCATTCAAAAACCCAACCATTTGTGACAGGAGTGCAAGCGCTGCCACCAGAAGATGGGCCACCTCGATCGGGCTGCGTTCTCTGCACACGTTGAAACATGCACAGGCAAGCAGCCAAAGCCAACGCGTCTGCCAGCTGCAGCTCGCGCGGAACCGGCAACGCCGACAAAGCCAGCCGCCGAGGACGATGCACCACCATCCGGTATGGAGTTAGTTTTCGCCTTTTTGGTTGAGATTGCTCTTGTGGCAGCATGTCTCACCTTTTTTTTTTTGTTGTTGTTGTTGTTGCCGTGAAACATTCTCCTCATTTGGGATTGGCGACATTTCGCATACAACCAGACGCGACGCGCGAGGTGTTTGGCAGCCCAGCAAAGGCGGTTCAGAACACGTACGGCTCTGCCAAAGGGCGGACACCCGTGTCCAGCGCAGCTCTTGCCTTTGATGCGCTCGTGCAAAGTCCTGGCGCTGGTGGTTCCTCCGCCAAGCCACTGGAACATGTTGCTGCGGCAGTCTCTGTCGTGGATGCTGCAGGCGCAGCCGAAAACGAAGATGCGGAAGACGAGAGCGATCGTTTGCAAATCATCCTCGGAAACCTCGGCGCAAAGATTACCCCGCGTGTCATCGTCGGCCAAACGACCCATCTCGTTTTCCGCTCTGGGCAAAAGGGCTGGCTGAGGCAAGCTACAGAAAACGCAATTCCCGTCGTCACACCAGAGTGGGTGTATGCTTGCGAGTCGGGTAACTTGGTCGCCGACACGGACCAGTACCGTGCACCTGACGCCGCCCACCTCGCTGGAACCAAAACGGCAGTTTCCAATGCGACAATGCCACCGACGAGCAACGCTGCCTCCGCTCCTGGTCAACCGAGCGACGAATCAACCCCACCGAGCGACGAATCAACCCCACCGAGCGCTCCCTCCAGCTCCAAGACCGCAGCAGCAGCGCTTACTTCGCTTCGAGTTGTCACAGTCCTGGATGCTCTCGACGATGCCCCGCAGAGCATTGCACAAGTGCGTGGTCAAGAGGAGCAAGTGGAGAAAGTCGGCGACCAGGAGAACAACGATCCCGCAGAGTCGAGCAAGCTTGCCACCCCTCCAAAGCGTGGTCGAGGCCGTGGCAAGGCAGCTCCTACAAACGCTGTTGCAGAGCAACCATCACCGGTACCCATCAATAGCACAAGCGACGGCGCAAACGAGGAGGTCGCACCCCAGCCCGCCTTTGGTGACGATACTCCGAGCAAAAGCCCCCGCGGTCGAAAGCCCAAGGGTTCTGTGACCTTTGCTGATGCTCCTGTCGTTGCGGACAAGACGAGTGTCCCGTCTACCGCTTCTCCAATGCAAGTGGATGACGTGCAGCAGACGCCAACAACAGGTGTCAAACCCCCGATCAAAGTGGTCGAGTCCCCAGCAGCTGCGGAGGCCTCTACATCTGGCTCGTCCCCTCGTACCGCTCAGCGGGCGCGAAAGCAGACGCAGATGCAAACAACCCCCGACAGCGGAGACTCAAAGAAAGCGGTAGCGGCACGCGCCCGAGCCGCCTCCGCTGCTGAATCTCAAGCTGACGAAGTCCCCGCTGAGCCAGCAAGCTCAATCTCTCCAGTTGGCGTGTCTGCGCGTGGCACGCCTCGGCGAAAGGCTGCCTCCAAGAGCTCTATTGTCGAATCGGACGAGGTTGAACATGTCTCTCCGAGCAAACGAACTCAGCCCCAGCTTTCTCCTGCCAATGTTCGCCGACCTCGTCTGGAGCACAGCATTGCTCTGACCAGCCTGGATCAAGAGTAAGACGCAAAAAGGGTTTTTGGAATGGGGGGATGCCTTTGCACTGCGCTTTGGGTTTTAATTTGCAACCCATTTTGTGGTACTCGATGAATGAACAGAATCCGCGACACAATCGAGGCTGGCATCGCTCACCTCGGAGTGTACGAGCTGACTGATGATGTGCGCTTTGACACAACGCACGTTGTGGTGGGTGAAGCCCGACGAACACTCGCCGTGTACAAGGGTCTGGTGGCTGGGTGCTGGATTGTGAGCCCTGACTGGGTTTTGCAGTCCATTGAGGCCGGCTCGTGGATTTCCGAAGAGCCCTTCGAGATGGAGCGCGCCTTTGAGTTTGCGCCAGTCTACCGCCTCGAACAGTCCACAACTCACGACGAGGAAGGTGAACCCGAACCGCGATTGTTTCAAGGGCTGCGAGCGTTCATCTCCATCGAGTGCAACCCTCCCCGCAAGGAGCTGGCCGCCATTGTTTCTCTTGGAGGCGGCGAGGTGAGTGTTTAACGGGTTGCACATGCTGTTGTGTCCCTGTTCTCATTTTAATGTTATTTCCTGCATTGTGTCTTGATTGGGTGTTTTTATCCAAACATGACAGGTGGTGGACAAACTCGAAGATGCTTCTGCTTGCATCGGACCGACCTCTGCTCGTATTCCCTCGAAATGCGTCCATCTCAAAGAGGCTTGGTTGTTGGGTAAGGAACGGCCTAGTTTTTGGTTTTGTTTTTCTGATTATGAACTGACATGTCGCCTCCCCAGACTCTGTTCTCAACCACAAGATTCTTCCGCAGTCGCCGGCGGAGTTTCGAGAAAAGGTCGCGACCGAAATGTTCCTGTAGATACATGACTGCTGAAACTTCTGTTTTTAAAAGAAAAAATGCTCGTGCTTTTTTAAGATGCCTGAAACAAATGACAACCGATATTCCAAATCAAACTACAATATTTGCCGACGAGCACGTTGTCGCTTTGAGAACCATGTTCAGATCAAGCAGTTTGTTAGTCGCTCTTGGGAATCAGCCCGTTCTCCTCGGGCTGCAGCATGTCCTTGACAACGGCCTCGACAAGCGCTTTGAGGTCCTGTTCAACCTTGGCAAAGTCCTCCCTGACAAACCGAGCCGAAGTCAACACCATGAGATACAGTCATCAGCGCTTGCAGTGCTTTGGGATTGTCGTTGCGCGACAGAAACGGCCGACATCTTACACGCTGCTTGCGTCGCCACGGAGCTCAGTGTAGTACTTGATCTTGGGCTCGGTACCGCTGGTACGGATGGTAATGACAGCGCCGTTTTCAAACGTAAACGTAACCATTTGGCTCGAGGACGAGGTGGGAAGCGTAGCCTGCATGAATTGGCACACGCGTCAGTGCTTTTTTTCTAGGCACCATGGACATTCAGATGTCTCACCTTGTTTCCGGGCTTGGAGTTGTCATATCCAGTGGTAAGGTCACGCACGTGGCGAATGGCCACGCCACCGCAGGAGGTTGGGTACTGCAGAGGAAAGTCAAACAAAAAAAAAACCACAACAGAAAGTCAACAAGTCATGTTTGAGCGGACGGTTCTCGAAGGTTCTCGAAGGCCAGCGCACTGACCTGCTCGTCTTTGCGAATGCGTTGGAAGATTTTCTGGATGGTGGGCTGCGAGTAGCACAGATAGTACGAGTTCAAGCTCGCAAAGTAGCCGTACTTCAGGTACAAGGCCTCGAGCTGCTGCATCAGGGTGCTGCCGCGGCTGTAGAGGTCGTTGGCGATAAGGCCCATGACTGCAGATGCGCACACGCCGTCTTTGTCAAACACGACAGTGCCCACGGAGAAGCCTGGTCAAGCAGGGTGAGGTGCCGAGGGGTCAGAAGCTGGTTATTTTTTTTTTTTGACAATTGATCGGTTGTTTTCATGTTCTGCCCAACTTACCAATGGCCTCCTCAAAGGACATGATGATATCACGGCCAGCGGCGTGCAGTTCAATCACTTTGTTGCCAATCCACTTGAAGCCCGTCAGAGTTTCTTCGAAATAACAGCCCTCGACTTCCGCCATCCGTTTGAGGAACTTGGATGAGACGGTACTGGCCACACAAGCCGCGTTCTCTAGGGAAATTTGGTCACAGTGTGCGACGAAACCACGGTAAGACACGATTTACCAGATCTGTGACAGATACAGAAAACGGCCACTTACTAGCGTCGGCATGCGTCTTGAGATACTGCTGGAGCAACCAGCCAGCAAAGATCGTTGCAATCTCGTTTCCGGTGAAAATCTTCCACGATCCGCTGTTGTTTGCAGCACGTGTGATGGTCAGTTTGGAGTCAGGTTGTGGTTTCATCATGCGAAATCGTCGTTTTGCACTTACTCGGGACGACGCTCCGCCACTGCCAGACGGTCGGCGTCGGGATCGTTGGCAACAATCACGGGGCTGTCGTTTGCATTGGCGGTGCGAATCGACAGGTCCTAGCCGGGAGAACAAGCAGCAAGATGTCAGAAGTGAGCGTGAGCGTGAGAGTGGACGGAAATGTGAGATAAAGTCAATCAATCATGCCATACCAACGCGCTCTTGCCCTCTTCGGGGTTGGGGAACTTGACAGTCGGGAATTCAGGATCAGGATGAACCTACACAGCGCAGCAAGAGGCGTTCAGCCGCAAAAATACCAACGGGTTTGAGGACGAAACTCCGGAAACTCACCTGCTCCGCCACCTGAACGAAAGGAGGCAGTCCAAAGGTTTCATAGGCCTTCATGGCAAACTCAAGACCGACTCCGTGCATGGCAGTGTACGTGATCTTGA
Organism: Capsaspora owczarzaki ATCC 30864; assembly: GCF_000151315.2. Lineage (NCBI taxonomy): Eukaryota > Filasterea > Ministeriida > Capsasporidae > Capsaspora > Capsaspora owczarzaki. The sequence goes on along the minus strand of NW_011887292.1, from coordinate 3,308,391 downwards.
TCGCATCGCGAGGCGAGCTGACAGAGTCAAATGGAAGTCAGTTTCCGTCAGAGATTCAGCGCTGTCAAACCATGATCATACGATGATTGTTCAACAGTCCATACCCTTCAATGGAGTGCTCGCGGATGGCGTCCATGTACGACGCTGTCACTTCGGCGAGAGGATCGACCACGAGAGCTCGGAAAGCATCGTTCGACTCGAGCGCGCTCACATCCCATGCCGTCGGCCAGGGCTGCAGGTTCTCCTCGATGTGCGAGGCAATGCCCTTGTCGTGCGGGGAGATGATCTGAGGGCGGGAACAGGGCGCGGCGAAAAAGTCAAAAACAATCACCCAATTCGCACGAGCGGCGACCTCCTACCTGAGCACCGTTGCCCCAGTACACCTTGTACCCATTGTCGTTCTTCGGGTTGTGCGAGGCCGTGACCATCACACCAGCCGCTGTCTTGTACTTGCACACGGCAAACGGCTGCGATACGTTCCCAACGCCGAAAAATCGTCGAAAAACAATTGTGAGTGGCGATGATTATAAACCCTTTGGAAAGTACCTGGATGACTGTGTGCCAGAAAACCGGAGGCTAACAAAACAAGAGCCATCTTACAACAAACGGGGTCGGGCAGATGGCGCTGAACAGGTAGACTTTGATTCCACGAGCCACGAGCGCGAGAGCAGACAACTGAGCCCATCGCTGCGAGTTGTGGCGAGCGTCATAGCCGATGGCCACACCCATGGACTTGGCATCGGGCTGGACGTCCTCGACATATCGAGCAAAACCCTGAACATGGAAAAAAGTGAAGCGTTGTTTGTCAGCAGAAAGCTCGTCCCAACTTCCCTCAAGAAACCCGTGCCAACTTCCTTCATTGACATCGAGATCTGTCAATACCTGAGCAGTTTGGATGATGGTGACATCGTTCATGCGCGAGTATCCAGCGGCCATCGCAGCGCGCAGACCTAGAATGAGAACGAGGCCATGCAGCGTTGAGCAATCCCTCAGCAAACCTCGGAGAATGCACTCTGCATCCTGTACACAACTCGATCGAGCATTTGCGCACAGCCAGGCCCGTGCTTTGGCGCTAAGGTGCGAGGATGCTCGTCGAGTGATGACCCGCTCCTTACTCACCAGCAGTGCCAAACTCCATCCGGGCGTCGAGGCGGGTGTGCAGCTCGGCCTTGTTGCCGGCCTCGACGAGATCGGTGATTTCCTTGCGCGTCTTGGGGTTCTGCGGCGCAGCAATGGTGTTCAGATCGGCGAGTGAGTGAACTGTTTGGCATTGAATGCAGCACACACAAGTCGATCAAGCAGGTGCACTCATCGACGGACCTGGTCAAGCGACAGCCACTGCTGCACGAGTTGATCGAGCGATGCGTCACCGACGGAAGGGACAGACATGGATTTCGCGTGAAAACTGGATGGGATTCAAAAAAAAAAAGAGTGTGCGACGAAGCTGAAGCGAGAGCGGCAATTGTTGGTCGTTTTCTGGTGATGGTTTTGTTTTGTGTGATTTGTGCAAGAGAGGGTTTTTTGGTGAATTGGATCAACAGTGTCTCGCAGAATAGCACAAACAATCTGCAAAGTGTTTGACTTGCTTCTTGTCATAAATCGACTAGGAATCTGCCCACCAGCACATGCATCTAAGGGCTTGTAGCTCATTTGGTAGAGCGCATCGTTAGCATCGATGAGGTCAGCGGTTCGACTCCGTTCAAGTCCATTTTTTTGTTTTTGCTCGATTTTTTTTTTTTCGCATTTCGTCGTTCCTTGAGAGCATTTTTGTTTTGGTCGTTCCAATCGAACTGCCGGTCTATTGGAGTGCTTTCGCTTTTTGCACTTTATTGACATACAGCGTGATCGGGGGCAGAAAATCGATGAAAACAGGGATCGAGAAGAACGCCAACTACTTGTTCAACGCCGACTTTTGTCTGGTGCGCATTGTCAACTTGGCGCCATCACTTCCGCAAGCGTTAACATCCCTATATGACAAATATCATTATTTGTGCTTTTCCGTCGCCGTTGCTAGGCGTAGACGTGTAGTTACCGAATTATTGCACGACAAAGTTTCAGCGTGTTTTGTTAAGCTGAATCAGGATGACCACATGGCTTCAGCTCCATGCCATTTCCACGGAATGATTTTGTCGACATTTGCTACAACGAGTGATGGTTGGATTTCGTCTGGGAGCAGTGGTAAAACAGGGTAGGTTAATTGGCGTTAAGGGCCGACTGGAAACTAACGATTTGCGGCGGATCGTTTGTCTCGGATGGCGATCGCAGCAGAGCAACTCCTCCCTGGCAAACAATGATAGCTGGCATATCACAAACACAAAGAGAGCTTGCCATACACGCAATAGAGGGATTCCGCAGCTTCTTCTTGACCGCAATTGAGCTGTTTGTCAGGTTTGCAACCAGAGTTGAAACTTCTAGTTTCATAGGAAAGTGCTTTTATGTATTGAGCTAGTGCACAGACGCAACAGGTGACATTTTGAAAATCCTGGCCACACAAACGATCAAAGAAGGGCGAACAGGAGCTAGAGTTTGCTGGAAGTCCGGCAACTCTGAGATGGAGCACGATTGCATTCCCATAACACCCAGACTCAGACAAGCAGCATAAATAAAAGCAAACAGCCAACAGCGAACAAGGTGCTATGCAGCTTACACGTCTGCTCCGATCGGCACGCAGAGTAATACAGCCAAAACGGTTGCTCCGAAAAGCGTCAAGCTTGCTCGAAATTGTGCCGAGACTCGCAAAGTCGATCTCTCCCGCTTCCCTCATTCACCAAAATCGCTGCAGCGCACATGCAGACTGAATCAACAAACAAGCGCATCCGGCGGACGAGCCTGCAGCCAAAGTACAGAACGGAACAGTACTCCGAGCACAAAACGCTTCTCGAAACTCTGTTCCGAAACTCTCGAAATCGATTCTACCAATTCCCTCGTTCACCAAAAATCATCGCAGCACCCATGCAGATCCAACCAAGGACAAATCGCATCCACGACGCAGCACCACAACACAGCACATCTGTCGCACAACAAACCTGAGACGTCTTGGCACACAGCATATCCGGCTTTTTCGTCTTTTGCTTGCTTGCTTGTTGTTTTCCAGAAACAGCTTGGCGAAAAAAAAAACTACTTATTTCATCACAAATCAATTCTGGAAACAAGTCACTCTTTTTTGGTTGTTGCTGTCGGGTCGTTCGACGTTCACTCTCAAACTTCAGCAAACAATGCCCGGCGAAATCACCGTGAAGGCACGCTTTGGCCTGGACTTTCGTCGCTTCACGTTCCAGCCCCCCACGACTGCACCCCTTGCATCTCTGCGCGCGCGCATCGGCTTCTTCTACCAGCGCAGCAACGTGGAGTCGCTTGTGATTACCGAGGCCGACTATCCTGAGCTTGGCGCGCTGTCGACCGACGCGCAGCTCGAGGCCGCCATCAACCGCGCCGGCCGCGACGTTGTCGGCAACCGTGTGATTAAGCTTGTGGTTGTCGCTCCCCACCAGCAGCAGCAGCAGCAGGCTCAGGCGCAGGCTCAGCAATTGTGCTCTGACATGTCGTCATCGTCGTCGTCGGCATTGGTGTCGCCGCTGCCCGCGCTCGCGTCCCTCGTGGCCGCCGCCGCCTCAGCCGTGGCCGCCGCCGTCAACCCCAACCCTGCGCCGGCGTGCAGCCACCAGCATTCGCAGCAGCCCCAGGACGGCTCGGCGGGCAGCGGCAGCAGCGTCAGCAGCAACAGCGGTCCCGTCTCGCCAAAGCTCACGTCATCAGCCTCAGCTGCTTCCTTCTGCTCGTCCTCGACCTCGACCTCGACCTCGGCCTCGGCCTCCCCCCAAAACAAGGCGGCTGCGACGACCACCACGACCACGGGCGCCGTGGCTGCGGACACCCAGAGTGCCAGCGCGACCGCGAGCGAGATTGTAGCGCTTGCCGTGCCCGCCATTGTGCGCGGCGTCCTTGCCGCTGTCTCTGCCGCCGTCCCTTCCGCCTCCACCACCACCGCCGCCGCCGCCGCCACAACGACCGCTTCCGCCACGAATGCAGGTAAACACAATTATCGCAGCGTTTGAGCTCAAAACAAAAAGAGAGACAAAAAAATACAAAGCAAAAGACCAATTCGAAATCGATGATGAACGTGAAGCGTTTTTTTTTCGTTTCTTTTCTTTTTATTTGGTAAACAAAATCGCTTTCGGAGCGACTTTCGGTATCGGTTTATTTTGATTCGAAACCATACGAATTTCCACTATTTTGCCCTTGTTTTGCTTTGTTTTTCTTGACTTTGGATTTTCCGTCACCAGTTTTTTGTTTTCAATTTCCTTTTTCATCCATTTTTTTAAACTGTTTTTTTTTTTTCCGTTTTTTTTTTTTTTCGTTTTCTGTGTCTTTGATTCAACTTTTGAGCCAATTGCACTCAACCCCCATGGATGAATATCTGTTACAGGTGCGCTCCACCCGCGCGTGCAGTGCGACGGCTGCCGGAGTGCCATTCGTGGCATTCGCTACAAGTGCGGACACTGCTCAGACTTTGACCTGTGCGCCGCTTGCGAAGGCACGGTCGCGCACGACCCGACCCATCTGTTCATCAAGATTCGCCACCCCATTGTTGGCCGTCAGCTGTCGACCCAGGAGCCGCTGCTGCCCCCGCTCGTGAGCGAGTACGCGACCGACAGCGACCTCGAGTCTCAGAACGCTCACGTGCACGGCCACCGTTCTCATCACGGACATGGTCATGGCCATGGCCACCATCGCCACCACCACCACCAGCATCAGCAGCAGCAGCAGCAGCAGCAGCAAGCGAGTCATCCCCAGACTGGCCAACGCCAGTGCCCGTATCTTGCTCAGAAGGAACGCGAGGCCGCCACGCAGGCGTTTGTTGCCGTGGCCAATGGCGCCCTGCCCACCTTCACTCCTGCTCCCGTTGCCAACGTTTCCAACGCTGCAACTCCGACGTCGACGACCCCGGCTGTTGTTGCTGCCGCTCCCCTTCCCGTTCCCGTTCCCGTTCCCGCTCCCGCCATCTCGCCCTCGTCCGTGTGTGTGACCTCTGCCCGCGCCCCCGAGCCTGTCCAGCTGCCCATCATGAACATGACCTTTGTCGACGATGTCAACCTGCAGGACGGCTCTGCCGTGGTGGCCAACAGCGAGTTTGACAAGTTCTGGCGTCTCAAGAACACTGGCACTGAGGCTTGGCCCGAGGGCACTCGCATTGTCGAGGCGACCAGCATTTCGGCCGCGCTGCGCTGCGCCCCGAACGCGCCAGTCCAGAACCTGGGCGGCGTTGCTCCTGGTGCCTTTGTCGTGGTCGGCGTCAAGCTGGTTGCCCCCGCTGTCGCTGGTCGTCGTGCTGCCTACTTCCACCTCGCGCATGGCGAGCCCGCGCAGCGCTTTGGCGACAACCTCTGGTGCGATGTGCTCGTGACCCCCGCTCCCGTTCAACCGATCGCGCCTCCCGCTGCCGCCGTTGCTGCTCCCGCCTCCGTCAAGGCTCCCGTCGCTGAAATTCCCCGCTCGCTGCCTGCGCCCTTGATCCCTGTGCCCGCTCCTCTTCCCGTTGCATCTGCTGCCACCACTCCTTCGGTCGCGAGCGATGATGACGGCTTTGTTGTTCTGCCCGGCAGCAACGACAATGGCGACGATGAAGCTGATGGCGACCACGACCATGACGACGACGACAACGACGACGACAACGACGATGGCAACTACGACAACGACGAAGAAGACCTTTCGCAGCTGCGCCTCAGCATGAACGCGCCCGAGCAAGTCCAGCTCCCTTCCAACTCGCCCGTGTTCTCTCCTTACGTTTCTTCGTCGCCCCAGCTGCCCCCTCACCTGACTGCCGTTTCTCAGCCTGCTCCAGTCGCTGCCCCTGCTCCCGCTCCTGCTCCTGCTCCCGCCCCGGTTCCTCAGCCGATCCGTCCCGAAGACGCTGTGCTCGTGCAGCTGTTCGAGATGGGCTTTATCGACACCGATCTGAACCTGCGTCTCGCTGCCCAGCACCACTATCAGCTGAATGCGATTGTGCACGCCCTCCTTTCGCACCGTTTCTGAGCGTGCCATACCTTTTGCTGCGTGCTTTTGAAATCGCATGTGAATGGAACAAAAATCCGGACCCCCCTTTTTTTTGTTTGCATTTTTTTTCGGTTCCTCCTCCTTTCTGTTTCGCACCGCACCGCATGTACATTGCATCATAATAATACACTTGTCTGTTTTTCTACCGATGTTTTTCTTTGTTCCAATCCAAAGCACTCGAACAACACCATAACGACAAAAACTCGACCCAAACTTCGTTCAACTACAACAACAAAAAACCTTAGTTCAACAACAACAACACCAACCACCAAACCTTATTCACTGCTGGAGCTGCCAGACTCATCCAGAACATGCTCAGCAACCACACCGAAATGGACATTGGTGTCGGCCACGACCGGCGCAGCAGCCAGCGCTGCAGTCATTGGGAAGGCTGCAGAGCGAAGCGCAGTCTGGATGGACATTGTACCAGAATGAAGAGCAGAGCGTGGGCCTGCAGGGGCAGCGTCAGCAAACTGCTCTGGAGCATGGTGGAGGATCTTTTGCGTTGGCCCATCAGCCACAGCGAGCGGATTTGCTGCACTTGAGAACATGCTTGTCGCAGCAGACGCGAGCGCCGTCTCGATGGAAAAGCCACCGGCCTCGGTCTTGGGCTTTTCGGCCGGCGACGCGACAGACTGGACAGCCTGCTCTGCGGCATGCGTCACCGCACGCGCGGAGGCGCGGGCAACATCGGTCGCACGGCGAGAAGCACGGCGCTGGGCGCGACGTTGCCGTTTGTGGCTGGCATTCTCCACGTCCGTCGTGTCCACAAGCATCTTGCGGCGAAGGCGGTTTTGATCGAGCAGCGCAAAGCCGTGCAGGGTGAGGTAGTCGCTGACGCTGCCGTACCGGAAGCGCAGGTACTGCATGAGATGCAGCATTGTCTCTCGGCGAGCGTGGCGGAACTCGTCGGCCAAGCCCACACCGCAGATTTCAGTCCGCACGCGGTCCTCGATCGGGCGAAGTCCTTCCTCGGTGGCAGCATAGTCATCGGCAATGTCCTCATCCGACACGCCGAGCAACCCCAACACCATCGCAATAATAATGCCGGTGCGATCCTTGCCGTGCATGCAGTGGACGAGGGCAGGCAAGTTTCCCGGAAGCGCGAGCACGGCCACCGCACGAGCAATGTTGCGGCCGCAGTAATCTACAAAATCCTCGTACTGTTGGGCAATGCCGCGCTTGTTGACAACCGAGTTGAGGACTAGCGTGCGCGCGTTGTTTGTGCTAAACACCTTGTCCATGATGCCAAAGCCAACAACGCCGACCTTGGTCAGCATGGGAACTCGCGCCCAAACGGCGTTGCGAATAAAGCCGAGGCCAATGAACTGAATGTGGTACTTTTTCCGCACAAGGCCCTCCATTTCGATCAGCGACATTCTTCGCGCTTGGAGCACAGCGGGAGGGGAAAGCGTCATCGTTTTGCCAATCGCACGAACCATGCTGTTCTGAGACGAGCTGTTGGACAGGCTGCCGCCGCCGACAGACTGCCGCGAGGAACTGGTGGACAGCCTTCCATCCGAAGCTCGCGGCTGGGGCGAGCCAGGAGTCGATTCTGATGCGACTCCTTCAGCAGTTGAAGGCGCTGTTTCGGCATTTGCACGGGATGCGCACTCTTCGCCCGCAAGAGTAATGGCGTGGCAGGTCGGGGATGTACCTTCCGCGACAGCACTTGGGGCGGGCGTGGGAAGGGGTGCTCCGGGCGGAGGAACCACGTTCATCACGTCTGCGTGAATGTGGCGGGACACGGCCTGGGGCGCAAGAATGGCAGCCTCATTCCTCGTCGCGGATTGCTCAGGGCCGGCTTTTTCTGCAATAGTCAGCAGATTGCTGTTGCCAGAGAGTTGCCGGTGGTGCCGACGATACCGGTGGTCTTCGGGCACATAGTAGATGGCATCGAGGAGGCGCGGTCCAACAATGCTGCCAGATTGCGCCGTGCCTTCCTCCTTTCCACGCAGGTCAATGATCGTTTGCAGATGGATGCGCTCGGTCAGCATGGCCACGTCGTTTCGGGTGGCAAAGTCCGGGCGAGACGAGCGCAGGAGCTGCCCTGGACGGACGGCAAAGCACGGAAACTCGACAGAGGCCATACCGCCAATGTCGCGCACGTTGGGAATGGCCTCGGTCACAACAATGCGATCGGCCAGCGGGACGGACGACGGCCTTGGCAGGTTTTGCAGCAAGGCAGACTCGCGCCTCTTCTGGGCTTCCGCGCTGTGCAGACCCTTCTCGTCCGACGCGTGAAGGCTTCTGCTCACCTTCATGGCCTGGCGGAAGGCAAAAGTACGTCGCCCGTCGCGCATTGCCTGCACGTAGGCTGACTCGCGTGCAGCTCGTCGGAGATCCACGCGCGTGCCATACGCATCGTCGTCATCATCATCATCGTCGTCGTCGTCGTCGAAGTCATCGGAGCTGCCCTCCGTGTCCGTCGCGGCTGAGTTGAATCGGCTGTACTTGGCGGAGTGGAGCGATGAAGGCCTGCCCTCTGCTCCGTGAACTGCTTCTTGTGCGTCGTCCCGCGGAAGAGCCGTCGTGGAGGTCGCAGCAGCGAGTGACGCTCGTGAAGTGTTCAGATTGGGATTCGGCGGGGATTTCGGCCTCAGGGAGTTGGCGGCGGCAGAAGTACTCGACAGCGCATCCTGCGGCGCTCCAGTCAGCGCACCCCAGAACGATCGCCGCTTTGGGAGGTCTCCCATGGGCGCAGTGGCGGTGGCGGTGGCCGTGCTGGGGCTGTTCTGGGAGCCGTCGGAGTTTGCGGGTGACGCATTTCGCGGCGATTGGGTACCGGCAGTCGCTTCCGTCAGGCTCAGCGAGCTCTGTCGTCTGCTTGGTGACACGTGCAGCTGCATGCGCGTTGTCAGATGGGACAAGTGCGACGGCGTCGGAGGAGGCTGTTGTTGCTGCTGCTGTTGTTGCTGTTGTTCCTGTGGTTGTTGTTCGCGTTGCTCAGTCGCAGCAGGCAGTGCATCCGAGCCGTCCAACGGCGACGCCAATGGGGATGCTGTCGTTGCTGCTGCTGCTGCCGTTCTTGTTGCTGCCGCTGCTGGAGCACTTGCACCAGTGAACGCGGGCGACTGCTGTGACAGTGGCACCAGCGACCCGGTCGGAGTGCTGTGCAACGACACGCCACTTCCTCCTTCAGCAGCACCGCCCGCAGAGGCAGGAGAGTGCGCGGCAGCACTGTCCGGAACCTCGATGCTTGTGCTCTCAACTGTTGCTGCTGCTGCTGCTGACGACGACGACGAGGACGTGGCTGGAGCGCGGGTGGGGGTCGCGAGGTCGGCAGGTCCGACGGCGAGCGATGCGGCTTCACCAGCCATAGCTCAATGAAGAAAGCGTTGAAGGAAAAAAAAAAAAAAAAGATGAAGAGAGTGCTATTGCTTCTTTGTGTCGGTATCCAAAGCGAAACAATCAAGAATCGGAAAAAAAAAAAGAGAGTACATTACAATGAATAGCGGGTTGGTCAAATACAAATCATGTCATAAGAAAACGCAAAAAAAAGAAATGTAACACCTTCAACGATCAGCGACCCATTGGCTCGGGCTCGTACACGAACGTCTTGTCGAGCGCAAATACAACACCATCTGCACGAACGAGTGACAGCTGCGCGACAGTGCGCTTGCGACAATGCGTGGATGCACCGTTGGTGAATTCGGCAAACGTTGGCGGAGTGCACATCAAGAACTCCTCGCAACGGTAGAGCGTTTGGGCAGGTACATCGTCAAACCACACTCGCAAGTTGGGAGCAAAGTTTTCACCATGGATTTCGACCATGCGGCGGTTTTGCACCTTGACAAACTCGACCAACGGAACCGGCGTGACGGGACCACTAATTGGCTCTGCAGGCTCGCAGAAGGTATACTGCACACGTTCTGGTTGCCAACAAACGAAAAGAAAGAAAAAAAAACATCGTCAATGAGTGACCATGGTTTCTGTGAGGAGACCAAAGGCACAAACATACCAGAGCTGATGATTGTCCAAGTGTTCATGTCTTCAATGCTGTCCAATTGCCCCGAGGGCCCAGGTTTTAGCTTGACCAGACCCAAACCGTCCGAAATGAGCGCAAGGAAGGTGTGCTCAGCAGACTGAACCTGGAGGGCGATCTTGTGAAGCTGAGAGACGGGCTCGGCTGCACAAAAAAAAAAAAAAAGAGGGTACAAGTGAATGCAAAAAAGTCACACCGACAAGCATCAAACAAACAAAACCAGAATTCAAACATACACGCAGCGTTGGTGACGATGGTATTGCGTTCGACCTTGCGAATCGACAAGACATCAGAAGTCAAAGAGCTGCTTGGATCTTTGAGCACAACAGACATGCCGTAGTGGATGCTGCCGTCGTTTGTCGCCGGTGGATCTGCGCGACAGAGCAAATACAGTGAGAACATGCGTCAGAAATTTCCGCAGATGAAGGGGGGGGGCGGGGAAGTCGACATGAAAACAAAACCAAAAAAACAAAACAAAAAACAAAAAACAAAACCAACTTACCAATCAACATGACAACAAACGATCCCCACTTGTTGGAGCTGGCGACCAGAGAATTATCGTCTGCTCGCAGATACTTTGTGCTGACAGTCTGGGAGCGGATGCGGTTGAACAGGGCGACCTCAGAGCCCGACTTGATCGTTACAGCTGTGAAGGCAGTCGGGGAAGGTGAGCACTAAAATTCAAAACACTGCAAAACCAACGAGCGTGCGCACATACATTCAATGCTCTTAAAGCTTTGCTTCTTTTTGGAGGGCTTCGAAATAACCTTGATGGGCTTTGACTTGAATACGCCAAACTCTCGACCAGTGTATGAAAGAATCTAATCAACATTCGCAGCGATGAGTATTTTTTTTTCTGGGCATCCACGTGTCCTGCTCGTCGCCAGCACGACTGGAAATCTGTACCTTGACATAAATGCAAAAGTTCTTTCGCTTGTCTGCATCGGAAATGAACAGGGATTTCGCAGCACCAAAGCCCTCTTCCATGGCGAGGGGCTGGAGATCGTTGCCGGAATCTTCAATTCCAATCAAAACGGACGGCTTTTGCCCCTCAGGACCGTTCCAGCCTTGGCCAGAGAGGTAGACACTTGGGGGCGGGCAAAAGAATCTGCAGGGCGTTGTAGTCAGAGCAGAAGAAGAAGAAGTGAGCGAGAGGCGTTTGCTCAAAAGCAAACACAAACAAACACAAGAAAATCAGCATGGTTCTGCATCCTCACCGCTTCTCATTGCCGTAAGATTTTTGCGCAACACGCGAGCTGAAAATAACGACCGACATGTTGGCTTGATCAGCACGCTCAAAGTAGGTGCGCATTTCAGCACTGTTTGGAATTCGGACAAGCAAAAAGTTCATGAGCAAGGGCGACACCAACAACCCACTGCAGCAACCAAATAATCCAAAGAGACGTACCGTGAGGGTTTGAGCTGAAGCCTGTGGATGGACAAGCCAACAAGCCAACAACAACAAAACAAATTATCAAGCCCGAAAACGTTGGTGAGTACTCGCAAATCAAATCACAATGATACAAACTAGACGACGTACGAAGGTGGCACATTCCCTGCATACGCCGTTTGCTGCATCGGGGGTGATTGGATGATGCGAGGCTGCATCATGAGGTGCTGGGACGAAGCTTGCTGCTGGATTTGGTACGTTTGCGGTTGCAACTGCTGCATTGGCGGCATAGCTGGCGCCATGTACGAGGACTGAGACTGAGCAGGCACGGGGTGGTAGTGTACTGGCATGAGCAGTTGCTGTTGTTGTTGCTGGGGCGCCGATGGTTGCAGTTGTGGCTGGGGCTGAGATTGGGGTTGCGGTTGGAGTTGTGGCTGTTGTTGTGGTGGCTGTTGTTGCTGTTGCTGCTGTTGTTGCTGCTGCTGCTGCTGTTGCTGTTGAGCGTCGGTTGGCAGGGGCGATCGTGAAGGGGCTAGTGGTAGTTGTTGCTGTTGCTGCTGCTGAGGCTGCTGGACGGAATAGAACGGACTCATCACATGGCCCATGGTTTGATGTTGCTGCGGTGCCGCGTGCATCACCATTGGCTGACCATACTGCGCCATCGCCGGAGAGATGTGCTGGTACTAGACGGTGACACAGCGTAGGATGGTTAAAAAACCCAAACAAAAACAAGCAATGTAAGTCAATTGGCAAAGCGACCCAGTGGTCACACAAGTAGCAGATAGCATTCCACGAAGGTGTGATGGATGGCGAGATGTTGAAAAAAAAGGGGGGGGGGAAGTGAGTGAGTGACGCAGGGTGATGTTGACAACGACATGCAAATGGGTGACCTCGACGAAATGTAAACGAAAAAAACAGCTTTTAGAAAAAAAAAAAAACGAGATCGCCGAGATTCGCTCAAGAGAGAAGAGCGCGATGCAATCCGAGCAAAAAGCGAAATGATAAAAGTAAAGCAAGACAGGAAGTGCAGCCGAGCGCCGGGTCAAAGAGAGCAAGGGGGTCAAAGTGTCACCCTCCCACAACAATACGGCACCCGAACGAAACGGTAAATAAAGGGGGAAAATGTAAATAAAATGTGGAATCGGTCGACCGCGGTCACGCACTCGGACTCTGTGGAACGCACACGCAAGCAAAGCGAACGGACAACAGCACAGGCTTGCGACACACGAGCAACGAACAGGGAGGAGCGAAAGAAAGAGCAGCAACCCCCCTCACAAAAAAAGCGCCGAGATCACGTAAATTAATCCAAAAGCACGCCTTCTCGCGCTCCGCAGATAGACGCACACGGAAAATGACGCAAGTAGGAACATGTTCTAGTGGCTGGTACAAGAGGCAAGAAGCGCGCCCGACTCAAGTCCTCAAGTCCTCAAGTCGCTTTTCAATAATTGCAACTTTCACCAGAACTCGCGGTCTTTGTCATCGTGACGAGCAGAGGATTTTGCTTTCACAAAGTATCATGTTTTTTTTTGCTGCTGATAATTCGTGTGCAATGCTCGACACGACAGAAGCGAACCCCCCCCCCTCAAAAGCCAATGCGCAACAGCAGAGCCAAGAAAGAGTCATAGATCAAAACCAGTTTACGAGAGAAAAAAAAAAAAAAAAAAAAAAAAAAAAAAAAAAAAGCTGGCGCCAAGGCAAAACGGACGGTTTGTTTTTTTGGTGTCTGACAACGGCGGTCGCTGGCAGCCAGAGCCCATGCAGACGAAGCGAGCGTGCAGACAGGGGCTGTGTGTGAGCTGTGAGGGGGGACAGCTGGGTTGGGGGCGGGAAGCGAGGATGGGGGACAAAAGAAAGAAGCCGCGGGCAAACTTACGTTGTACAACAGCAGAGAAGGATCTATCGAGCCAGACTGCGGTTGCGCCTGTTGCTGCTGGGGCTGCGCTTGCTGCTGCTGCTGCTGCTGCTGGGGCTGCTGCTGCGGCTGCTGTTGCGGATGGAGCTGGAGCTGCTGCTGCGCCTGCGGTTGCGGCGGCTGCTGCTGTGGTTGCGGGAGTGCTTGCTGCGACGGCACCCGAGCGATGCCAGTCAGAGGCGCTGCCGGAGAAAGCGCGCCATAGTACATGGGCATTGGCGCGCCAGCGGCCATGGGTGGCGGCGCGTGGTGCACAGGGTGTGAATAGTAGTGCACATAGCCCTGGGGCGGCTGCTGCTGCGGCTGCTGGGGCTGTGCGGCAGCGGGTGAAGCGGCAGTGTAGTGAGGCGCGTAGTTGAGTTGTTGCTGTTGTTGCTGCTGCTGTGGCTGTTGCTGTTGCTGGTACTGGTACTGGTACTGCGGCGCAAGCAGGGCCTGCTGCTGCGGTGTGTCCTCGGAGACGGACAGCTTTCGTTTCCTCTCGTCCATATGTTGCTTCTTTTTCTACTCCTTTGTGGACGTGGGTTTGACGACTTGTTGTTTCAAGGGTGACAGGTACAAGTAAGTGTGAATGTGCGTTCCAAGCTGCTGTGCGACTGGGCAAAGTGGGCTGCTGGAAAGCGAGTAAAGCAAGCGATTAAAAAAAAAAAAAAAAAAAAAGAGTGAGAATCAAAACGAAAGGCGGTGGGAGAGAAATTCCCACTTGCTGTGCCCACTCTCACACGCATGTTGAGGCACTTGCGAGTAGCGCAGAGGGGAGCAGAGGACTGCAGATACACACCATTTCGCAACAGAGACGAGACCCCGCCATCCCCGTCGTGACAGGAACAGAGCAAGCAAAAGTCAAACAGGCTGATAGCGAGAAAATTAAAATTAAAAAACATTCATTTTGGGGTGACCTCTTTGTTGCCTTTCTGCCTTTTTGTTTTGCTGGTTTGTTCGATGGGGGGGGGGGCTTGTGGCTCGAGGCAGGACACAGCGCAGAGTGCAAGTGTTGAAAAGCGACTCGGTGGGAGAGGGGTAGGGTGGGGTGGGTTGCGCGACACAGCGTCCATGTCAATGGGAAAAGCTGGAAAAAAAAACAACAAAAAAGAGTCGGGTGTCGTTTTTGTTTCAACGAGTTCTTTTCCCCCCCGACTTTGCAGAGTCGCATGACCTGGCGGATGTGTGCTGCCGAGTGTCGGTATTGTCTCTTTTGTTTGTTCTTGAAAAATCTTCACACTGTTCTGTTCCGGAGTGTGGCATTTTTCATTTCTCGCCACAACACAACAAAATCACAATAAAACGAATCGCATCACAACACACCCTCCGCGCTATTTGCGGAACTGCGAGGCCAAAACCTGCTCGGTTTACGGCATAAGATCATTGGGTATTTTGGCTAGGCCCAATCTCACGACTCAAGTATTGACGTTTGGGAATTCAAAGAAGGGGGGGGGAGAATGTCAGCAAAGATCCCGGTTTTCGTTCCGTAACTTGTTGATGCCAGTCGTTGGGGTGCACGATTCTCACAGCTGTGGCAGCATTAAATTTACTTTCCAGCGAACAGTCCGTTCCATGTCGTAGCTCGTCCAACCCACGAGATGCCACTCAAAACCAAAGGTCTATCCGAAGGGACCGAATGGGGCTTGAACCTTGGTTTTGTGAATGATTTGGATAATCTTGCTTCTACTCTTGCTCACACGCCCATTAAAATACTTTCTGCTGATGCTGATGATCGTCGTAGTACCACACTATCTTCTTCATTCATAAATGGTAGTCAGTCAGCCAGCCATTTCCCCTTTTTGGTTCCAACAGCATCATCAACTCAGACGATGCGTGGTGGAAATTCGCGCGGCGGAGGCGCTGGTCGTGCTGCCAGCAGCAGTAACCGTGGTGGTAGCCGTGGTGGTAGCCGAGGCGGCAGCTTTGGTGGTAGCGGCAGTAGTGGCGGTGGTCGAGGCCGAGGCGGTCGCGGTCGCGGATCCGGCTCGAGCAGCAACAGCAGAGGTCAGTGTTACAGAGCTCCCCATTTCGTTTCCAAAGGATCTCAGTGGCCATTCATCCGGCGCAATCTGCAATCTGATGCTACTGCTGCAAGAGTTGAGAGAGAGCTCGCGGAAGTCTCGGCGTCGATGGGACGGAAAACGGCGTCCAGTGTGAAGCATCATTGCTCCACGTGGAAAGGCGCACACTGGCAGAGCAGTTTGGCAGTGACTTGGTGTGATTGTCACTCACTCGACAGGATTGCACTTTAAACATTTGCACTGATGCACACTTGGCAGGACGAGGTGCGTCGTCTGGAGGCGGCGGCGGTCGAGGCGGTCGAGGCGGATTCCGAGGCGGTCGCGGCGGTGGTCGAGGCGGCAAGTCGCACGGCGGCCACAATGACGACGACGACGATGGCTACTTTGAAGAGGTGCGCCAAGACAATCACACACATGCGGCTGGTTTCGCGGGCAACGGCGGATCCAAGCACCAACAGCAGCAGCAGGAGGACGAGGATCCGGAGAACGACGATGGCGGCTTTGGCTCGTTTGATCCGAACGCGTGGACGAACGCAAACCAACAGCGCTACGGCGATGCTGACGATGACGATAATGACGACGGTAGCGACGGCGACAATGGCCGATCTGGCAAGACAACCAAGGGCAGCAAGCGAAGAGCTCAGGATGGCAACGACGACGACGAGGACGATGGCAGCAGCGACGAGGACACCGACGAGTTTGCCAACCTCCCTGCCTTCCCATCTGCAGGCAAGGGCTCGGGCAAGCAGCAAGCGAGCAAAGCAAAGAGCCGCGGCAAACAAGACGAGGATGGCAGCGACGACGAAAGTGCCGTCAACAACGCCAAAGCCCAGAATCGCAAAAAGTCATCCGGCGGCTTCCAATCGCTGGGATTGTCGTACAACATTTTCCGTGCGATCGGCAAGAAGGGCTACAAGGTTCCCACGCCCATCCAGCGCAAGACGATGCCCTTGCTGCTCGAAGGCAAGGACGTTGTTGCCATGGCGCGCACTGGTTCTGGCAAAACTGCCGCCTTCCTCGTGCCGTTGCTTGAAAAGCTCCAGTCGCACGTTCCCGGCACTGGCTGTCGAGCACTCATCCTGTCGCCCACGCGTGAGTTGGCCATGCAGACACACAAGTTTTGCAACGATCTGTCCTCGTTCACCAACCTGCGCACCCGGTTGATTGTCGGTGGTGAGTCGCTTGAACAGCAGTTTGCTGCCATGCACGAAAACCCCGACATTGTGATTGCAACCCCCGGTCGCTTCCTGCACGTCGTGATGGAAATGAACCTGCGATTGCAGGCTGTGCAGTACGTGGTCTTTGACGAAGCCGATCGTCTGTTCGAAATGGGTTTTGCCGAGCAATTGAGCGAGCTGCTGGCCCGCTTGCCCGAAGGTCGTCAGACATGCTTGTTCTCGGCCACGCTTCCTCGCATGTTGGTGGACTTTGCGCGTGCTGGCCTCCAAGATCCAGTGCTCGTTCGTCTCGACGTGGACACCAAGATTAGCGAGAATCTCTCCTTGGCGCATTTCATTGTGCGCAAGGACGAGAAGATTGGCGCGCTGATTCACGTTCTCACCAACCTCATCAATACGACGACCGAGCAGTCGATTGTGTTTGTCGCCACGCGTCACCACGTCGAGTTTATCTCACTGATTCTGACCTCCTTCGGCCTGTCGGTGGCGTCCATCTACGGTTCCATGGACCAGGCTGCTCGTAAAATTAATCTTGCAAAGTTCCGCTTGAACAAAGCGAGCGTCATGGTTGTCACAGATGTTGCTGCTCGTGGTATCGACATTCCCTTGCTCAACAATGTCATCAACTATGACTTCCCCGCCAAGCCCAAGCTCTTTATTCACCGCGTTGGTCGTGCTGCCCGTGCTGGCCGAACCGGTGTCGCCTATTCCCTCGTCCAGCCCGACGAACTTCCCTATGTGCTCGATTTGCATCTCTTTTTGGGCCGCCCGCTTGTCCTGTCCACTGGCGAGCGACGAACCGTGTCTGGAGCAACCCCCTCTGGTCAGAAAATCCTGCCGGGCATCTCCCCAGACGAAACCGTGCTCGGCAGCATTCCCAACGTGCTGCTGGCCGATGCTGTGGAAGAGTCCAAGCAAAAGATTGCCGCTTCCTTTGACATCCAATCGCTGGTGCGTGTGGTCACCAACGCCTATCAGCTCTATTCAAAGTCGCGTCCCCTGCCTGCGGCCGAGTCTGTTGGGCGTGCCAAGGACATGATGAGCGGGACCATTCCGCCCCACCCGTGCTTCTTGAACGAGATGGATGACGCTGAAATTGCCCGATCCACCGTGCTCGACCAGCTTCACAGCTTCAAGCCTCGAGGCACCATCTTTGAGATTAACAGCGGCTCATCCAGTGCCTCTGGTGCCGGTGGCAAGAACAACAAGGACCAGATGGTCATGATTGCCAAGCGCGAGGAGCACGCTGCCACGATCAGCCGGTTTCACGAGAAACGCGAAGGCCGCCAAGCATTCTCCAGCTTGGCGACTCTGTTTAGCAAGCCTGCCGCTTCCAACAACGTGCCTGCTGCGATGGCTGTGGATGATGGTGCCGATGACGACGCCGTCTCCCGCGGTGCCAAGCGTCGCACGCTCGAGATGAGCACGGATGCCGAACTGAGTGCAGTGTTTGGACAACAAGTTGGCAAGGGTGTCAAGCGGACTGCCACTACCGACACTCCAGCTGTCCAAGACGCTCGCAAGAAGACCAAGGTGGCCGAGAGCGACGACGAAAGCGGCGATGACAGTGACGATTTTGACGAGGAGCCCGAAGACTCGGACGAAGGCTCGGACGACGACGACGATGAGGCTGCTGATCACGAGCAAGACCAGAAGGCTCACGCCAAGCGCTTTGACAGCGACGACGATGACGACAATGAGGATCCTCGAGTCAAGCACATTCGTAGCAGTGCGAATGCAGCGCACAGCGAAGGAGACGACGACCGATTTGCCGCTTTGCCTGCGTTGCGTCGGGGTGGCAACCGCCCCATTCTTGCGGCCACTGGTCGCATGCGCGATCGCGAATTCTACATTCCGTACCGCTCCAAGGATGCCCACCAAGAGGGCGGCTACTCGATGCGCGAGCGCGAAGGCACCGCTGGCTTTGAGACGGCCGCCTCTGAAGCTGTGCTCGACCTGGGCGGCGAGGACGCCGACACGATGCGTGCGCACAAGAGCCTGATGCGCTGGGATCGCAAGAAGAAGAAGTTTGTGCGCGTGAACGCCAACGAGTCGAACGACGGCAAGAACAAGATGATTCGCACCGAGAGCGGCGCCCTGGTGCCCGCCAGCTACAAGAAGGACTTGTACAAGGAATGGAAGAACAAGCACCATGTGCAGGGCATTGCCGGCCGCGATGAGCTTGACGCCAAGTCCGCCTTTGGCGTGGACACGAGCGGACCCCAGCGTGTCGGCAAGCGCTTCAAGCACATGCAGGGCACTCCTGGCTACAAGAGCGCCACCCCAGGCCCGGCCAAGGGCGGGTCGGCGCACCCAGAGCTCAAACCGACCTCGCAGCTGCTCAAGCAGCGTGAGAAGAAGGATCGCGAAGATCGTCGCGTTCGTATCATGCATGCCAAGTCTGGCAAGCGTTCTGGCAGCGGCGGTGGTCGCGGCGGCGGCGGTGGTGGTCGCGGTGGTGGCAGCCGAGGCGGTCGTGGCGGTCGTGGCGGTCGCCGATGAATGATGCTGTTGAGCAATGTGCGGCTGTTTCTTCTTTTGTGTTTTTGTTTTTGTTTTTCGTTGTGGTGGTTGTTGTGAGCAGTGGGAGTTTTGTTCAGCTCGAATGCAAGATTTTTTCTGATGAAGCACAAACTCCTTTTTGTTCTTTTTTTCGTTATCTGTTTTCCATCTGTTTTCAGTTTTGTTCGTTTTACCACTCTTTATTTTTTTTGTCCAAGATCAAGTGTAAGAATTCCTGTTGTTCACTTTTTGGTGGGTTTGTGTGCGACTGTGGTTTTTTCGATGTGGTTTTTCTGTGGTTTCCGATGGCGATGGATTGGGAAAAAAAAAAAAACCAGTGAGAAAAAAAAAGAAAAAGGGCAGAACAAATCGGATCGGAAGCGATTGATAAAGCAGCAGCACGGCAGAACGATGGTTGGTTCTTTCAATGCTTTTGAGAGAGAGAGAGAGAGGCTCTGATGCGACAGTGACACTGGCAGAGCGAGTGCGCTTGCGGCAAACGCGAAACTGCGTTTTTTTTGTTTGTTGAAAATTACAGTTGTGCCCTCTTTTTTTTTTCTTCTCTGCCACTCTTGCTCTCGCTCTCTCGCTCTCTCGCCCTTCTTCTACTCTTTCATTCGTCCTATCTGCTTCATCTGCGTGTCCATCCTGCCGCATGCTTGTCCATGCTTCACTCGCAGTGTCGATTTTCCCCCCTTCCTTCGTTCTATTTGGAAGGCAAATGCGTTTTTTTTTTTCTTTTTTGTCTCTTCGCATTCTTTCGCTTTTTTTTTTTCATCCCCTTCTCTTTCTTTCTTTCTTTCTTTCGTCTTTCTTCTGCTCAAACACAATCATTTTGCCATCCTCGTTCTGTTTCCATGTTGCATGCAGTTTTTCCCCACATCTGTCTGCACCCCCCCCCACTTTCCAAACCATCTTCCATTCACAAGTTCCACAGTTTTTTTCGTCCATTCCACATCTTCGATTCCATAGTTTAATAATTCCATTTTTCATTTTTTTATTTTATTTTATTTTTTTGTGTATTTGAAATTCACTCATTTTTTTTTTTTTTTTTTTTTTTTGCGCTTTCGTTTTCAGTTGAGCTCCTCAACAGTTCAGATTCTTTTCATTCCAAACACACAACAACAACAACAACAACAAACCAAAACAGATGCCCGCACACGAGACCAAGGAGGAACAGGCCGAGCGCGAAGTCGCGGCGTTCGTCGAGCACATGAACAACCTGCTCGCTGGTGACGCTGATCTGGTCGAGGTCATCCCGCTGGCCGACCCGAAGACGCTCTTCCACCAGTCGCACAACGGATTCCTGCTCGCCAAGCTGCTCAACGCCATCAAGCCGGGCACGATCGACACGGGCAAGCTCAAGGCAAAGGCGCACAAGGACAACATTTCCACGCCCGGAACCACCGACGCCTGGGACATTGCCGCCAACAACAATGCCTTCCTCGAGGCGTGCAAGAAGCTCAACGGCGTCAAGATTGTCAACATTGGCTCGGACGACATTCTCAACGAGAGCGTCGACCTCGTCCTCGGCATTGTCTGGCAGCTCATCCGCTACCACTTGCTCGAGTCGGTCAACGTCGTCTCGCACCCCGAGCTCATCCGTCTCCTCGAGAAGGGCGAGACCATTGCCACCTTGCTCGAGCTGTCGTCCGAGAAGATTCTCCTCCGCTGGTTCAACTACCACCTCAAGCGCGCCGGCCACAAGCGCACCGTCAGCAACTTTGCCAGCGATGTCAGCGACAGCGAGAACTACATTGTGCTCATGAAGCAGATTGCTCCCCGTCGCTGCGACCACGAGCTGCTCGACGCTGCCCTCAAGCTCTCGGCGGCCGACGGTGACAACTACCTCGAGAGCCGTGCCACCGCGGTGCTCAAGAACGCCGAGCTGCTCAACTCGCGCAAGTTTGTCACCGCCAAGGACATTGCGCACGGCAACGCCCGCCTCAACCTGGCCTTCACGGCCACCCTCTTCAACATGAACATTGGCATCCGTCTGCCTTCCGAGGAGGAGATTGCCGCCATTTTCGACGAGCTGGACGCCCTCAAGGCCAAGGTTGCCGAGCTTGAGGCCATCATTGCCAAGGGCGAGCTCGAGGCCAAGCGTCTGCAGACTGTCGGCGAGACGCTCGAGGAGACGTTGCACAGCGAGCGCGAGGCCAACAAGCAAAAGCTGGCCGAGATGAAGGCCGCGCTTGACGATGTCACCTCCAAGTTTGCCTCTGGCGCAAGCTTCTCCACCCACCTCGAAGGCAAGCTCAAGGAAGCCGAGGCCAAGCTGGCCGCCCAAGAAGAGGCCGCTGGCAAGCAGGCTGACGAAATCCGCCGCCACCGCGACATGCTCCGCGAGGCCCTTGCCCGCCACGGCAGCATTATTGGCGAGCGCGACGCCCTCGAGGCCCGCCTCAAGACTCTGACGGATGCCCATACCCTCCAGAAGCGCCAAAGCGTGCTCGCCGCCGAGGACCTGCCCCCGTCGTCTCCCTCCCCGTACCAGGTGTCGCAGAGCGGCTTCATCTCGCTGGGCCCGCACGATGCCCTTGTTAACGACTTGCTCGGCGGCTATGCCTCGGCCCTGGCCCGCGCGCAGGACTCGGCCACTGCTTACCGCAACCAACAGGACGCCACAACGCTTGGCCTGATGGAGCTCGTCCAGACTCACCTCCAGCAAATCAAGCTCGATGGCGTTGATCCCTCGGCCGTTCTCCAGGCGACCCTGTCTGGCCAGCCATCGCTCGAGGCTCTGCGCAAGCTCATCATCCAGTTGATGGAGCTCAGCAAGGCTCAAGCCGTCAAGATTACCACGCTCGATGCTGCTCTCACCAAAAAGTCCCAAATGGTCGAACTGATGACTGTCAAGGTCCGTGAGATTGCCGAAGAGCTCAACGCCCACAAGAAGGTTGCCGACCCCAAGAAGAAGTAATTTCTACTTTTCTTGGACGGATTCTTTTGTTGTTTTTTTGTTCTTTGGTTTTTTTGTTCATGGTTTGCTGTTGTCAAAATGTTGTACATGAGAAAAAAAAAACGTACCTCGCTATTGCATCCAAGCCAGCATTCAAGTGCTTGATCCCTATTATGTATCTTTTCCGTGCTGAGACCATTCTTGTATTTTCAGTCGATTTCGTTTTTAATGGCATCCACCGAAACCGTTGCTGGCAGCGTTGCTGTCGCCGTTACTGCACTTCCAACGGTGGGCCTGGGTCTACTACATGCAATCGGATTTGGCACCGGTGGCATCGCTGCAGGATCGATCGCAGCTGGCATGATGTCCTCAGCGGCAATTGCCAATGGCGGAGGCGTTGCTGCGGGTTGCCTCGTCGCCACTTTCCAGTCGGTTGGTACAATGTCAGCGGTCGCTGTAGCAGGCCCTGCCGCAGCAGTCGGTGGTGCCGTTGGCGCTGTTATGTTAGGGGCGAGGTACTTCTGGGGATGACGACATGGCCGCTCAGGATTGAAATTAGACCGGCAATATCGAGGGCTAAGACTGCGACAGAGGCAGAGGTCTCGTCCAAAGACTCTGCGGAAGGCAATGCCAAGCAACATCAAGCCCCAGCCGATGCTCAAGCAAGGCGACATTGTTGGCTGCTTCTGTGGTGGATCAGATTACGAAAGAAAGAAAAAGTACTCCAATTTGATTCCTTTTGTTGATGTTTGTTTTTCTCGTCATTTTTGTTTCAGCTTTGAGCTCTACGTGTGCATGTATTGTCCACTTTGTTATCCAACCAAATGTCAATCCAATTTAATCCAAGCGTGCATGTGACTGTGCAGATCTACGTACTTTGGAGCATGCACAACCGGTTTCAGTGAAAAAAAAAAAAAACCAAAAAAAAAAAAAAAACCAAACAAAAACAAAACAATCTTTGAATTTTCCTCTTTCAGCGGAACACCGCTCGCCATATCAAACCAAGCGCTTTAGTGCTGTTTGAATCCTCTTCCCAACGGAACACCCCTTGCCATATCAAACCAAGCCAGCACCAAAGTGCTTGATCCCTATTATGTATCTTTTCCGCGCTGAGACCATTCTTGTATTTTCAGTCGATTTCACCTTCAATGCCATCACCCGAAGCCGCTGCAGCAGGCGTTGCTGGCGGCGTTGCTGGCGCGATTTCTTCAATTCCAATGCTATTAAATGCGATCGGATTTACCGCAGATGGCATCACTGCAGGATCGACCGCAGCCAGCATGATGTCCTCAGCGGCAACCGCAAATGGAGGAAACATTGCTGCAGGTAGCCTCGTCGCCGTTCTCCAGTCGGTTGGTACAATGTCAGCAGCCGCTGTAGCAGGCCCTGCTGTAGTAGCCAGTGGTATCGCTGGCGCTCTGGTGCTGGCGGCGAGCTACGTCTGGCGGCGAGGCGATGCTGACACAGCCGCGGCCTCTCCAGCTCGTTCCGCAGAGGCGGAGGAGGTCGAGGCGGAAGAGGAGGTCGAGGCCTCTGTCCCGTCTTAGCCTGTCAATCCTTAGCTCCGGCCGAGACTCAAGCAAGGCGATATTGTTGGCTGAAGTACTCCAAACGAAGTGCTTTTGTTTATATTTGTTTTTCTTGTCTTTTTTGATTTTGTCGATCTGTAGCTTTTCAGCTTCTTCCGTGTCCACCTTGTTATCCAACCAACCTGCAATCAATCCAATCCAAGCGTGCATGTGACTGTGCAGATCTCCAGTGTACTCTGTAGCATGGACTGTTTTCAGACAAATGAAACAAACCACAAAACCGAATTCTGCTCTCAGCGGAGTACAATACCCCGCGCCATATCAAACCAGGCTAGCACTTTAGTGCTGAGAAAGTACGACAATATCGTCAATATCTCTGCTGTTGTCGACTTTTTTTTTGGTCAAAAAGCCAGTCTTTTATATTTCGAAACAATGTCCAATAATTCTGACAACGATTCTGATCCGACTTTCTCAACCGGCGAGAAAGTTGCCGCCACCGGCGTGGTCGCGGCCTCTGCAGCTCCCGTGGCGGTCGTCGCAGCGGTAAATGCAGTCGGCTTTGGCGCCGGTGGCATCGCTGCTGGATCGACTGCGGCAAGCATGATGTCCGCAGCGGCGATTGCCAACGGCGGAGGCGTTGCTGCGGGCAGCCTCGTCGCCACCCTCCAGTCGGTTGGCACAGTGTCACTGGTCGCTGCAGCGGGTCCGTTGGCAGTCGTCGGTGGTGCCGTTGCCATTACGGTGCTGGCGGTGGCTGGCTGGAGAATACATGCCAAGCAGGCTAAGAAAGAGGCGGACGAAAAGAAGGCGCAAGCTGAAAAGAAAGCGCAAGCTGAAAAGAAGGCGCGGGATGACAAAGCGGCTCAGGACAAGCTCGAAGCCGACAAGAAGGCTCAGGCTGCAACAGAGACACTGGCCTCGTCCAAAGACTCTGTGGAAAGCGACGCCAAACCACAAGAAGCTGAGACCGAGCCCGCTGAGAAAGAGGCGCAGGATGAAACAGCGGCTCAGGACAAGCTCGCCACGTCCAATTAGCTCGGCGTTTCCAGTGGATGAGCGGCCAGCGCTCCCCCTTTTTCAATGTGATTGTTATGTGTTTAGTGTGTGTGCTTGCTGTGTTTATTGTGGCGCACAACGCTCCAGTCACAGCAGCGCAAAAAACAAAAAAAAATACTCCCAAACGCCGACGTTTTGCTCACGTTTGGAGTGTTAGCATTCATTGTCGATTTTCAGCTTGTACCATGTATTGTCGAAATAGTCAAGCTTTCTTGTCCAACAACCAAAACTTCAGTCAAAACAGACCATGCATTTTCTATTGCTTTTGATTTGATGACAGCCCGACTTGCTGCGCTTGACGCATCAAACAAGCGTCACACAAGTTACAAAAATCGGTTTTCATCGGAGGTGTCGCAACATTCATGCAACACTATACGATTGTGTGCACTCTAGTCAAGACAGAGGTTAGTCTTTATTCTTTTTTAGAATTGTTGAAAACAAAAAAAGCCCCAAATAATGTTTGCCTTGTCACTTCCTTCTGCCACTTGCCGTCGTGCAGTCGCACGGATGCCACTGCGTACTCTTCACAACTATCCCGGACGAGCCCGAGCAAGCTCATTGTCGCCTGCAATGACCTCCACGATGCGATCTGCCGCAACAGCTGCATACGCAGACCCGAGCGAAACAACGCCAAAACTCATCCTCCCAGCCACATCCTCCTCCAGCTCCTCCGCAGGCGCCGATGCCCCACTGCACTCCCTCGGTACGCCATTCTCGTCCGTGCCTCCTCTGCACACTCTTTTCTGTCGCTCTCATTCCTCCTTCGATCGATGCGATCGTGTTGGGTTTGACCGCAACTCCTTTTAAAATACAAAAAAAGCCAAAAACAATCGAAAAAAAAAAAACAATCATAAAAAAATAATGCTGTCATTGAAAAAACAACAAGAAGGCGTTCTTTATGATTCAGCGTTCATTCACTGTGTTTCACTCCTCAACCGTCCCCTTCATCTGCGTTGGCTCTGCTCGTCTTTGGCCTTGCTTCCCGCTGACTTTACTTTGCTGGTCGTGTTCTTTTTTTTTTCTGCCACTCGTCATCAGATTTTGTGCATTTGCCTGGCGTAGTGTTTCCGGGACAAGCGGTGGCCGTTGTCGTTTCAGCGCCCGCCGTCGCGCGCTGGCTTTTGCGCAGTGCCGCAGCATCATCCGCACCATCGTCCCGCTTCTCGCATCTCACCAGCACCGGCAACCACGGTGCCCAGCCACAGCTTCTGCGTCATCCAAGCAGCAGCGACACGGCCACCACAGCCACAGCAGCAGCATCGCGATTCGAATTTGGGTACGCGGCGGGGCTGCCCAAACCGACTGTCGGCGACCTGCCAACGCTCGGCTCGGCTGCGGTCACCGCGTCACTCGCCGCCGCCGCCGCCGCCACCGACGTCGCCACTGCCATCCGTGACATCCAAGCCACTGACATTGACGTTGCCGATGCGCCTGCGGATGTTGCGGATGCTGATGCTGCTGTTGAGGGCGAGCTGACCCCAGTGTGGCTGTCGGCGTTTCAGCCAGCACCCTCAACCCAGCAACAACAACAACCTGCTTCATCATCATCTGCGCAACCGAACGGCGCGAGCCTCGGCATCTGTGTCGCCAGCGTCCTGCCCAACGACCCGACGCTCGCTCGGCAGACCGTCAAGGTGCTGCTCGACAATCTCGGCCGCGTTCAAGCCCCTGACGTTGGTTGCCAAATGCAGCTCGAGTCCGTCGAACCGCTCCAGGACGGATCGGTGCGTGTCCACGCTCGCGCCACCCATCGCATCGATATCGACTCGCGCCGTATGACGGATGCAGGTGTCTGGCGATGCGGCGTCCACCAGATGGAAGACGCTGCGTTCGAGTCCGCGGACGAGTCCGCCCACGCACTCGCGGTGGCTCAGAGTATTTGCGCGCGTCTGCTGTCAAGAGTCCAGAGCATGCCCGCAGGAAACGCCGCCGTCGATGCCTACCTTCCTGCTTGGCGCCAAGCGCTCCAATTCAGCGAAATGACCTTGACTGATTTGCAAACTCGCGGCCCGACGCCCGTCGCGGCTTCTCTCCATGCCACTCTGTCGACCTTGTCGTTCTACTTTGCATGGATTACCTCCGCCACATGCGAGCTCTCGCCCTACCGCCAACAGCAATTGCTCAACACGCGTGTGATTCGCGAGCGGCTTTTGCTTGTATCGTCTGCCTTGGCCCAAGCTCTGTAATTCACCCACCACCACCACCACACACCACCACCACTGCACAAGCTCTGCGCTTGGCACTTGCACAGCTTTTAGAAGACCATGCCGGCCTCGATATGCGTTATCTTGGATGGATGTACAGACTGTTTTACGATTCGTCGTTGTCAAAATATCATATCTTATTGTACATAACGTCAATTCCATCAAAACACAAAGACTACAGCGCGTGACGATACATCATCCACGTTCACTCTAGCTGCAAAAAAAGGGTTACGCTGCGCTCTGGACCTTCAATGAATCCCAACAACGTCGACCACTTCATCAGATACGCTCACCGTTCGCCGATGCGAACCAGGTGCAACGAGCGGGTGAATGTGCAGTGGGGACGGAGTCGATCGCACCACAAGAGAATCGTCTGTTGACAAAAAGTTGGACAGGTCAGTGCCAAGCTGGACTTATGATGTCGTCCAAAGACACCGAGCAAGAATACCCACCAAGGCGAGCCTTCTTCGGTGGGCGGCCTTTCTTTTTCTTGATTGGCTGGCCGGTTGGTGAAGACGTCAAAAATGGCGAATTATTGGAGCTCCGATCACCTAAATCTGCAGTATCTGGGAAATCCAAGCAAGATAAAAAAATGTGAGAAAACATCCGAAACACGCCATTGGATCCCTGCCGGGAGAGGTGGTACGTACCAGAACCTGACTGTGTCCCAAGGTAATGTGCCGATAGGGCCACGGAGGATGTGTCATAGGAATCTGCATGACACAAACAACATGGTCAGACACACCAAACTGGACATTTTTTCATCGTCGCGCCTCATCATAGTAGCAGTCTCGTACCAAGGAACTGGGCGCGAACTGCAGCGCGCTGTTCGTCCGTGTGCTGTGGACAACGGAGAGATTTGGAGCAGAGCTTGCCCGTGTTGGTTGACAAAACACCGCAATTCTGTCCATCACCGAGTTTGAGCGAGTCGGCAACAGCGCAAAGTCTCATTCATCCCTCACTCCCAAAATCACCGCCACTCAACCAACAACAAGAACAAAACAAAACTCTACCTGATTAAATATTGCTTGAAGTTCGGCCAAGGATTTCCCGGCAGGGGTCATTGAAGGCGAGGCGCGAGCTTGCGGATCTTGCAAGCCGTTGACGCCAGCCGCATAGTAGGGGACAAACATGCTTGGGGCTGGCATGGCATACGGACTATGCATGGCACTAGCCATCGCCGGTGGCTGGATCGGCTGGGCTGCTCGTGGTGGAAGCGGATAACTATACGGAGCATATGGCGAGTCGGTGGCGGGCTGTGGAGAGCCCTTCCATGGAGATGGTGGCTGCGTAGGGGCAGCCGACGACGTGGCGGGCGCTGCCGCCGACGCGACCAAAAGTGGGGAAGCCGAGCTCCCACTCACAACGTTGTGGGCAATGGTTTTTCCTTTGGAAATCTGCAAAAAAGAAGGCGTGCTTGAAACGTGAGCCGAGGCATGTTCAGGCTCGCACAAAACCAATCACAAACACAGAACACTGTACCTCTGACAGCTTCGGTCGGCCAATTGGTCGCTTTGCAGACGCTGTTTTTCCCATAAAAACCACAAAGTAAGTTGTCTGCGACTTTAGACATCAACCATCTATGGACAAAAAGAAACGAACAAAAACCCCCTTACGCTTGGCAGAAGAGGATGCCAGTGATCCAGTGCTTTCACTCAAATCTGTGTCCTCCAACTCTGAAATGGAAGAGTCAGAGACATTGCCGGCGTCGTCAGCATGGCTGATTGTGTTGTTTCGAGATGTGCTGTTGTGGGTGTTGTTGTTGTTGTTGTTGTTGTTGCTGCTGCTGCTGCTGTTGACGTTGGCCGACGACGATGAAGCTGCCGGCTCTGCTGAAGCTGCTGAAGCGGGAGAAGGAGGCACGGGTGGTGTCGGAGTCGGCGCAACGGGTGCTGGTGTGGTTTTGGATGGAGGGAATGTCGACCCTGTGTGTGGAATGTAGCGCCTGCTGCTGACGCGGCTGCGACCGCCAACACCAAGACACTTTTCAAGATGCGGGGCAAATCGCGAGGCCACAACAATTCTCCGGCAGTTGGTGCATTCGAATGTTTCGTTTGCAATCGTGCTGGGAGCATTGCCAAACACATCCAAGCCAGATCGGTTGACAATCGGACCTGGTAAAACAAAAAAGAAAGTTGTCAAATAGAATAGCCAGTCAGCACGAATGGGAGTGACACACACGCACAACAGTACCATCATCACACGATTAGTAGAACATACGGGAGCTATAGGTCAGGAGCACAATCAAGTCAGAGCCAAATCGACGGAAAATCACACAAAATAGGTTGCCACAAAGCGAAAACACCAGTGAGACACAAGGTTCCCAGCATGCCAAAGAGATGTACACATGCACAAATGCAACAAGAGTTCAGGTACTTACCTAGTAATACCAAGTTTGGCCGCCGCGGAGGCTGCAGAGTTGGGTTCTGGGACGATGGTGGTCTTGGCTTGCCGGTGTACTGAAAATACAACCTCGGTCAACACCTTTTCGAGCAGATCGTGATACAGCTCCAATACCTAAGAAGGAGGTGGACGATTACAACCAAAAATAAGTCATCTCGCGGCTGTGCTCAAACTTTTGCAGCAGGCTGCAACGTAACGGATGCGTACTAGTGCAGCGCGACTCAGTGGCAGTGTCTCCAGCGACGAGGTTGCCGATCCAACGGCAGATCCCGTGCCAGCGATGATGGCCTGTAAGAGCTTCTTTTGGAGCTGCAGGTGCTCCACTGTGATTGCTCCAGGTTGAGCAGGGTTTTTGCTGGCTGCCAACGCTGCATCTCGACGGTCGCCATTGTCTTCACGATTGTCCGACCCCTCATTGCCGTCTTCGTCCATAGCGACAGCGTGTGATTGCTGCTGCTGCCTGGCAGAGACAGATGCTGTTAACGCTGCCGCTCCTCGACCTCGCCCTCGCTTGCCCAATGCTCCGCCGCGGGCAGCCGTCTGGCTTGTTCGTTGGGCACCTGCAGCCGCGCCGGTACGAGCAGTGGCAGCGGGTCGCTTCCCTCGAGCGGACGACGTGCTGCTCTTGCCTCGAGCGCTGGCAACAGCAGCAACAGCAGCGGCAGACCGCCGTCTGTTTCCTCTCCGATCTGTACGTCCGTCTTCGTGCTCGCCGTCGTCTTCGTCGTCGTCGTCCTCGTCCTCGTCATCATCATTATCAGCATCGTCATCGTCATCATCATCGTCGTCGTCGTCGTCATCGTCATCTGAGGCAGCAGCATTGCTGTTCTTGTGATAGCGTCCGTCGTCATCGTGATCAGTGCGACCAGCACCACGGCCTTTCACATCGCCGCCAGCCTCGTAATCGCTGTCATGCTCGATGCCCTTCAGCTGCACGCTCGACTGCGACGCGTCCTCGTGATCGTCCACCACCATTTGCATTGCGCTTGCACTCGCAGCAGTATCAGCAGCAGCAGCAGCGGCAGCGGCAGTGCGGCTCGTCGTTCGTCCTTTACCAGCAGCCCCGGCTCGGTCATCCGCTGCGTCCTCGTCGCCGTCCTCGTCCTCGTCGTCGTCGTCGTCGTCGTCGTCTTCGTCGCTGTCATTCTCATCATCGTTGTCGTCATCGTCGTCGTCATCGTCGTCGTCGGCTGGTCTTCCGTCGCTGGCGTCGCTCGCTCTGGTGCTTGCGCTCTGGCCTCCACTGCTGCGGCGCGACAAGCCACTCGCAGGGGCGATCGGCTGGCTCTTGCGCGTTCGCTTGGTCGCAGGCATTGCGTGGCGATGAGAGAGAGAGAGAGAGAGAGAGAGAGAGAGAGAAAAGGGACTGCTCGAGAAAGAGAGTGTGAGTGAGTGAGAGAGAGAGAGTGAGAGAATGAGAGAGTGAAAGAAAGAAAGGGGGAAAAAAAAGGGAATAGGAACTGGTCCCCATTTCAGATCTGCTCAGAAAGCAAGCTGTCCAATCAATAGTGTGCAGCAATTCATAATGCAGTCTACTGTCGAGCATCACGTACACTCATCTCCAACAAACCGCACCAGCACATTTACATTGCGAGACGAGTCTCAGTCTGCCTTTGTGTGTTTTCTTTTCTTTTGGAGTGTATGGCAGAGCACGCTGCCTCACCAACCGAGGCCTTCCTGTGGTCGGGCTTCGGCCTGTCTCAGCCCTGGTATGCAATTTTTTGAAGAGGTTCCTGGAGTAGTGCTTCCATGATGGATGACGAGACGGAAAGCAAGCGGACCTGAACTCCAAAGCTGCTGAGAAATGGTGTGATGTTGATGCGAAACGGCGACGTTGAGCTGCTTCCGGGCACCTTCTCGTCTGCGTTTTGCCATGTCAAAGGAGAGGGATGGATGGATGGAAGATTGGAAGATAGGAGAATGGCTGGATGACTGGATGGATAGAAGAGGGAAAAAGGCCTTCCTAGTTGAACGAGTGACGCGAATTGAAATTTTGACCTTGTTTGATGGAACAACAGGCGAATTCCGCCGCTCGTCACTCCAGAGCCAGCTGCAACGGTTCAAGCGAATGCATCGGGAGCACTGCCCCAGACGGGCGCAGTCAAGAGCGTCGCGGTGGGCGGCGAGCACTCTGCGTTCGTCACACTCGACGGCACGCTCTTCACAATGGGCTCGAACAAGCACGGCCAGCTGGGGCTCGGCGACACCCTCACGCGGACAGAGCCGACCCTTGTGCGCTTTGACGACGAGCAAGACGCAGCTGCAGCAGGCGCGCCCGTCGTCATCGTCGCCGTCGCGTGCGGCCGCGATCACACTGTTGCGCTCAGCTCGAGCGGACGCGTCTACGCTTGGGGCGACGCGCAGGACGGCCAGCTCGGGCTGCCTGCCGCCGATGTTGCATCCAACGGATCCAGGCGAATGCAGCTCCGACCTCGGCGGGTCCGGTTTCATGCCTGTTCCGCCGACAACAGCCTCAACGCTCAGGATCCCTTCGCCGGCAGTGCTGGAGGCGATCCGTCATTCCTAGACAGCGAACATGATCAACAGCAGATGGACGAACGCAACCGTCCGATCGGCCAGGTTGGAGCAGAGATGGACGTTGTCATTACTCGCATCGCGTGCGGCAACTCTCACACCGTGGCCGTGAGCGACGATGGTCGATGCTTCTCATGGGGCACCGGCTCGCAGCTAGGCCATGGAGCTGATGCTATCGCCCGATGCGACACACCGCGTCAGATTGAGAAATTTGTCGGAATTCAAGTTGTTGCCATTGCTTGCGGCCACCGCCACACCCTCGCCATTGGCAAGCCGCAGGGCCCGCTCCGCATTGCCAATTATTCATTTGTAGACGAGGTAGGGTTGCCGAGCGCAGGTTGTGCCTGGGGGGAGAGGTGAGTGCGGGCTGAAATTTTGTTCGCTTGAATTCTGACCAACAACCGTGCGTGCTTCACTCCTCTCCTTTCAATCGCACGCAGCAATCCACGCCTCGGGCCATGTACCATCGTGTGACTGAGGTTTACTCTTGGGGAGAAGGCGAAGCAGGCCAGCTCGGCCACAGTCAAACCACTGACCTCGCTGTTCCCACGCGCATCGAGAGCCTCCAGAATTGCGGAATCCTTCGCCTGGCGGCAGGCGGAGCGCACTCAATTGCCCTATCAAACACTGGCGAGGTGTACGCTTGGGGAAACGGCTCACACGGACAGCTTGGACTGCCAGACAACAAGAGTGTGTCGTTTCCGATGCCTGTTCTTGCACTCCGCGGCAAAAACATCTTTTCCATTGCTGCGGGCTCTGTTCATACTCTGGTTGCCGGCGAGCGCACCAGTAGTAACGAGTGGGAGCTTCACTTTTGTGGCCCTCAACGCAGGTATGCGTACCAATCGAGTAGCCTTTTATTTTGTGGCTTGGCGCTCACTATTTTCGTCCGACTGTTTGCTGCAGTCCTCACCTGGAACAAGTTGTTTTGAAGTCGGAGAGCCCCCAACCGGGCACCACGGCCGCAAACACGGCCCACATGCCTCACTCGCCACGACTGATTCGGTCCAGCAAGGAGGGTACCCTTCGAGGCGTTGTTTCAGGATGGGATAATGTACGATACTGGTCTTGTTGACATGCATATCATGACTTGGATAGAAGCCACTTTTGTATCCACATCTCTCAACGACTAATTCTCTCCGTTCTGTTTCGCTTGTCTGCCATCTACAGTGCGCCTGCGTCGTCGACATGGCCTCGGGAGACACGTTCGTCAGCATGCGAGAGTATCTGCAAGCGGAGCGTACCTATCTGAAGCGGCTCAACATTGCCCTCGACGCTTGCTTGAAACCCCTTCATGCCTCTGGGCTGCTCACCATGCCATCTACATCTGAGAACGCGCACCCGCAAATACAGCAGCCCTCTCCGACCCCCGCCGGAACTGCCTTGGCACCATCTGTCTCGAGCCTACGCAACCTCCCCTCTCAGCTCGTCTCGTTGCCAATGAATCTCGGTTCTTTCATATCATCCTCGCTCCATGCAGGCGCTTCCGCTTTTTCTGGCGCAACAGCCGCTGCATCGTCGTCTCCTGCAGGCCAACTGTCCTCCAACATTTCGTCAACTCTGACATCGACGCCGAAGATGAGCTCTTCCCTGGCCAGCTTGGGGCCCTCCGTTGGTCCGCCTGCCGCAAGCTCAACCCCCACCACGAGCGCATTCAATCTCACTCCTTCCGCGTCCAGTGTCGGCACCGATGCCGCTCAAGACTCCAAGTCGTACTTTGCCTTGTTGACACCTCTCTTTGAGGCGTTTGCGCATGTGACCGAGCTGACTGCAGTCCTGGTTGAGCGGTTGACCTTTGAGCAGCTGGATGTGTGGCAGCCTCGGCTTTCCTTCACCCAGCTCTTCTCTCGGATTGATCCTTCGCCGTTCGACCTGTACCGGCGCTACATCCGTATCATTTCCAACGTCATTGCTGTTGATGTGTTCCAACAATGCCGGCGCTCGCTTGTCGAGTTTATCCCCTACCTCGACCATTGCTTGGCCGACGCCAACGCGCGGTATTTTGATGAAAACGACCAGCTGGTCAAGTTGCCATCGCCAGACCCGCTACGAGAGCTTCTCGAATTGCCACTCAACCGGTTGTTCTTTTATGCAACTCTGTCTGGGCGCTTGTCCCATTTTCGCTCGTCGTCTGCGACGTCGTCGACCCCCTCGGCGTCCCTCAACGCGGTTTCATCGTTCACATCGCCGACGGGTACAGCTCTTTCCCAGCTGTTTGCTCAGGGCGCGTCGGCAACATCGGCTTCTTCCGCGTCCGACTCGCCTCTTCTCACGCCGTCTGCCTCGGTCGTGTCTGTCCTCCACCTTCTTCCTGATCGACCTCGACGTGCTCCGTTGAACAGTTTGAGTGCAGAGGCGCTCGCTTTGAGGTTTGCCGGCCTCGCATCGCACTGCTCGCAATCGCGTTCCGAAGCGGAGCGCGTTCGCCTGTTTTGGGAAGAGTACCCGCAGCTCTACAAGAGTCTGTCCGCGCCTGATCGGCGTTTGCTGCGTCACAGCAAAACCAATCCCCTTTCCTTTGCCAAGACGAGCACCCTGGACCTGTCCACCCATTGGTTTATCTTGTTTTCCGATGTTCTGGTCCGCTCCCAATGGGTCATCCCAAGCCGCCCCAATTCCAGCAGCACATGGACCATGTCCGTCGCGCCGTTGCTCGTGACGTGGCTCGGCGATATTGAAGATACGCCGTCGCTTCGCAATGCATTCCGCATCATCACTGCTGACGACTCGTTCACTGTCTTTGCTGCGAATCCGAAGGACAAGGCGCAGTGGATGGAGGCCATCACTGGAGGCATTGACGGCGCCATTGCTCGTGCCAACGCCGAGCTTGTGCTCGAAGAGCGAATTTTGCACGCCGCGGCATCGCGTATCCTGCTGGCAGCAACCTCCGAGCAAGAGTCTGAGCAGTCAATCACAGCGCCGTCGCCCCAGCAGCAGCAGCAGCAGCAGCAGCAGCAGCAGCAGCAGCAGCAACAACAGCAACAACACCTTCGACCAAAGTCGCAAGCGTCGTCGCAATCGCATTCGGACTCAATCTCCAAGGCAGCTTCCCATATTTCGTTGGCCGCCTTGTCCACCATGCTTCCACCTCTTCCCATGGACAACATTACGCTGATGGAGCTTGCTCAGCAGAGCGAGAGTGTGAGCATCGCGTCAAACACGCCCACCCCGCCGAGCGCATCAACCCTGTCCCTTTTGGAAGCCCTTGCCCAGCAACCCCCGTCGTCCGATGCTTCCTCCCAACCATCGACACAGCAACTTCAAGCGCCGCTCATGTTCCATTCCGAGGCATTCGCCATGGACGTAGGGAATAGCTTCTTTTACCCGCACGATCCCGTGGCGTTGGCGCAACAGCAGCTGCTCGAGCGTGAGCTGGAGCTCCACGCCAACCCGTCGCACCGCAATGGTGATTCGAAGCAGCTGGACTCTGCCTCGCTCGACACTGCGTCCGACATTTTGAGTCGATTCACTCAGCACTACGCTGGAAATTCATCGTCGTACAATCCTGCCGCCTCCGCCTCCATGCAACCAGACTTTATCCGGCTCCGAGACATGATGGCGCTCGTGATTACACACGCCGCTCGCAAAAAGAAAATTGACGCAACGGCAACAGGCACGTCCTCCCGCTCTGCTGCTCCGAGCACGGTGCCGTTCACTCTGCTGCATCCATTGAATGATCAGCACCACCGATTCGCCCAGCACACGTTTAGCAGCAAGACCGGTTACCCCGATGCGACCTACCGCGGCCAGTGGTTCCAAGGCAAACTGCACGGCCTGGGCGAGATGGAATTGCCCGACCATTCCATCTACCGCGGCTGGTTTCGCAACCACCAGCGCGATGGCCTCGGGCAGCTCGTGAGCGCCGACGGGCGCGAGACCTATGACGGTCATTGGGCCCAGGGCAAAATGCACGGCACAGGCACGAGGCTGTACGCGGACGGCTCGCTCTACGATGGCGAGTGGCGAGCTGGCTTGAGGTCTGGCCACGGCATGTTTGTCAGCAACACGGGCAATCGCTTTGTGGGCGGCTGGAAGAGCGACAAGCGCGACGGCTACGGTGTGAGCGAGGATCTGGAGCGTGAAGAAAAGTTCCTTGGCATGCACGCTGAAGACTTGCGCTTTGGTGCTGGCATTTTGGTCACGGGCTCTGGCAGCTTCTTGGAAGGTCGATGGACGCAAGGCAAGCTGCAAGGCACAGGGTTGTTGTTGACTCCCGGCGAATCGTCCTGCTTTATCGGCGAGTTTGCCAACGACAACACGATCAACGGCAAAGGACGCTTGATTCTGCCTGGCGACCATCTGCTGCAAGGCATGTTCAACGGCAACTGGGCGGATGGCATGCGAGTCAACGGCATGCTGTCCCTTTCCAAGGAATCGGGGGTGGATGGCACGCCCTTCACAGCTGGAGCCGCACAAAATTCGCCTTCGCCCAGCACAAAAGACAAGAAGCATGACAAGCAGCAGCAGCAGCAGCAACAACAACAACAACAAGCCATCGCTCAGCAACAGCAACAACAGCAGCAACAACAGCAACAACTGGCGCTTTCCCCAGACACCAGAAATCACCGCTCGGCGACCATCTCGGGGACGGGCTCGCTTGCCAAACGGAACCTGGCAGTGAACTTGCTGTTTCCTCCACTGAATGACACGCTGGCCGCGTATCAACAGTACCACCAGCAAGTGCAACTCATGCGTCCTGCCTCGAGCTGCGCGCTCAGTGGCGTTCCCGCTGCTGGAGTTCTTGGGTTTGTGCCGCCAACGAGCAAGTGGCTCGAACTCTTTGCCCGGTGTGAGCGCGATCTAGAGCTGCCCATCCCGCTCGTCGCCACGTCCTTGTCCTCGCCACTGGCCAGCTTCTTTGGCTCCACCGCCACGTTTGTGGATGCTGCGTACTCGCTTGGAAGTGGCGCCAACGCTCGGGGTGGCACTGGCTCCCTTTTGGCCGTGGCTGTGAACGCCCTCCTCAACCACCCATTTGTCGCCGTTTCCGTGTTGCAGCCTCAAGAAACGAGCCTTCGCATGTTGGCGGCCACGACGGTGCGCGAGCCGATTCACCGTCAATCTTCTGTACAAATCCCGGCATCCACTGCCGGCGAAGACATTGACCGCACGAACGGCGTGATTCAGCAGTCCTTGGCAACGCTCCGTAGCGCGCTGGCCACCCCAGCGCTTCGCCTCGAAGCGGTGCTCCAGGCGTTTACGGCTGTGGATGACTTGCTCGCGAAAGAGGTGCATCCTATTGCACAGCTCGTACGCGACATGGCCGATGCCTTCCAGCAGTCCTACGTCGGGTATGCGACGCAGCTCCGACTGCTTCCGTGCGCCCTCGAGGAGATCCGGTCGATTTTGCAACGTACTGAGCAGTTGGTGTGCGCGCAGCTGTCCATGCTCAACCTGCTCGCCCAAGACTTGGCCGTGTACGAAGAATCCAACAATTTCGCCAACGGCCAAGCTTCAGGGCCTCTCTTTGAAGGTCTGTTCACCTCGGACAACTTCTCCTCGCCGCCTGCGGATGCGTTGGTTGTCCGCGATATTGTCGAGTCTGTAGCCAGCGCGATGCGGGGCTCTCGTAGCGCGACGGCGTCGACTTCCGTGGCAGCATCTGAAATTCCGTCCATCCAGGAAACCGCCTCGGCGTGCTTTGCCGTGGAATACGGCCTTCCACCACCCTCGAATGTTGGTCGATACTTGGTCGATCGGCACGTGTTTATCAAAGTCCAGTCCCTGCTGTTGACTCTGTACGCGCTCGTGTTCAAGGCCGACGACGAAAAGTACTGGGCAAACTTGCGTGTGTTGGATGCGAAACCGGATGCCGAGCTGATGGCGCACTTGGGCATTCCCGAGCATTTCCGGCTTGTGCATGGCTCTGCTCAGTCAAAATCCGAGCAAAGGCTCTCTGGCAGCTTTGTCAGCGAAACAAGACTGGCGTCGCGAGCTCTGGTGCTTCCCAACGCGTCCAATCCTCCAGCGCCTACCACATCCTCCTCAACCGCCTTCAACACACCTGCCAACCTGAATGAGGAAGTCTTGAACGTGCCCCAAGACCTTGTGTCTCCAACTTCCCCAGAAATCCACACTGGCCTGTTTGATCAGGCCGACTTGGCCAAGGCCGAGGCCGAGCGTGCAGCCCAGACGATCGGCTACCACCGCGCGATCGCCACGCTTTCCCAGATTTCGCAGCTCCACGCACCAGCGGATAAGATGCGCTGCGTGCAATCTACATTCCGGCTGTGTACCAAGGCTGTCCAAGCGTTTTCGATGGGTCGCGAGCGCCTCGTGTCAGTGGTTCAACCTTTGTTTTATTTGGTTGCTTTTGGAACTTTGCTATTCTTATTGTTTTGTTATCTTGTTGTTGTGGTGCTGACTTTGGTACGACACCAATGTTTTCGGTTGTGCAGGTCGATGGATGACATTCTTCCAGTTTTCTTGTTTGTGGTGGTCCGTGCCCGGATTTTGCAACTGGTAAGAAGCTCGCTGGTATGCACTTGATTCGCTGGACTTGCTTGCTGAATGAATTGCTCACCTGAAACGACTGCTTTACAGGGTGCCGAGCTGCAACTGATTGAAGATTTTATTGGAGAGGACGTGCGCTTTGGAGAGAAAGGCCTCATGTTTGTCACTTTGAGAGCTGCCTACGAGCACCTCAAGAACGAAAGTGGGGTCTAGAGGAGAAAAATGTTGGATCTGTACTCTGTCATTATGTTCAGCCTACTTCCACTCTTGCGTCATCAAATCCATTTTACTTCTTGGCTCCAAACGCTTGCAGACGACGACACGCCTCGTCAATCACACGATCCTCTTTACAGAATGCAAAACGGGCCAAATCCTTGACCGACGGTTGATGCTGGGGAGTGAAAAAGCTCGAAGGTGGGATTGGTACAACGCCGACGGACTTGGTCAGCTGCTTGCAGACGGTATAATCATGAGGCTGGGACGGATTTGCGTCGCCAGATTGGAGGTCTCGCTGCAGCTTGGGCCAAATGGACGAGGTGTCGGCGAGAACAAAGTAGCCGCCATGCGGAAGAAT
Organism: Capsaspora owczarzaki ATCC 30864; assembly: GCF_000151315.2. Taxonomy (NCBI): domain Eukaryota; class Filasterea; order Ministeriida; family Capsasporidae; genus Capsaspora; species Capsaspora owczarzaki. Next base: position 3,269,711 of record NW_011887292.1, on the reverse strand, counting down.
GCCTGGTAGTCCGCCTTGTTTCAAGCCGTCCATCAGACGATCGCGTTTCTTGCAGAGTGCAACCTACCCCCGGTACCGATGGAATGAGCAGGGCACAGTAAACACGACGACACCCATCCAAAACAATCACGAAAAACTTACCTGAAACTCATCAAAGAAGCCAGACTTGTCTGCATGTTCCAGAGCGTCTGCAACAGCTTCTTGGAAGGGTGCGGCAACGCAGAACGGAATCCACTGGTGTGCCAAGAAGATTGCGCGGGCGATTGGCGCAGGAGCAACAACCCAACCTGAGATGTGTCGAAAAGTCAGATGCTGGCGGGAAGAAACTGATAAGGGGCCTCAAGCTCAGCAGTTTGCGCTTACCAACTTTCCAGCCAGTCACCGAGAAGGTCTTGCCTGCACTGCCAAGCTTGATTGTGCGTTCAAGCATTCCTGGCAGCGTGCTCAGCGGGATGTGGCGGTTGGGCGCGTCGTTGAAAACAAGATGCTCGTACACCTGCATCGGTGGTCAGCATGTCAGTTCGTCAGTTGGCAATACGAGGGGAGTAGCATGGTCTTTCACAAACAAAGCCGCAAAGCAAACCAAACCTCGTCGCTAATGGCAATGACATTCTTTTCACAAACAACTTGGGCGATAGCTTCGAGCTCGTCTCGGCGGAACACTTTGCCGAGAGGGTTGTGAGGGTTGTTCAGCACAATGGCCTTGGTCTTTGAGGTGAAGGCAGCACGGAATTCGGCCAAGTCGAGGTACCAGTCGTCGCTCGTGCCGTTTCGAGCCTCCGCCGCTTTCAAGCGCAGCGGAACGTAGCGCGGAACGCCGCCTGCCATGGTGATTTGTGCAGGATATGCATCGTAGAACGGCTCCATGAGAATGACCTCGTCTCCAGGGTTGAGAATGGCCTGTCAACGTAACAATTTCAATCAGATTTTCAAGACGTCTCAGAATCACCTTTTGGTAAACCACAACATTGCGTTGCATCGCGATGCATGGATCAAACCTCCATATCACCCTTTTCTTTTGACAGTGTCATGCATTCCCCTCACCTGGAAGGTTGCAAACATGCCTTCGGTGGCGCCAGCCGTGACTACAATGTCGGTCATTGGGTTGATGGACGGGTTGTTGTGGCGGTCGGCTGGCGCATAGTGCCTGGCCAACGTGTTGACCAGCTTCACATGGCCCATGGATCGGACATACTGGTTGAGGTTGGACTCGACAATGTGCTTGGCACCGGCCTGCTTGACAAAGTCGGGAGCGGCAAAGTCCGGGAAGCCCTGACCGAGATTGACAGCGCTGTGCGCGATCGCCAGCGCAGTGAACTCGGCAAAGACCGAGTCGCCAAAGCCAGACACGCGTTGTGCGGGACTGAACACGAGCGGCGGAGGAGCGGCGGACGCGGGATTGCTGGGGCTCGTGCTCATGGATGCGAACGGAGAAATCTTGGATGAAGAAGAAGAAGAAGAGAGTCTTGGCAGTACAGACAATGACGACAATGACAGTGATGAGAGCGATAATCCTGATGATCGGACAGCGACTGTAGCAGCGGCAAACAGAGTTGTCATAGAAAAAGCCCAAAACGAGTTAAAAAAAAAAAAAAAAACTAGGAATGGTCGTTAAATGGATACCGCTCGTCTCCCACCGAAATCTCACCATGGGACCTTATCAAAGCAATCAGTCATGTTCAAGTGCATCAAGAGACAGACGTCGAACGACACAGGCATGGAGATCTTTGCTTACGGAGATCTTCTCGTCTCTCTCTCTCTCTCGGTCTCCCTTTTGTTTTTTTGCTCTATGTGAGCTGTTGTCTCATGTTGGGTTGACTTGCCTTCGTAGATCCACTGCTACTTCAGCAGCTGGCTGAACTTGCGCAGCTCGACGGGACCCGCGTTGTCAATGCGCGTCTCGGCGATGCAACACCGTGGCAGTTGCGATTTGGATTTGTGGACTCTCCCTCGACGGTTTCTGCCATCTGTCTGGAAAATTGCCGCACTCGGGAAGTTACAAACCTAAAGATTATCAATTCCTCTCCGAGCCGCCTCGAGCTCAAAGGAAAGGGTGGCGACGGGCACCACTTGGTTGTTACACTCTTCGCGCAACCTGAAAGTCGCAACACTATGGCCGCTCTTCGCGTGAGTGATGTAAGCGCATGGCCTCCTTCGCCAGGTCGGAACTGTTTCGTTATGCGCAGATGCCACGGTATCACAAAGCGCGGTGGGCGCTGCATGCGTGTCGGCGCTTTTTTCGACTACTGCTTTCAACACATCCCCCAAGTCCCTCCACCTGTCAAAGAATCCCGCCAGTACAAATCATTTGAAGAGTACGGCAAGACGCAAAACCTCGACACTGCCGACATTGCCGACATGTTCGACCGTCTAACGCTTGACCCCGGCGACGATGAGGATGATGATGCCGACAACTCGTTCGAGCGTTTGAAGGCGCTTGTCGTCGATCGCAAGACAAAGTTATGTGAAACCTGCCGATCAATGTGAACTCTAGCCCGCCTCGCACTGCAGGTTTGACTGATCCAACACGCTTCAAACAAAAAAGCGAACCATCTTTTCCATAGGAGGTCTCAAAAACGGTACGGAGATGATTTGGGCCAACACAATCGGCTGGACCCCTCGAAGAGAGCCAATTGTGTGTGTGTGTGTGCAGTCCACGTCGAGATAGAGTAATGCTGCGCAACAGTATCCAGTGCCCACAAGCAAAGTTGGGTTTGACGGGGCATTACTGTATGTCTCATCGTGCTTCACCTTCTTTTTTTTTTTTTTTTTTTTTTTTGTTTTTTTCTTGGCGGTTCTCGTGCCTCGCCCTTCTTTCCTCTGTTGTTGGTCTGACGTTTGTCAAGTTCGTTATTGTGTCCGTTTCATCACGCACTTTTTTTTTTTTCTATGCAAGATCTGCGATTCGTTGATTTTCCGTTTCACCATTTTTATGCATTTTTGGGAAAACGAAACATTAAACAGGGAAAACACAAAAAATTCCACTCATTTTTTCTTTATTTTTTCAACTTTTTTTTTTTTTTTCATTCTTCAAGTTTTTTTCTTTTTTTTTTTTTCCTTTTCGTTTTGTGCTTTGTTGTGTTCCAACTGCGCTCTCCTCCTCCTCGTCCTCCTCGTCGTCGTCCTTCGTGCTTGTCGTGTTGCTTGTGCTACAGTGACATCCAAGCGAGCGCGTGAGTGAGCGGCCAGCCCAGCAAAAAACAGCAAAGAAACAACAAAGGCTTCCCTTTTTTTTTTTTTTTTTTTTTAACTCATTGTTCACATCTGACAGCATTTTTCGGGTTGGCAGCAACGGAGCAGAAAGCAGACGCGCAGCTTTCGTGAACACACACAGACACACACACACGCACACACGCAACTCGTGCACACGCAACCCGGAGCAATGTCGTCTTCTGCGGGTGACTTTCCCAACACATCACCGACACGATCCGGCACGGCGAGTGGTTCTGCGGTCTCGTCTCCTTCTGCGGCTGGCACGTCCTCGTCTGGCGCGTCGTCGGGCGCCTCCTCGTCCGGCAGCGACGTCATTGACTTTACCTCCCTCGAGGCCATCCAGGGCAGCCCCGTCCATCTCGCTGTCTTTGTCAACTACCTGCTGACCTCATCCCTGCCTGAAGCCTTGGTACGATCCTTTTTTTTTTTTTTACATTTTTTTTTTTTTTGGGGCTGGATCGAGCTTGTTGTGCCAAACTCCTTCCGCCCGCCTCTCCCGCATCCGTCGTCCCCCACCCTCCCTCACTGTGAACCCATGCATCAAAACGACCCATCACATTCCTCGACGGTGGACCAGGGTGGGGGACGGGGGTGTCACGCTTGGAGCAACCTGGCTCAATTTCGCCCAGCTGCTGCTTTTTTTTTTCTGTTCTGGAGCGATTCGTTGGACTACCTTTGGTCGTCTCTTTGCTCAGCTCTCCCCATCGCTCAATGGCATGGGCGCGCCTCTCACTCACCCGCCCCCCTTCCATTCGCCTCATGGATTCCAATCAAGCAAAATAAGCAAAAAAAAAAAAAAGAAAACAACAGCCCGACCAATTTTGCCTGCCCTTTTTTTTTTTTTTGTTGTCGTCGTAGTTTCGATGGGTGGCAGACCCCGTGTGTGGTGTGAGTGAGCAGGAATGACACTCCGCACACACACTCTGACTCTGAGCGGCCCGGTGCACAGTGTTGTTCTGTCTGCTGGCCAAGTGGCGATTGCCTCAATGTTTTGTGGATTTTTTTTTCGTTTTTTTTTTTTTTTTTCGTTTCTTCGCTTCATTGTTCTTGTTTTCGCTTCACTTTGGGATGTGGCTTTTGCGATCAGCCAACCTGCACCCAGGCTTGCCTCCCATCTTGTCATTCCTGTGTTGCTCATCCTTGAGGCGAGGAGCGCACCGGAACCATGAACGAGGGAGGCATGAGCTGGATGGAGCCTGAGTCAAATCGAAAAAAAAGGAGCGTCAACCAAAAAAACAAAAAAAAAAAAAAGGAAAAAAAAAAGGAAAAAACAAAGCGCGATTGTCTTTACTCAGTGTCATGCGCGAGCCACCCCCCCGAATGCTGCCGGCTGAGTAAAAAACCAATCCTTGCAAGAGCTGAAGACAGAGGGAGCTGAGTGGCGGCGGTGGTGGCGGCGCAGGAGGAGCTGTGACGTTTCCAGCGATCTGAAGCGGGATCTGAATGGATCTTAGATGGATTGCTTCATCACACTCACATTTTTGACCTTCACTTGGTCGAACAACAACTTTCAGTTCTTCCATCTGTCCGTCGAGCAATTCAAGCTCATCAAGAATGCGAAAGAGCGCGTCGAGGCGGCGCAGGGCATCTTCAAGACGTACCTCGCTGCCGGTTCGCTTTTGCAGCTCGAGTTTGAGCCGTCAAACAGCTCGGTCAGCGATTTCGCGCTCCGCGTCAGCATGATTGAGGCGGCCCTCAACTCTGGCAAGCTCAAAGACAAGGAGCTGCCGAGCATTTTCGATCCCGTCGAAAAGCTTGCCTACACCAGCATTGCATCTTCCCTCGACGTCTTCCGTCAGAGTCTTGCGCTTGGTCTGGGCGAGTATTACGGCGCGAGCCGCATTGGTGGTACGTGCTGCCGCCTGCTTCTTTGGTCTTGTCTTTGGTTCTGATATTTCAAGACTCACCCCCCCTTATTTTTTTTCTGGTCTGGTCTCGTTTTATTCCAACGCTAACAGAAATGAAAAAGGACGACAAGGCAAACACCAAGCTGGTCGTCGAACTCTTGCGGAAACACCTCTCAGTTCACATTGACAACCAAGAAGAGGAGGAAGAGGGGACCATCGATCCGAACGACACTGATTACCAGCGCAGCGTTCAAATCTGCCACTTCCTCATCACCTATCTCCAAAAGATTGGCTGCGACAAGTCCTTCTTTGAGGAATTCAAGCCAAACACCAAGGTTTGTCTGCTCTCCTTTTGTCAGGATGCGTGCCACGGCGAACTGTGGTGTGGTCGTTCGGTTTTTCTCACCCTCATTCCTTCACTGCTTTTTTCCCCTTGCCTCTTTTGCCTCTTTGTAGAGCCGACGGGATAGCATGCTGAGCCGCATGTCCACCAAATCCAAGAAGGTGCACGTCATTGAAGGCCATCAATTTGTTGCCACCCATTGGAACACACCGACGTTCTGCGACTCTTGCACCGACATGCTCTGGGGTTTTGGCAACCAAGGCTACCAGTGCAAAGGTGAGGCCAGGGGACGCAAACGGAAGAGTCTTCAAAAGCCCGATTCCTTGGGTTTTAACTTTTTTTTTTTTTGTTGTTTGTCCGTTTTTTTTTCCCGTTAGTCTGCGGCTTTAACTGCCACAAGCGCGCGTGCTCCAAGAATCCGGTTGACAAGTGCACTGGCACCAAGCTGAAGCGCGACAAGCGCCCTGCCCCTGTCTTTGACACGCTGAAGGTGGCGCGATCCACCCCTCGCTCGACGGTCTTGGGCGGCTCAAACTCGCGCTCGGACATTCTCTCTTCCCTCTCTCCCGACGATGCCGCGTATGTCTGACGTGTTTAGCCACTTTTTAATTACGATGTACATGTGCGATTGTCCTGGTGCTGACTCTTTGTCTCGTCCTTTTGGCAGTTCGGCTGACAACACGTCGCTCAAAAGCGTTGAAAGCGAAGATGATGTTCGCATTGATCGCTCGCACTCGCCGCAGCCACACGACGCAACCACCGAGAACGGACGTGACGCCGATACAATTTCTGAGACATCGACGTCCTCTGCACCCTCTGTGAGAATATTAACTCGTGGAGTTTTGTTCGAGTTCGCTTTGCTCCCCATCGAGTGTTGCACGTCCAATTGTCTCCTATGTTCGTTGACTGACTCCTTCGTTCTGTTTTGCTTGAACAGGAATCGCAAGACGGTGCTCCCGCCGAGAGCCCGGATGGCCATGTGCGCACGCATCAGCGCAACGTGTCGGTCGGTAGCAACAGCGACATCAAGGCGGCTTCGGGCCTGAAGTCGTCTCCTTCGATTCTTCGCAAGCTTCCCACGCTGCGCAAGTCTGCACGCTCCAACCCTCAGGTGCCTGACGCCGACGTGCTGAATAGCAGCCCCGAGCACTTGAGCGCCGAGCTTGCCTCCAGCACCCCCTCGCTGGTTAGTTCTGGGTCTATTGACGAGACCTCCTCTGTGCATGGCGCTGAGGCTTCCTCGGCCGCCACGCCCGAAGATGGCATGTCGTTGTCTTCAGCGCACAGCGCCAGTCTCAGCAACATTTCTGCCACCTGCTGGTCCGACACTGTGACCAACTGGGAAGCGTTGGCCCACCTCTCCAAGAAGGAGATTAAGCGTCAAGAAGTTATTTTCGAGCTTGTCAAGACCGAGCGCAACTTTGTGTCGAATTTGGAAATTATGCAGGAGACGTTCATGCACCAGTTGCTCCGCACTGCAAAAGCCCACCGTGACCAGATTGTTTCTGTCTTTGCCAACATTGAGGAGCTGCTCAAGCTCAACCGCGAGCTTTGCCAACGGCTCGAGGCACGCCAGCGAGAAGCCATCGTCGTCGAGCAGATTGGTGACATTTTCTTGTCAATGGTAAGAGTGTTGAAAACGTCGTCCTGCTCTTGCGAATGCTTGCATTGGTGGGTTTTTTCTCACTTTGCCATTGTTGTTGCTGTTCGTGTGACTGTTGGCTCGCGACGACAGTTTGAAAAGTTTGATATCTACGCTGTCTTCTGCGCAAACCAAATTAACGCCATGGAGGAAATTGGCTCGCTGAAGAAGCGCAGCAACACGTTTGCCCAGGCCCTCAAAGACTGCGAAGCCAATCCGCGCGCAAATCGTATGGTTTTGACCGAGTATCTGCCCATGCCCATGCAGCGCCTGACCCGCTACCCGCTCCTGCTGGAGACGGTCATTGGCTGCACTCCGAAGCAACACAAGGATCACTCGGCCATGCTCCAGGCTGTTCGTGTCGTCAAGGGCGTTGTGACCCTGGTGAACGAACGCGTGGCCCAGAGCGTTGCGGCCCAGCGTTTGTCTCGCCTCCAAAAGTCGCTTGATACATCCCATCTCGGCTATGTATGGAACAACCTTTCTTTTGTTCTTTCTTTCTTTGTTGTCCATTTTCGTATTTTGCAGTGCACAACCATCAGATCGAACCGACACTCACTTTTTTTGGCCTGTGAAATCCCTCCCCCCTTTGTTTTTCAACAGACCATTGATTTGCTCAAAAACCGACGCGCCATCCAGTTGGAAGGCGAGCTCACGTTGACCGCTTACCAATCGACACGCAAGAAGAATCTTCTCGTCCACGCCATGCTGCTGAACGACTACATGCTTGCGACCATGAAGAAAGACAGCAACACGATTACTCTTGCCCTTGATGTGAGTTCTTGGATGCCAGTTTTCGGTGGTCTTGCATGATGTTGGTTTTTGTTTCAAAAAGGGGGTTGTACTGATTTTTATTTTGTCGTGCGTGCGTTGCTTCTGCTCAGCCCCTGCCTCTATTCGGTTCGCTGGTGCGAAACGTCGAGTCCAAAACGACACGCTGCGCCTTCTTTGTCGTCGTGACGCAAGCTGGCCCACCGCAAATGCTCGAGTTTGTTGCTGCAACTGAGTTTGAAAAGAAGAACTGGATGGATTCCATCAAGGCCACCATTGCGCTGAACACTGTCCGTCCAGAGTCGCTGATTGTCAAGACCGCCGCTCCTGTCAGTTCAACCTCGTCGTCATCTTCACTTGCCAATTCCTTGTCCGCGGCCGTCAGTGCAGTTTCTGCCGCCGCTGCCTTTTCCTCTTCGATCAAGGATTCGGGCGACAAAAAGGGTAAGCGACTGCGGGATTTTTTTTTTTGGGTGTGTTTTTGGTTGTTGAGATTCTTTTCTGGCACTAACCTGTGGTTCTTTTTTCCAGCCTCAGCCGTTTTCGCAGCCGCCGCTGCTTCGGCTGCAAAGAAGGGTGAAGCTGCCAAGGGCGAGCCTGCCAAGGGCGAGCCTGCAAAGGGCGAACCCGCAAAGGTCGAGGCCAACGGGCGTCCTTCCGTCGGCGCCGTTTCCGTTCCCGCGGCAGTCACCGCCCCTGCAGCATCGCCAACGAGCAAGGGCGCATCGCCCAACGCGAAGCCGGCAACAGCCACACCCGCTGCTGCAACGCCCGCCGCGACGTCCGCTGCGCCCAGCGCCGCACCAGCATCGTCACCGGCCCCTGTCGCTGCTTCTGCAGTCGCGCCAGCCGCTCCTACGACCGCTTCGGTGACTGTTGTCAATGTTGAACCCGCAGGCACTGCAGTTGTGGTCAGTGCCCCAGCAGTTGTTGTCGAGGAAAAGCCCGTTCCCACAATTCTTGCGCCCCCAGAGGCACCGATCGTGTCCGCCGAGCAGTTGGCGCAGACCGCAGTCGAAGAGGCCCTGGCCGACGCGGCTGGCAACGTTCCAGAGGTGGTGGAGCAGCTTTTCGCCAAGTTGCAACAAAAGGACGAGACGTTGCTCCGCTTGGTGGAAGAGAAGCGCGCTCTCTTGGCGCAATTCCGTGCTTGGCGCGTGGCCGCCTACCCCATTCTGGTGACGGAAGATGCCGGCTCTCCTGGCGTTCTGAGCAAGTCTGGATCGACGACCAACCTGGACCTGCCCGTGGCAGACGATGTGGATGTTCTCTCCGACCAAGGGGAACAGGACGAGACTGCGGATGGCACCACGGACGGCTCGACCGACAGCGGTCGCCGCCGCGACGGGAAGCGTATCAGCATCACACGTCGCAAGCGAAGCAGCGTCAACTCGAACTCGATTCGATCGCGTCGCCTGCGCAATTCAACTGCTGCCTCGGACGATGCCGCTTCTGGCGTGGACGCTGCGCTCGACACTGCCTCGTACACTTCGAATGTTCTCCATTTGAGCTCTGAGCGTCAGCTGAGCGACATTATTTACTTGCATGAGAAGATTGCCGACTCTGCCACGACCGTGATCACTCAACAGACCACGATCGACCATCTCAAGACCCAGCTCGCCAGCGCAAACACGCGCATCGCAGCGCTTGAAAACCAACTCGCGTTGCTCGAAAACGAGTCCAAGAACCAGTCGGGCAACATTCCAGTCATCAGCGTGACTGGCGATTCCGAGCCGACTTCCCCCGCGCCGCCCTCGTTCTTGGCGGCGTCCATCTTTATTCCTAAGCCCCAAGACGCCGCTTCTGCATCCAACAACGACGATGCCAGCACCACGGAAGTCGTGCCCGAAGACGCTCCTGCCGCCGAGCAAGATGCTGCTACCGAAGACGCCGACGAGGACTCGCGCTGGTCGCTCTTCTCGCTGCAAACCACCGCTGCCAAGCTGTCTGACGACGAGGTTCTTGCCGTTTCTCCTGGTGTCGACGCCTCGCCGTTCGAGCTTGTTTCTCGCGTGACGATCGAGCTGGATACACCCCTCGCAGTTGAGCCCGAGTCGTCTCAAGCTGCTTCTCCCCAGCCTGATGACGTTGTTGTGGTTGAAGCCGAGACTGTGGCGGTCGTCGAGGCTGTGGCGGTTGCTGAGCCTGCTGAGCCTGCTGTTGCGGAGCCTGCTGTTGTTGAGCCTGCTGTTGCGGAGCCTGTCGCTGCCGAGCCAGTCGTTGCCGAACCTGTCGCTGCCGAGCCTGTCGCTGCCGAGCTCCCTTCTGACTCTTCCGAGGCGACTGCTGTGGCTGAGGCTCCTGCGTCTGCGGAATCAACCGCGACTTCCGAGCCTTCCACACCCGTGCCAGCTGCAGAAATCGCTCCCAAGGAGTTGAAGGTAGCAGCTGCCGCGTCGCCTTCTGGTGCTGCCAAAAAGAAGAAAAACAAGAAGAAGGGCAAGGGCGGCAAGGCCAGCACGTCTGGCGCCTCCGCCTCTGCAGCCGCTCAAGCAGTTGACGACGGCGCGGATGACGAGTCTGTGGCATGAGCGCTCAACAACGTCTTTGATATTTCTTCTCCCTTACCCCTCTGCATGTGACTAAGTTTACTGTTTGTCTACCTTCCCTGTTGTTGCCTGTTACGTTGTTTACTGTTTGTGTTTCTTGTTGGCGTGCAATTGTTACCGCGTTTCTCTTCCTTTTTTTTTTTTTAACATGTCGAGAATACACACGAGAGTTGAATGAATTGGACCCGGTCCGCTATTGCACACATATGAAATTGAACAAGAACGTGGTGCAGAAAACTTCAACACGATGCGGGCAACCATCCGCAGCAGCAGCAGCAATTTTAGTCGATTGGTTCCTGTTGTTGTGGAGAATGCTGCGGCGGCTGTGAGTCACTTGGTGGCCGAGCGTTGGGATGGGTGTCGCTGCCTTGTTGGGTGAGCGTGGCTGTTCGACCACCACGGCTGGCGAATGCAACCGCCATGGAACTCATTTGCACAACCTGCTCGAGTTGTTTGGAGATGGCAGCCAGCTGGGCTGCCTGGCGGTCAAGTTTGGCACTCAATCGCAGCTCCATTTGCTGCATTTCAAGTCGAAGCGTGGCAGCCAGATCGGTGCTTGGTGCTGTCTGTGAGGTCGGGAGCCGAGTGTGCGCGATGGGAGGTTCCAGCTGTTCCGTTGCTGCTTTCGGGGGTATGCTGGAGGCAGACGGCGGGGCAGGATTGGGCCGAGGCGGTGCTTCGGATGCGGTTGGTGGTGCTTTTGGCACGCGCGAGAGCAGAGTTGAGCCCATCATCATCAGGGACATGAGCGACGAACTTTCGCTCGAGGCCGCATTCAGACCGCCATTGGCTTCGCGCTGAACAAGAGAATTGAGCAACGCCTGTGCCCCGCTCGACAGTGGTGTGCTCCTTGATTCGAGCATTCCTTTCACAGCATCTAGGTTGAAAGAGGAGGAGGAGGAGGAGGCTTTCGGGCCTTCCTGACCTGGTGCGTTCAGCCGAAACGAGCTGTCTAGAATCAGGTCGATTGACTGGATTCGAAGAGAGCTCGAGCTGTTGCCATTGCTGTTGCTGCTAGTACCACTATCACTGCTGCTGCTGCTGCTGCTGCTGCTGCTATCTGAATTGTTGACATGCCCGGCAAAGCGACGGAAAGCGAGCGTCACGACCCGACATTGTGCAGGTGTTGCTAAATCGACATCAAACTCGTGCAGTTCTACGCTGCCATCGGGTGCAGCAGTGCCAGCGTCATCCAGAGGACTACCGCGTGCAGATGTTAGATAGCCCTGCGTGTCAAGGGACACTTCCACCGCGCCGGCTGAGACGACCAATCGGAGTCCGATGAGCGGCACAGCCTGAGCCAGTTCCAAAGTGAGCGTGCAAGCGGTGGCGACGACGATGGCTGCGTGCTGCGCGCGGACTTTAGCATCAACAGCAGAGGAAGCGCTGGTTTCGTCGGGCATGGACCCAGCAGCAGCGCGGCCACCGAGCAGCGGCTTGGATGAGTTTTGGCGGGTGATTGGTGGTTTCAACACGAGACAGCTTGGCGCAGCACCGTTCGTCGGCTCGGTGACCGGCGCCTGGCCCAGCGGCACCTCGGCCTGGGCATCAGAACTCTGAGGACCTGCATCGTGCTTTGTGATGGTGGTCTCGTCGGTTGTCGGTGTGGCGGTGGCGGTGTCGTCGCAGGACTGGTCTGCTTCCAAACTCGAGAGCTCCTCGTCCTCGTCGTCCTCAACATCGTTCAGGGCGACAATCCGCGTGCGCTCGCCCACAGACGACAGAAGCGTAGTGCTTGGGGCAGTGTCAGCTGGCACATCGCCCGAGGACGGAATCCGGAAGACACATGACACCCGTCGAAGCAGAGCGCGGGTTTCGATCGTTTGAAACAATGGGCGATCGGTCGACATGAGTGTGATTCAAGGTCAAGCCTACAAACAAAAGAGACTGACTCGAATGATAGGGGTTTTGGTGTGGAGATAGAGATTGTCGCAAAATGGAGAATAAATGGTCCACATCAATGAACTAGGGGATCAAGTATATTGCCAACCGAACAGTAAGCGGGATGCGCAGCACTTACAACAGCAAACCAAAGCTAGAAAAAAAGAGGGCAAGAGTTGGGGGACAACGCATCACAAAGGAGGACAGGGAGGGGGCACTAACACACGCCAAAAAGCGCATGGCGACATTTTTTTCCCCCTCCACCTCTCTTTGACACTGACGAGGGATTTGCTCGCAAGCAGACATCCACGCGAGAGCAAAACTCACGCGACGGAAGCAACCAGAAGCAAACGACGAGACTTGGGTTCAAAAAAACCCAAACTCGCCACCGCCATGTAGAGAACAGAACAGTCAAAGAAGAAGAAGAGGAAGAAAGAAAAATGGGAATAAGGGGACCAGGGGACAATGGGAAGAAAGAAAAAGAAAACCACAACTAGAAAGCAAACAAACCAACAAGAAAAAAAAAAAAAGAATGCCAAAAAGCACTCAAATTCATCATTGACAGATTGTGTTTACTTGGTCTGGGTCTTGACGGCAATGACAGCCTCCTCGCCCATGGCGGCGATGACGGAGAGCATGAGCTCCTCGCCAGCAGTGAAGCGGTCGTTGATTTCCTTGCCAAGGTCGCCCTCGGGAAGCTTGAGGTCCTCCTTGGTCTCGCCGGTGGAGGTCAGCAGGGTGGTGAAGCCATCGTCAGCAATGTTGATGAGCTGGTAGTCCGAGCGGGAAACGTTGGGGACATCCATGTTGTGGGTGGAGGGGCAGAGATCTTCCATCTTCTTGCCGTTGAAAATGTCAATGGCGACGAGGTGGACCTTGGCGTGGCCGTGCTTGCCGGTCTTGGAGGTCGACATTTCAACAATCTTGCAGGCGCGGTTGTTGATGCAGACATAGCCGTTCTTGCGGAGGGCAGAGCACTGCATGGGGTAGGTGGCCGAAGCGCCGGCATCCGCGTTGTGGAACTCCTCGTCAGACATTGTTTGGTTTTTCAAAGCTCGGTTGGCTCTGATGTGTTTAAGGCCCATTGTTCAAAAAGCAGCAAGAATGAAGAGTGAGTGAGATTGATTGATCAATGGTGAGTTGGATGTTGTTGTTGTTGATGATGATGATGCAAAAAGGGAGAGGAAAAAAAAGAAAAAAAAAAAAAAAGTCACGATGATGCAAAAAATAAATAGAAAAAACCATTGAAAAAAAAAAAAAACCATTATGCAAAAAATAAAAAAAAAATATGGAAGAAAAAAAAAACCGCGTGGCAAAAAAAAAAAAAAAAAAAACTTTTCCAAATAAAAAGCTGAAAAAGCTACGTCTTTGCGTGGCTGCGCTTTCAAACGACTCGTCGCAGGTCGCGCACTGCTGGACAAATGGGAAGGCATGGCAGCAACAAAGAGAAGATCAAGGCCAGCGAGGGCACACACGCACGCAGTTCAGAGGGAGCAAAAAAAAAAAAAAAAAGATGCGCAAAAAAACAACCACAGCCACAAGATTCACAAAAAAAAAAAAAAAAAAAAAGAGGAAAAGTGGCCAATGCATTGACTGCGTGCTGCTGCTGCTACCGCTGCTCCAACAGGACGACGGCCTGGCAGACTCAACGCAGGACTGCATGCTCAGCAACCCGCACTCGTGTGTCTCGGCGACGAGCAAGCAAGGAAAAGACGCCAAAAAACGAGGGAAGGAAACATCCAAAACAATACAAAAAAAGAAAAGAAAAAAAAAAGGCGAGATCGCGCAAAATGCAGCAGGCGTTCTGAACGAGCGCACACCAGACGCCGATCCGCAGCCACGACGCTCGATGGACGCGCACACGGCCGAGCGCAATTGGCACACAGCGGGCAGCAGAGCCGCGCAGAGAGCTGCTGGAGTGTCGCAAAAGCCCATGAAAAGTTTTCACCATGTGTATTGCCTCAGCCTTCGTGCGAATGCGTTGCCGCCGCTCCGACGCGCTCCTCGCAGTCACACACACACACACACACTCGCCGACACTGATAAACTCGGTGAACAAACGCAACGCAGCTGGAGACAAAAGCGGTGGTGCACGGACACACAGTCGGTTTCAAAAGGAGAAAAAAAAAAGAGACAAAGGAAAAAAAAGAAAAAAAAAAAAGAGAAAAAAAAAAAAAGGTAGGAAAAAAAAAAAGCTTACAAAAGAAAAAAAGATAGAACAAGAATCCGATTTCGTACAAGTTATGAGCTCGCGAGATTGAGATGCAAAAAGCGAGTGAGTTCAGAATGAAAAGATGGGGAGGGTTGGGGGAGGGGTCGGGGAGGGGGGATTGGTTTGAAAAGAAGAAATACTGTACGCGCGACGCGAATTTGAGAGCAAGCGAGCCGATTTCTGGATCAGCTTGCCACTCTCTGAGCAAGTCAACTGACACATTCATGTATGAATACACGCTATGCAGAGATATTGAGCAATTTACCGTAAGATGCTTGGGCTTAGCTACGGCTACTCTTTTTGATCAAAACTTTCGTTCAGTCCTCTTTTGTACGTTTTGGTTTGGTCGCAAAATGGCTTCTTTGCTTCCAAAGTCGTCGGTGCTGTGCCATTACTTTATGCAGGGCAACTGCTCATTCAACACCAAGTGCCAGTTCTCGCATGACAAGAGCGCTGCCCGTCCATCCACGGTAAGGGGGGGGTGTTTTTGATGTGCATACTGAGCCTTTGTTCGGCTCTATCTTGGCTGTGCCATGCTGACCGTTGCATTGTCCCCACCCCCCACATTTGCTCCTTTCAATCTCACCTCATAGATTTGCAAGTTCTATGTGCAAGGCAACTGCACGTATGGCACTCGCTGCCACTTTAATCACGTCAAGCCAGGAAAGCGTGCCAACAATCTGAGCACACATGTGTCGGAGCACCCGTCGTCGTCCGGCAGCAGCTCGTCATCACAGGCGCACTCAGCTCATGCTGCACATGCTGCAAACTCGGCTTCGAGCTCTGTGCACCCGGCCGCGAGCCAGCCAGTCGCCGAGGTCAGCGCCCAGCCTGCTGCGGCGAGGTCGTCGTCGTCGTCTCCACAACGTCCGCTCGACTCTGCTGATGCTGATGCTGCTGCTGCCGATGCTGCTGATGCTGATGCTGCTGCAGGTCCAGCACACACACAAATCCCTCGGCCGCATATCTACATGCGCAATGGGAACGCGTCTACTGCAGAGAGCGGGGACGATGGCACACAATTGGCTGCCGGCATGAATGGCCTGCACATTGTCGACCGTCAGTCCTATGCAAGCAGCGCGCCTGCAGTTGCGGGATTCAGTCACCAAAGCACCATGACTGCCTTTCCTGTCAGAAATCGCGGAGACAGCGCCCATCACGATGACGGTGGAGACGCAGATGACAATGAAGATGGCAACGATGTCGACATCAGCAGTCACTACCACTCCGAATCTTCGCCTAGTTCCGGGCAGTATCTCCAAGGTGGTCTTGTGAACCCATTCTATCCCCCGATGCCGGGTTTCATGCCCCCTCCCGTGCAGCAGCAGCAGCAGCAGCAGCGGTTCTTCGACATGTACGGCCAGTTTGTGTTTGATCACAACGGCCAGTGCGTGTATGTCGGCTCTGACGGTGTGCCCCTGATTCCGCAACCTGCCATCCCTGGCGCTGCGAACTTTGGCCATGTTGTGCAGAACGGTGCGCACATGGTCATGATGCATCCGAATCCTTACATGATGCAGGCCGCGATGCCCGTTTCGTACTCTCAAGCCGCCGCGGTCAGTGACGAGCAGGCCCAGGCTGACATGCTCAAGAAGGACGGCGGTGGGTTTCAGCCTCACTCCGAGCATGTGGACTTGGCAATGCCCACCCGCACACCGCCCAAAGGCCCCAGCGACGCGCAGACCGAACGCAGCGAGCTGGTGCTGCTGGGTCCCGAGTACCAGGAGAAGTTGGAAGCGAGCCGCGATGTCGAGTGCAGCATTTGCCTGGAGGTGGTCTTGTCCAAACCCGATCCCGCCGAGCGCAAGTTTGGCATCCTTCCGGGATGCACGCACCCATTCTGTTTGACCTGCATCCGGAACTGGCGAGGCAGCACTATGAGCGGCTCTGTCATCCGTGCTTGCCCGATATGCCGCGTTCCATCGCACTTTGTCACCCCGAGCAGTGTCTTTTTATCGTCGGATGAGGACAAGCGCCGACTCATCCATGGATACCGGGACCGACTGCGCGCGATTCCCTGCAAGTACTTTAATTTCGGGGAAGGCACTTGCCCCTTCTCTACGAGCTGCTTTTATTCGCACGCACTTCGCGACGGCACGGTCGAGGAAGTGCGGCTCCGGCACATTGGTACCGCTGAAGGCGAGACCAAAATTGTGTCGGCCATTCGTCTAAGTGACTTTATTGCTGCTCGCGAGGCGCGTTCCGATGGCAATCATCTTTAAGTAGGGGGGGGTATTGGTTTCTTCCTTACGCCTATAGTATGCCAGCTAGTTGTGCCCTGTTAATTTTATTTTTACCGTTGGATATCTGTTGATTCGATTGCTAATGTTTGAGCACGTTGCTTCGTGCCCCGTTTTCCTGGTGTGCTGTTCTTGTTTGATGGGTTTTTTTTCTGTAGATTAAGCGATTCATTGATGCATGCTCCCTACTTTAACATGGATGCTATTCTCTTGTCGGTTGTGCGCAAAAAAACTGCCTTGGTTGAAAACTAGAACAAAAGTACAACAAGCAGCGTTTACGCTTGAACAGCGTCGTTGAGCGACTCAAGAACACGCAGCTGCACGCCAACGGCAGCAAGGCCGTCGCGGGTCTCGTTGAGCTTGTTGGGATTGCAGCAAATGGCCGTGTTGGCAGTCTGCGTGTCAAAGAGGCGGGAGACGTGGGTCTTGAGCACGCGTTGAACATCCGCAATGGTCACTTGCTTGACTTGGCGCATCAGGTCGCGCGAGAACTCGGCAGAAGTGCGACGGAAGACGTTCAGCAAGGACTGCGCGGAGGCTGCAAACACACTCTTCTCGTCTTCGATGATGCCATACAGGGCGCCGGCGATGGCAGCCTCGAAACGCAGCGGTTCAATGATGCCAGAAATCTCGGGCAAATCCTCCTCGTTGCCTCCAGCAGAGGCGCTGCCGTTTGCGTATGCCGTGACAATGGCGCGCGCCACACGATACGCCTTGGCGACATTGGTAGCGCGGTACAACCTGAAGGTGAGCAAGCCGACTTCCGGCAGCATGGAGATGCCGTACGAGTACGACAGACCGAGGCCTCGAATATTGCGCCAAAGCGGTCCCTACAACGAAAAACACAAAAACAAACAACAAACCCAAAGGGTGGTGAGCCTTCTTCCACCAAATCAAAGTCCACGGTCTCTCCATCGGAACCTTCATCCAAAACCAGCGACACTACCTCCAGGGCAGTCAAGTACTCGGTCGCAACAAGCAGAGCAGGCAAGTCGGGATCCGTCCAAGAGGCAATGCTCGGGCAGGTTTGCATCAAGAACGCAGACTCGACAGACGACACGCCGACAATGGCAGCTTGGCCACGGTCGGTCGGCTTGACGACCACATCGCCGCTCCAGTGGACAACAACGCCTTGCTCGCTGGCTGCGGTTTGCTGGCGACTCACGGCCTTCTGATGGTCGGCAACAAAGCCAACCTCGTGCCACGGGGCAAGCATGTCCGGCGCCGGAAGCGAACCAGCAACGTCAACCAGGAAACCAACGCTTTGGCCAACCAGCACATCGCGGAGTGCATAGAGGGCGTCAAACACCTGCTTGAAGGCCGCTGCCACCTCTTCTGGCGACTTGGACGGGACTTGGTTTTCGACAGCTGCATCATTGTGTGCGCCGCCATTGTGACCCTCGCCATCGTGACCCTCGCCATCGTGACCTTCCTCACCACCGTCTTCTGCTCCTTCTTCGTCGTCCTCGTCCGCCTCGTCTTGATTGACTCCAATCGATTCGAGCAGGCCGCGAACAAACTGCTGCTGCCGAACGACGTTGCTCACAGTGTGGTTGCTCTTGGCGACGTTGTGGGTCGGGATGAGCAGCTCGTTCAGCAGCGTGCGCACCGTGCTCATGCCGTCACGCTTGAGGTCGGCCACCTCGTTCAGCATGTTGATGGCAGTCACCTTCACGCGCTCTTCGGTGAAGCGAATGCTGAAAAGCAGCTCACGCAGCCAGTTGACTGCGCGTTGGTACTTGCTTCGTTCAGCCTTGATGGAGAGCACGACGTGTTGCGCAAACGCGCCGCACATAAACAGGCGACCTCCAAGACCAAGCGAAGCGTGGTGTTCCAGCGTGTCTTCGGCGAGACCGGCAATGACCTGCTCGTGTGAGACGGCGCCATCTGGGCGCGTCACACCGCTCTCAAAGAACAGGTTGAGGTAGAGCGAGAGGTAGGGGCGCAAGTTGGCAGGGACGCTTGTCGTGTCGAGCGTGGCAGTCAGGACGACAAAGGAGCTGTTCACATGCTCGGTCTTGAACGCAAAGGGCAGGTTGTGAGGCTGCTGGTTGGCACCCGCAATCTCGGTCTTCAGCTCGTGGAAGGGGATTCGCTCAACACCAGGCACAGAGATCTTGGCGAGGACTGCGTCCGGGGTCTCGACGCTGTTGCGCTTGGAGGCCTGGGCGAGCTGCTCGCCGAGTTGGACCAACCCTTGCTCGCCAAAGCGTGCGCGTTGCTCCTCGAGGCGCTTGTTTTCGTCCGCCAGCATCTGCTCGCCGAGCGGCGCGCTCGGTTCACCAAGGATGAGCACCAGCGGCGACTCCACCAAGGCGGTGCGCACGAGGTCGGACCAAAAGCTGGCAGGTTTGGTCGAAAGCGTCTTGAGATGGCTGAGCGTGGCCAAGCGCTCTTGGAGCTGCTTGCCATTCGTGTTGCCGTAGCAAAAGTCCTCAATGATGAGGCCAACAAAGAGCTGGTGCGGGTCGTCGTCTGCCTGCGAGAGAAGCTGAAGCTCGAGCTGATGGATGACGCTCGCCATGCGCTCCATGTCAATGGTAATCTCGCCCGACGCAACACGGCGAAGGACGCTACCAAGCTTGGCATCAATTTCACCGAGTTTCTCGGTCGGGACGCTTTCCAGCGTCAAGTGGTGCGCCGTATCGCTGTAGCGTTCGACGCGGAAGGACAGGTCGCTGCAATACGGATCGTCAATTTCCACAAGCTCGCGCTGGAGGACTGCCACCGGTGTGTCGGTCAGATACGTCCAAAGCGTCTCCAAGGCCTGGAGCTCGAGGAAGGAGCTCCACTTTGGGCCTCGCCAGCCCGCCATCGCAATGCCCGTGCTTTCGTCTTCCGTCGGGAACTGGATGCGGACGACTTGATGGGGAGTTGTCAGTGCCTCCGAGGGGGTCGACCACGGGCGCGCCTGCTTGACGTGTTTCTGAGTAACGAGAGATTAGAGAGCGCGAGAAGGAGAGGGAAGGGGGGGCGGAGAGAGAGAGAGAGAAAAGAAAAACTGAGTTGTTTCACAAACCTGCACCCAAAAAAGGGCCGAACAACCAACACAACTGCTTTTTTTGTTGTTCTTGTTCATCCATACCTTGGAAACGACCTTGGCATCGAACGGAGCAATGGCCTCGAACAGCTTGGCGGGGTCGATCTTGCCGGCAATGATGATGCAGAGATTGTCTGGGCGGTAGTAATCGCGATGGTACTGGCAGACCTTCTCGTGCGAGCAAGAGTCGCGCAGGTTGCCCAAGCGGCCTCCGGTCTCGCTCTTGTACCCGCTGCGTCCTGGATAGAGGTGCTCGACGAGAGCGCGGTAGGTTCGCGAGTCGCTCGTGTTTTCAATGGCCTGCATCTCGCAGTAGACGACACCCGCGTCCTCGCCGGCGCCAGTGATGTGGTGGACCTCTGTCTGGTACGCCGTGTCTGTCAGCGTCGGGTAGAGCACATGGTCGAGGTAGACGGGCAGCGCGGCGAGCATCCCTTCCTCGCCCGCCGTGGTCAGCGTGTAGCAAGTGTGGTCGGTCGCCGTCCACGCGTTCGTGCCCTGGGCAAGCGAGCGGTTGGCAATCAGATCGAGAACGCCCTTGTACGGGTAGTCCTCGGAGCCCATAAAGACGAGGTGCTCGAGCGTGTGCGGCAGGCCGTCGTCATCGTGCGCCTCCGTCGACAGCGCCAAGTACGCTCCCACCAGCGGCCCTCGCGTCTCGGCAAGGCACACTGTCAGGCCCGACGCGTTCGACCGGTACCGCGTCACACCGACGTCCAGCAGCGTGAACGCCTCCACTTGCTCGAACGACGACGTCATGGATCAGTTGTTACGTTGAGAAACAAGGAAAAAAAAAAAAAAAAAAAACTGGGCTGAATTGCTGAGAATTTCTCAGAAGTCCTAAATAAGCACGAAATTCTCGATTGGATTTCGAACTTGTTCATTCGTTGCTCTTTCGCTATGCTCAGTTCAGTTCTTCTCCTCCACGCTTCATTTCATTCATGAGGCCGCTGTTCGCTTCGCACTACTCTGGCACTAGACTGCTCTTTCGAGCAGATCTTGACAGTGCTGGCACTTGGTCGACTCCAGCAACTTGTAGATACCGTTTGAACTTACTGGATCGATTGTAAAAGCGCAATTTTTTTGAACAAGCCACTTGCAATCGATCTACAGTACTAGTCCAGTCAGTGTACAGTCGAACTGAGGAGAGAAGCAAAGTATCACCTGCGTCGAGGGGTGCACGGCACAGCGTGGCGGAATGGAGCTGCTCGTCAAAGTTCGGCGTTGCTTTGCTTTTTCACTCGCTGTTGATATCTCAGGTACTGTATTGGAGAACAAAGAAGCAAACAAGGAGCTAACTTAACGGCTTGCGACCCAATCAATGAGAATCGCGACCCACTGGCTCGCGTCCGAGAACAAGCAACCTTTACAACACCATACACAACCAAACAAAGCAGCAAGAGCAAAAAGCATCCACATCTATCGACACATTGATCGTTCAACGGCCATCAGCAACACCATCGGGGTTGACAGTCGTGGTAATGCTCGCGTACGTTGTGGCGGTGGACGCAGTGCCAACGGGTGACAAGGAACTGGCATGCACAACAGCATCCGTGTACGTCACGGCAAACGTCGCATCGTTCATATTGACAGCAGAGGTGTGCTGGGGCAGTTCCGAGGCAGGAATGGTCTCGATCTGCTCGTACACGGGGTTGGCAAAGGCCTGGTACTCGTGATGTTCCGAGATAGGCGACGAGGTCGAGCTGGCTGGCTTTTTAGATTCTTCTGCCGCGAAATTGCCGAAAATCTCCGGGTTGCGGCGAGGCAGCGGTGGAGGCTGGGGCGTGCGACGACGGGCAATGTACACGGCGGCAGCAACCAAGGCGAGCAGAGCAATACCGCCACCGACAGCTCCGGCAATTGGAGTCGAGTGATCGCTGCTCGCGTTTGCAGCAGCCATCATGGCAAGGGAAGCGGCAGCAGACGCCGAGGCAGATGCTTCGGAGGCAACCGAAGCGGAGACGGTGGACGCGACAGATGCACCAGAGACGGAGGCCGCCGAGGCAGCGGTTGCGGCAAACGCGGATGCAATCGATGCTGCAGACGCCATAGAAGCGGAGGCAGTCGATGCCACTGAAGCACCAGACGCACCAGACGCGATTGCAGCTTGAATCGAGATGCTGGCGTTCATCTCAGCAGTCGGAGCGCAAAATCCATCAAACTTGGCATACCCATCGTAGCAGGCCAGGCACGGGTTGGTAGAGGAGCAACTGAGGCAGTTCAGCCCGCAACACGCATTTGCACCGGCGCCATAGCAGGTGGCGCAGGACGCGTTGCAAGCTGAGCAACAAAACACAACCAAGCAAGATACACATCAAAGCGAATGAACGGTGGGTATAGAGCAGACAATGCATGTTATCGGATGCGGTCGTCCTGGCCTTACGGGTTGGGTTACTCGCACTACCATAGGTGCTGGGAGGAACGGAAGGAAACGAGCCGAGATTCGCATAAAACTGTGGTCGCGTTTGTCCGGCAAAGAGCCCTGGAGGCAGCGTGAGTAGCGGGTTGGAGGAGATGTACCTGCTTGAGCGCAACACAAAGTCAGGTTTTGCCGAGTGCGATGTTTGTTGCACGAACGTGTGACTGACACTGAGTACAGCATGAGACCACTGAATGCATTCGCGGCGATACTTGTGATTGCACAACTGTTGAGCCACCTGAAGCCGACCAAAACAAAACAAATAAACGAAAGAAACAAACAATCAATCAAACAAAACAAAACAAAAAGGCACGATGGCACTCAGTTCGCATGACTCAATGCAACGAAGAGGATGAAAAGTCCCCCCCTCTGACTCACAAGTTGCCAATCTGAGTTCCAGTAAATGCGTTGGCAGAGATGCTTGTGATGCTCGTGGAGCCCAGAATGCTGGAGTCAGCACAAGGTCAGTAAACGCCCGAAAGGACATCAAGCAAGAAGAAAGAACAAAAAAATGGCTCACAGGCTGCTGAGTTGGGGATTGGAGGCGAATGCAAAGTCAGGGATGCTGACAATTCCTGGATTGCGGCCAATGTCGCTGGAGGTGGGCAGACCAGTCAGTCCTGACAACTCAAAGCAAGGTGGCTGGAGAAAGGCACGATGCTTTATGCGTTCAACATACAGAGAGACCAACTCGGGGAGCTGGTCGAGCGGGAGAGTGCTCAGAAGCATTTTCGTGTTTCCGACGTTCCTATTCCAACCCAATTGGAGCAGAGTTAGAAATTCCTCTCCATTTGTTCGTTCATTTTTCAAGAAGATTGCTGCGCTCACAGGTTGGTAAGCTTTGTCAAGCCACTGAAGAGTGCAGGAACGTAATTGGTGACGGCGTCATTATTGTAGAGTTCTCTAGAGCAACAATGTAAAAATTAGGCAAAACCATCCTACAGGGGCACTCGGCCGCATGTCGTGTCAAACATACAAAACGGTGAGCAACGGCACTGCTTGAAATGCGCCAACGGAAATGCTGGTGATCTGTCGATTGTTTCCGAGCAAGCTGACAATGTGGCGAGATGTGAGTTTCAAATGCAAAACAAGCCTCCAGTTTGTCTTCAAACACTTACAGAGCGGTCAGACTGGGAAGGCCAGCAAACGTGTTGTTGGTAATGATTGTCACGCCAGAGGTCCAATCCCTTTGAACAAAAGCACAAGCGATGCCACATGCAGCAAGTGAATACACAAACCCTCGTGCAAGAACAATGAGACTCGAACAGCAACTTCAATCAAGCCTGAAATAAATGCAACGAACAGCCGAGTCAAGTTTGGCAAGTTGAACGCAAAATCGGGAATGGAAGTGACGCTCATAGAATAGAATGTGCTGTAAGAGAGCAACCAAAATAATGGTGGGAAAGGGTCAGAAATGACAGGAGCCATCATCAATGGGTAAGCAGCTGCTGGATTTTCATACATGGTTTGAATGTCGTCTGGGAAGATTGGGACGGCGGTGAGGTTGGTCCAACAAGAGTTGACGTAGCGGTATGGCTTGGAACCGCCGCACGAGCAGACATCGCATCCGTTGGGGCGGTCGTCCGCGTGTGCGACGTAAGGCAGCATGAATGCAGCGCAAAGCACCAGCGCAACGAGTGGCCAGCGCGTCATGGCAGAGCGTTGTCTGGAGGAGTCGAGAAGCGGGGAGAGAGAGAGAGGTGAGAAAGCAAAAACTCAAAACAAAACAAAACAAAACCAAAAAAACCCCACAACAACAAAACGAACAAAAAAACAAAACAAAAACACAAAACAAAACGCAAGGAGAGGGGGGGGGGAGAGGAGGACTTTGAAGGACACAAACCTGGGTTGAGCTTGTTGAAGGGAGGGCGAGCGAGGGGGGGGGAGAGAGAGTGAGTGAGAGTGAGAGAGAGAGTGAGAGAGTGTGTGTGAGGAAAGGGTCGGAAGAAGGACAAGGCGCGAACCATGCTGACCGAGCAAAGAGCCCAGCAAATCGAGACTTGGGGAGTCAATGGACAGATAGAGAGATAGGGAGAGAGAGAGAGAGAGTGAGAGTGAGTGAGTGAGTGAAATGGAAGGCGACCCAATCAGAAGCGACCGGTCGCGAACGGAAGCAGGGGCGTGGCAGCATCGGAAGCGCTTGATCTTTGATTTTGAACGAGGAAGCTGAACAGGAGCCGGGGTTTGAAAGGGGGGGGGGCGAGGGGAACAACAGCGCAACGAGCATGTCACTTTGTGCGCAGCCGAGGGAGAGAGAGGGGAGAGAGAGAGGGAGAGAGAGAGAGAGAGGACGCCTGGGTTCCGGAAAAAGAAGGGAAGCGAAACTTACAAAAAAAAAAAAAAATAGAATAAAAAGAGAAGTGATAGAGAAAACAAAAAAAAAAGTTAAAATTGTCTTTCTGCTGTTTGCGCTTTTCGCTGCTCGGCTCGCTCTCTGTGAGATGCACCTCAATAGAGCACGCATACCCACTCGCCCAGCTTGTCAGCACGCACAGCGCCCGTGCAAAGTCGTAGGGCGGCCAACAAAACAACAGCAAAAAACAGCAACAACCACAACAACAACAACAACAAAAAAAAAAACCTCAAAAATAAAAAAAAAATAATAAAAAATACAAAGCGCATTGGTTTTTGCTGGCTAGCCCAGAGTGCCATGTATGTGACGTGGGTAGCCCCGCGCGCACCCACTGTTGCACTCTTGCACGAGCGGAAGGCGCGCGGAGAGCTGCGTGAGAAGGAAACCTGGAAGACCAAGCGAAACCAAACAAAAGTGATCTTACAAAAAAAAAAAGAAAAAGTTCAAAAACAAAAAGCAACGGACGCATTTGTAAAGTGATCTTACAAAAAAAAAAAGAAAAAGTTCAAAAACAAAAAGCAACGGACGCATTTGTCCAGTCGCGGTTAACATCAAAGCAAGCCCGTCAATGAAACACGCGGCATTGGAGTCCTATTTGACCGCAAACGAACTCCACCATCTATGGAGCGCGTTGCACTCGTTGGAGGCATGCATGCTGCACCTTGCTCTGCAGCTTCTGATTCGAGTGCCTCTGTTGTTGTTGTTGTTGTTGTTGTTGTTGTTGTTGTTGTTGTTGTTGTTGTTGTTGTTGTTGTTGTTGTTGTTGTTGTCGTTGTTGTTGATGCTGCTGCTGCTGCTCAAGCCGTTGTTTTTCGATTGTGGTTGTGAAGGTCTGTGGCGTGTTGCAATGGCAGTCACAGCGGGGTGCATTGGGTGCGGTCGCTCTGGAGCGGAAGGGGCAAGGGCGCGCAATTTGTAAACGATTGCGGATGTGTCGGGGACCTCTCCTCCTCCGTTCTGTGTTTAACAATCGAGATTGGCCGCCTCCAGCTGAGCGGATGGGATGTGCTTCCGAGTTCTACAGTGTTGAACAAATGTGCCAAAGAGTCAATTTTGTGTTGTGAAAATTTTGAGTTAGACAGTGTTCTTGCATCCCGCGTTTGTTGCTGTGGTCTGCGATGAAGTGTTCATTGTGTTGCTCAAAGTGTTACAGAGTTCATGAATCAAGACAGGGTGAGCGCGTAGCCTTTTGCAGACCGCTGGCGGAGGTGGGCTTCGGCAAGCGATCCAGGCCCCGATGTAGCCAATCTTGTGCCTTGGTATCAACGTGGACATGCCGGGCGATGCTCGATTCACGTTTGCTTGGAGCCTAGACATAGCAGTGCTAACTGGTGCAACAACCTGTCACATTCTGGTCACTAGACGAACAATGGACGATGCAAAAAGTGGGCATGGTGCGATGGAGTGCTGGCGTCAAGAAAAAGCGCGGCATTGTCACCATCGAGAAGCGCCCGGCAACGAGTGCCGAAGATGACAGCGAGGAATGCTCGATCGTATCGATAGAATCCAAATCAACAGCGCGACCTTCGAAAAAGACACGGATTGAGCTGGAATGATCGGCCGACAAGCGCGTTGAAGCAGATTGATTGGTTTCGATTTTGTTACATTCAAGGTGAACATTCGGCAAGCTGCAGCCGCTCATCCATCTTCATCATCAAACGAAAGCAACTTTGTATTTTGTAGTTGCTTGAGTTTGGCACCAGTTGGCTTGGAGGTTGCCGCCGCCGCCGCAGTAGAGCTGTTTGTCGATAACTTGCTTGACGCTGTACCGCTCGCACTGCCATCGTCCACGCGCGGCTTTTTCCGTGATCGAAAGGCAATCTTACCAGGCTCTGCTTCCGCAGGCTTGTCGTCTTCTGCAATGTTTGGAATCGTGTCAGATAGATGGTCCAACGTTGAAGGGTGAGCATGCTTGCATACAAGTTCCGCCAAATCCGCCGCACAAACAATTCCAATGCATGCTTGCATTGGCTTCAGCTTCCCCACTGACATGTTCACAGGTACACTGGCCTGAGCGTTCTGAGAGGCTTTTTTTTTTTGTTACCTGAATCATGCTCGCTCTCAACCTCGCCGGGCTGCTGCTCCTGATCTGCGTCCGACGCGGGTCGCTTGCCCCGTGCGACATCGGCTTGTGCCATTGTGAGATCTCCTGTGCGCAGAACGACCACTGTCGGGCGGTCCTCGGCGTTGGGCAGGTCAATGTCATCGACCTCGTCGTCGTCTTCACCGTTCGCCCCTGCCTTGAATATCCGGTCGGGATACTTGGCCTTGAGGCGTTCCATCCGGGCCTGCTCATCGCTCGCAGTCAACTGCTCCTGCATCTTGCGCAGGAAGGTCGGCGTCTCGCTCGAAAACAGCAGATTGCTCACTCGCTTGTTGTTCCCAGCACCGCCGCCGCCGCCGCCGCCGCCACCGCCACTACTGCCGCCTCCGAACTTGCTCATCGAATGTAGAGAGGTCTTGGGTTTTCAAAAATTATGACTGAGGGATTATCGCAGCATCTCCCACACGGATTTTGAGACCCCCGATGAAAAAGATTGATTTTTGGATTTGTTGAAGCTTGGCTGATCAGTCAAACAGTGCAAGTCAGGCTAGAGCTTTTTGATGAAGTCATCAAGGCACTGCGAGCTTCATTCATTCATTCATTCATTTCCCCCCCCCCTTTTTCTTCGACAATGTCACAAGGGTTCGAAGCCAAGGGCGTCTTTCATCGTCTCATCCCTGCGCCCAGCGATGGGGTGAATGTTCAAGGCAATGACTACAGGATGGACCAATCCACTATGTACCTTCAATGGTGTAAGTAGCTGCTCGTTCATGTGGCTTCCAAAGAAAATGTAGCTCACCTGTGGTCCATTTTTCCGGCAGGGCCTGCGACATTCGACATCGACCTTGACGACCTGGGAAGTGGAACGCCCCGCCCTGGTCTATCGGTGCTAATGCTGCTCGTTCCGAAAGGTTTCACAGATATGCAGGAGAGTGCCTGTCATCAGGCATCCATCGACTCGTTCCACAATTCGGGTCTCGGATGGTCCAAGCAGCTGGACGAAGATTGGCTGTGCGCCGGACTTGTCCATTACTGTATCCATCCAACACGCAGCGGCATGTCCCTCGAAGAATTCCAAGCTTCGCTTGCCTCGCTTTTCAAGGATCAGTGTCAGTTGTTTCCGGATGAAATGGCCAAGCTGTCACTGAACGATCGCCCGTCTAGTGGTGACAATGGCAATGCTGACCGCAACCTGAAGCAGAAGCCGTCGCAGTCCAAGAAAGGTGGTGACAGTCGTGGGAGTGCTGGCGGCGGCGGTAACCCGAACCGCGGTCGGGGCGCTGGCGGTAGCAGCCAAAGCGGCGGAAGCGTCATTCCAGTAACAACTGTTGCGACATCCGACGTTGTGGATATCCCTATGACAGATCTCGACACCGTGTTCAATATGCACCTTCCGCCGATTTACAAAGAATTGGGCCACCTACTTTCGACGCTGCGCCGCTTTGTGAGCCAAAGCTCGAGTCCCACGGATGTTTTGCTCGTCAAGCTTGTGTTCCGTCGTCTTGTCGAACGCAAACTTCGGCCGTTCGATATTGCCTTGAATCACCGTGATCTGAGTTGGTTTTTGTACCGTATCACAACGGCCACAAATCTTGATCCACTCGATCAGTGGTTGAATGCAACCATCTACAAGTTCTGGATTGACTGCATCGACATGTGGGACTTTCCAGTGTAAGTACGCCAGTGAGGAGGATCTTGACCACGACGGCAACTGTTAACTTGCGTGCTTATCTTTGACAGTGCGAACGCGCACCGTGTGTGGCGCGACAAGGTCCCAACCGCATCCATCAGCCCGGTTACATCCAGCAACCTTTCAAGCTCGGCTGATAAAAATACTCAGGTCCCCCCAACCGCATCCATCAGCCCTGTTACATCCACCAGCAACCTTTCAAGCTCGACTGATAGGCATACTCAACTTGTCGAGTACTACACTCGTAAAAAGCCCACCGCTTCCGAATTTGAAATTGCCTCGAAACTGCCAGAAACATTCACCTTTTCAGGCATTGATCTCGACTCACCTCGACCGATTCAAATCTTGGTGAATAGCATTTCCGTCTACATCCCGTTCTTTGCGAACGAGAAGCCGCCTGCTACGCTCTCGTTCAAATTGAATGGCGAGGATTTCGTCCTTGGTCAGGAGAAAGCAAACGTTGACTGGTTTATTTCCGAACCCGGCAAGAGAGTTTCTTCTCTGGATGACGACACCGATGAAACATCGGATCAAGTTGCAAACGAATTGTCGGGTTGGTACTTAATCGACAGAAAATCCGCTCGTCGCTGTGATAGCGCTTCCTTTCCAGGAGCTCTATACACCCACCCCACGTGTCCCCATCATGGTACAGTGCCTCGGGAACTCGTATCGCTTGTCGAGACCGTCCGATGCATTGCGAGTATCAAGGATGGCTCGCGGCAGTGTCGCAACCAGACATCTCACACGTCACAGTGTTGCCACGTGCACCGCTAACTGTGTGTGTGTGTGTGTGTGTGTGTGTGTGTGTGTGTGTGTGTGTGTGTGTGTGTGTTTGTTTATCCCACCGAGTTTCCACTCCCAGTGAACTAGAAATCGGATTTTTGCTTCCACTCCCAGTGAACTAGAAATTGGATTTTTGCTCCTTAGTCCGACGTGGACTGCACATACAACACACGTCCCCTCTTCGAGGATTTTGCCCTGTTTTTGAGACCCCCGATTTTTGGATTTGTTAGAAGCTTGGTTGAAACAGTGCAAGTCGGGCTAGAGATTTTGTTGTGGATCAGCTTTTTGCAAGTCGATGCTGCTATTTTGTGCCTTCCCATTCCTTCCCTGTTTGTCAGTCCTCAATAGCGTTGTTGTGTGGTGTGAAGAAGCAGGAGCCGATCGAGATTTCCACTCGTCACAGCGAAATTCTCTCCCCACCACGACTCCTTCCTATCACCCTCCTCATACTATCATCATCATCATCATCATCATCATCACCATCATCATCAGCACCATTAGCATCAGCCTGGACTTTGGCATCACCGCTGCAGCATGACTGAGGAAGAGACGCTGGTCGACTTGGAGGTGGCGTCGCTGCTGCTGTTTTGCGTGCTGGTGGCCTTCCTGGTCGTCCACTTCAACATCCGGTTCCTGCCCGAGTCTGGTGCGACCATGCTTGTGGGGATGGCGTCTGGCGCGATCGCTCGGTTTGCGCTCGGACGCGAGGCCTCGTTCGACGCTGACTTTTTCTACTATTTTTTACTGCCGCCAATCATCTTTGACGCGGGCTACTCGCTCAAGCGCCGCGACTTTTTCTCCAACATTGGCAGCATCCTCATGTACGCCGTCTTTGGAACCATGATCTCCACCCTCGTCATCGGTAAGCGACCTGTTGTTGTTGTTGTTGTTGTTGTCGGTCACACTCGCGCCGCACGTTGTGAATCCAATCCATCGATCAACCACCAGCGTCCTCCTCCTCCCTTCCTCCTTCAACAAAAGGCGTTCGTCGATTCCTTTTGAATGGAGGTTTCTTGTTGTGTCTGGCCACTGGATGGATGGATGGATGGATGAAGGGAAGGGCAGCTGGGCATCGCAAACACCAACCGACAAATGAGCGAAACCTGTTTTTTATTTTATTTTATTTTATTTTATTTTTTTATCTTTTTCCTTTCTGCTTCTGAGCCTGAGACAGTCATAACGATGTGAGGGACTTTTTTTACTGTTGAACCACTCTGGTGGTGATCCGTTCAGCTGGATGGAAGACGAACGGGAGTGTGGATTAGCACTGAAACAATGGGATGTGAAAGCGACGCGATTCTGAAGGGGATCAACTGCTGCTCTCATCGTTCTGAGGAGAGATTTGCTTCGATCGAAGAGAGCGAAAGAGAGAGGGAGAGAATGTATGTGTGTGCTCAGTGTGCTGATGCGACGCCGTTGCGTTGCGTTGTGCATCATGTCATTAGCGCAAAATGCAATGTGACAGACCGATACCTGCTGTAAATGGTCATGTTCTCATGATGGGCGCAAACGTCACGCGACGAGGTCGATGACTTTGAACAAACTACGAATGCAGCAGCCAGCACACACTTTATCACCATCAGCGTCGTCAGCATCATGATCACAAGAATTGGTTTGGAGGAAAGGATGCAATGATGAAAAGCCTCACGTTGCTCTGCGTGCTCGTCTCTTGTTTTGCAGGTCTTTCCGTATACGGCATTACCCGAAACCCGCACCTCGACGCCATCAACTCGACCAATCCTGTGGATAGCCTTGTATTTGGCTCGCTGCTTTCTGCCACTGGTATGCTTCACGTTCTCGAGAGCTTGATGATTTTTTCAAGTTTTTGCTCAGTCAGTCGTTTTTATTCTCGTTCATTCCCTCTTTACTCACCCAAATCAATCCGCTTGACCTTAACACACAGATCCTGTCGCCACGCTGTCGGTGCTGGGATCCCTGAACGTCGACCCACTGCTCTACTCGCTCGTGTTTGGCGAGGCTGTGCTCAACGATGCCGTGTCGATTGTCTTGTTTCACTCGTTCCTGAACTTCCGCGCCGAGGATGCCTCGGTTGCGAACGTGTTCAAGGCCATTGGCACGTTTGTGCTGGTTTCCGTGGGCTCGATCGCCATTGGCGTTGCCATCTCGCTGGTGGCTGCGTTCTGCATGAAGCGGGTTGACTTGCGTCACCACCCTTACTTTGAGACGTCCTCTCTGCTCATCATTGCGTACATTAGCTTCCTTTCTGCGGAAGCTGCCGAATTGAGCGGTTTGATGGCTCTCTTTTTCTGCGGTTTGTCGATGGCACACTACACGTTCTACAACCTCAGTCAAGTGTCCCGCGTGGCCTTTGGTCACACTTCCAAGACGCTGACCTTTATCACCGAGACAGTCGTGTACCTCTATCTCGGCCTGCACGCCTTCTCCGAGGCAAACGCCGAGTACCACATTGGGTTTATCGCACTCACCACCGTCATTGTGCTCTTCAGCCGCATCCTGTCCGTTTTTCCGCTCTCCTTTATTCTCAATCTCTTCCGCAAAGTGCGCATTACCTTTAACATGCAGTGCATGATGGCCTTTGCGGGTCTTCGAGGCGCCATCGCCTTCTCGCTGGCGCTCACCCTTCCTTCGTCGTGCACTGAAACGTCCTGCATCAACAACAACGCCATCGTCACCACCACCATGGTCATTGTCCTGTTCACAACGCTCGTCCTGGGCTGTCTCACCGAGCCCACTCTCCGGATTCTCAACATTGACCGCTTTGATTCCGACCTTTCGCACGACACTCTCGAGACCATGACCCGCCCGGATTTCGACACGGATGTGAGCGCACGACACGCGCACGCCAGTCCGGCCGGCAAGAAGCCTCGCTCGCGATTCCACGCCTTGTGGATTCGCATTGACGAGAAGGTAATGAAGCCCATGTTCGGTGGTCGCCTTCGCCGACCCGAGGCCGTGGCCGACTCTGAGGCGCCAGAGCATCGCCAGTCCACCAGCGGGTATTCACCTCTGCTGGACCACGCCGACGATCCCACGGCTCACGAGCCGCAGCTCGGAGACGAGCAGCCGTTCGATGTTGCGCCCGTTGGCTCGACGCAGCTGCCGATGCGTGCTTCTCGAAGCAACAGCTTGGACAGCCGTCATGGCAGCTACGAGCCTTCGCTGCAAAACACTGCCACCTACAACTATTACCTGACTGACGACGACCGACTGAACGAGCAACGCGCGCAGGTGCAACGCGGAATGTCGTACGGCTCGACACATTCGGTGGATCGTTCCCCTTCAGCGCAGGGGGACAATGACAGCATTTCGCACGAAAGCGGTTACCGCGCCTTTGCGGACTCTTTCAACGACCACGACCACATGGAGCTCAGTCCATCGTTCGATCGTAGTCGAGGTGTGTCCACGGTGTCGGCTCCTGTCTCACGGTCTGCGTCCACTCGTCAAACGATTCGTGGCGCTCGTGAGGTGGCAACCGTTTCAGACGAGAATGTCGAGGCCGCGTTGGACGAGGCTCGGCAGCTGCACCTCGGCTCCAAGCGCTCTGGACGTGACGTGTATTTTGTTGACCAACGCGCAAGTCCTTCAGCTCAACAAAATCAAGATCAAGCGTACTCTCGGCAGACCAGTCGGGCCGCAAGTAGTCTCAGTCGGCAAGAGTCAGCCGGCACTGGCTATCACGTGCACAGCGCCACTTCGCCTCATCCCCAATTCCAAAGGCCTTCTGCTCCCACTTCGCCGATGCCTGCGGATGATCTCTTGATTGCACTGAGCGAATCAGGCTCCCAGCCACAACAGGCAACCCCCGGTTCCTCGTCGTCACAGTCGGAGTCCCAAGCCTAAGACAACGGGGGTGGGATTTCTTTTGTTTTTGCTTTTTTTTTTGTATGTGCTAGCCAGGGAACCAGTGTCGGGGTAGCTTTAATGGCGTCGCGACCCGGCTCGTCACAAGTGTGCTACGCATTTCCGTTCATGTACTTTTATTCTGTTGCGATTTGGTGTTTCAGCGCGTTTTGCTGTTTTATCACGAGTGCAAAAACACAATACGAGCTAGAGTCAAGCAAGATTAAATCGTGTACTGTTTACAAAAAAACCAAGAGAATACACACAAAGAGGGAAAGCTGTTGATTTTCATGAAAAGAAAACCAGCGAACGTGGATTAAGATCGCCTGCAGATGAGATCGAGAACCTGAAAAAGCGCAAGGTCGTCACAGTCAGAGATCAGTGAGTCATCGCAATCATACAAAGAAAAAACCTCTGTCCCACCAGCAGGCAGAAATGGCAAGACCCCCCCCCCCAAAAAAAAAGAAAAAGAAAAAAAAAGCATTGTCACGTACACTGTGCTCCATCAAAACGACCTCCACGCATCGTGTGCTAGTACTGGTCACCACTTCATCAAGCAGAGAATTCAACAAACTGAAGGAGGACAAGTACAGAAAAAAATCAGACCGCAGGGTGTCAGTGAAAAACACACGCCAAGACATTCGCAATTTCGAAACGATACATACTTTTCGTCAGTGATCAGATGCCACAGGTTCAGCCGAAGATAATGAGTATCGACCTGAATTTGCTGCAACCCGAACTTGTTAAAGGTGCGCAAACGGGCGCTCTCAAAGAAAGTCTGTCGTGCACCGAAAAACAAAAAATCAAATTCCTGTCTGAGCAACGAGTTGCAAAAACACAAGCGCGGGTTCCCTCTCCTCTATGCAAAGAGCACAAAGCACTTTTTTTTTTAAAAAAAAACCTTGCCTTGAGGGTAATTTTGAAAATGCCAGTGACAATCGAATTCTTGGTGAAATCGACGGCTCCGAAAATCTCAATCCGCTCAGAGAAGAGCTTTTGAATGTTGCTCATGAGCGAGTTTTCAAACGACGTCGGGGAAACAAAGCGCCGGTCTGGGCCGCTCGCTGCGCTTCCACTGACCATGGAGCGGCCAGTGGTGCTGTGAGCCTTGCGGCTCGACTCTGAGCTGCGCGCACGCTCCTCTTCAAACAGCTGGCCCACTTCGATATCCAGGGCCGTCAAATCTTCAACGACGCGCTTCATCACGGGGCGCACGTTGCGCGGCTCGGGTGTGGACAGCCAGTCACGCGTTTCAACGCTCTTGCGAATCATCTGCGAGAGCAACAGGCCCTGGGCTTCCACATACGCCGCAATGAGCTGCTGCGAGCTGGTACGGAGCTGCTTGTGCATCTCGTCGAGCGGCAGAATCGTCCGCTTCTGGTTGGCGCTGCTCATGGGGAAGAGCTCGTCGGCAATGCGAACGACCGTACCCACGCCACTGGCCTCCAAGTCAATGCACAGACGGCAGAGCACCAGAATGGCTTGATGGGGCACCGAGGAGCCTGTGCCAGGCGCGCCAGACGCAGGAGCGTTGCCGAGATGAGCCGTGGCGGAGAACTGCTTGACAATGTCAGCAATCGTGACGCAGAGCGAGTCGAAAAAGTTGAAGATGATTTCCCAGCGCACGGACTTGGTCTCAAACTCGCTGCGGAAGTTTTCGAGTGTCGCGGCAAAGTCAGACACAGTGTATGCCTGGAGCTCAATCATGGTCAGCTTGAGGCGCTCCAGCAGGCCGTTGCGCAGTTCCAAGTGCGCCGCAGTCAAGATGGCAGGCGTTGGGGAGGCCGGTGTCGGAGAAGGAGCAGAGGATGCAGTGTTCGACGAGACAGCGTCAGGCACGCTGTTGGCGCTGGTGCTCTCGGAGACTGCCGTTGGTGTCGGGGCAGCAAGGGTGGGTGCAGCGACTGCCGCGGCGGCAGCAGCAGCCTTGCGCCCAGCCGCATCCGCGACGGCCGTGGCCAGCGAGGCGAGCGAGGACGAGAGGAAGCCCTGGAGCGTGCGGTTGCAGTGTGCCACGCGTGCGCTGATGGTCTTGCGAACAATGGCAGCCGCAATCTTGCGCGGATGCAGCTCCGAGAAGGAGCGCTCCAGACGCATCAGCTCGGCAAAAATCTTGTCCAGCGCCTGCACAAGAAGGACACCGTTCGACGCGGTGACCTCAAAGCCCAAGCGACGCTCGACCAGCTCGATGAATTGGCGGAAGATATCCGTGGAGTGCTCGTTCAGCTTGCGATGAAGCACCTCGCGTTCCTGCGGGATGGCCTTTCGCCGGCGGTTTTGGTCTGACGAGAGAAAGAGCGTGCGAAAGTTGGCAATGGCTTCAGAGAGGGTGCGAACAAATGGCACGACCAGGGTTTCCACAAACGTCGCGCTTTCGAATTCTGCCGACCACGACGGGCTGGGGATGGGCAATGCGCTGGTGGACGGAGGGGGAGGCGACGCGACTGGTGCGGCGGTGGCGGCGGCAGCGGTGGCGGTGGTGGATGCCCCTTTCTGTTGTGAAGGTTGCACCGGGGCTGCTGCTGCTGGGGGCGGTGGGGGCACGTGGCTTGCGATACGCGCGAGGTCGGCGTTCAAAGCCTCGCGCGATTTGGCAATGTACAGATCGCAAAGATCCCCCGTGGGCTCGCCGAGGTCGAGCAGCAGCTCGATCGTCTCGATGGCCAAGGAAGGGGTGGTGTGCTTGTCGTTGAGGCGCTGGTGGAGCTTGGTGGCCACGTTCGTCATGATGGCTTGGCAATCGGCGTGGATGCCGCGGAAGGAAGGCATTTCCTTGTACTGCTCAAGCACACCGGACGCCTTCACATAGTACTGCACTGCTGGGCCGTAGGCATTCAATTCCATGCACTTTTTCAGGCGCGCGGGCAGCTCAAACAGGAATTGCAGCTTTTTCAGGAGCAAGTGCACGTTGGTGAGCTTGGCGATTTGCTCGTGCTTCTTGCCGAGCGAGCCGTGGATTTCCGCGCTGGCCGTTGTGATGCTGCTCATATTCTGAGCGAGCTTGGCCATTTCGTCCTCCATCGACTCCACCTTGGACTTCATTTCGCGGATTGTGTCGGTCGCGCTGATAAACTTGTTGTAATTCTCGTACACGAGTGTCTGCATGTCGGTATCGAGTGTTTGGAGTTCTGTGTTTTGTTTTTTTGAAAAAGGATTGAAAAACAGAAACAAACAAAAGTGAAAAAACAGAAAAATCAAAAAGTGAGGTTTTGAAACAGAAAAACAGAAAAATCAAAATCAAAATCAAAATCAATTAAAAAAAAAAATCAAGATCTTGGATTGAAAAAAAAGACCAAAATTCAAAGATTTTTTTTCTTGATTTTTTTTTCAATAGAGTTTCCATTGAATGGGCTTTTTTTTTTTTTTTTTTTTTTTTTTTTTTTTTTTTTCCCTTCGTTTCCTTTCCTTTCGTTTCGTCGTTTCGACTCAACAACGACAACGTCAGCATGAAAACTTGTCGTGTTGGCATTTTTTTTACCTTTGATCATGGCCGTGTCGCGGTTCATGAGCTGCGGCAGCGACTGCTCCTGCAGAATCTTGTGAAAGTACTCCTTTGGATCGAACGAGTCGCCGTCAATGTTGAGCGGTTCGCGCGGATGCAGCGCAGACGACAGCGGCGGAGGCACAGCACCAGCACCAGCACCAGCACCAGCACCAACAGCACCAGCACCATTGGCAGCAGGGTCGGGGCGGTCGGGACGGGCTGTGCGGCGCGGCGGTCGCTGGGGCTCGGCACTTGCAGAAGCAGAAGCAGCAGCTCCAGCTCCAGCTCCAGCTCCGGCGCCCGATCGCACAGCACCGGATGCGCTGCCGTTGCCTGTGCTGCTGCTGCTGCTGCCGGCGGCGGGCGCTGAGCGGGTGTCTGGGGCAGCTGCAGCATTCGCTCCTCCGCTGGCATCGCCGCCTTCTTCAACACCGTAGTACATTTTCAGGAGGCCGCGCTTGCTGCGACGTTCCAGGCGCAGGTCGCTTTCGGACATGGCAGGCTCTGCAACAGAGCCACGACCACCGGCGCCGCCGCTGCTGGTGCTGGTGCTGGTGCTGCCGCTGTCAATGGACGGACGTACGCTCGGCTGCGAGGAGCCAGACGCCAGAAAGTCGCGGCTGCGCGACGAGTCCTCCGATGTGCGTGCGGACGCTGCTCGTGCGGCCATCGTTGTGCAATTGAAATGAAAGAGAGAGGGAGAGAGGGGGAGAGAGAGGGAGGATGGATAGGATGGAGAGAACGAAGTGAGATTTGGGAAGAAGTGCAAGTTGAAGACTGCGTTCTGAGATTTCTGAGATGTCTGAGCGAAAAAGTCAAAATTACGCGCGAGCTTTTGTTGTCAGTTCGAAAGGAGAGCGAAGCATTGTGTTTGTCCGTCTGAGCTTCTATTGCTGGACTTGGGCTTTTCGGTTCTTTGACCCTGCTGAATGCTGCTTTCTGCTGTTCAGTTCAGCTCAATTCCATTTTGCTGATTTGGTTTTTGTTGTTTTAGTCTTATTTTCGTATTGAATCGAGTCAAAACCAAAGACCAATACAACGTAGACAAAAGACAACCAAGACAGAATCGAACATGGCTGAAACATTGGTCGTGCGCGTGGACGGTCGCCAACCGCGCGTCTGCTGGGTCTGCCTTGAAACCGACAGCGACGACGACGACGATGACAATGATCAACGCATCACCAGGCAGCGCAGCACGAGTCGTAGTAGCGCTGGACAAGGCGAGCGTCAAGCCGTGCTGCCACCAACGACGGCAACGCGCTCCGCCACTGCCCAAGACACACAGGACGCTTCATCATCATCATCCTCACATCACTATCGTCACGACGACGAGGACGAGGACGAGGACGAGGACATCAGCCACTGGGTCCGCCCGTGCAAGTGCAGCGGGGCGACGCAGTGGGTGCACCAGGCGTGCATCCGCCGCTGGGTGGACTTGAAGGTCGCCGAAGGAGCGCCATTGCGATGCCCGCAGTGTCTGACGCCGTACAATGTCACCCAGCCCGAGGAAGGCACCGTCATGCTCGTGCTCGAGACGGTCGACCAGTTCATTGGCGCCGTCAGCCCGTTCGCCGCGCTTGGCATTTGCACGGGCGCAATCTACGTGTCGTCACTGGCGTATGGCGCGTTCTCAGTGTGCTTGATGATGGGCTTTGACGAGGGCATTGACTTTCTCTCCAAGCTCAAGACGCGCTACCTGTGCAGTTTCATTCCGCTCATTCCGGTCAGTCTGATGGCAACGCAGGCTCAGTCGCACTTGCACACGCATACGCATCATCACCACGAACACACGCACGGGAATGCTGTGGAAGTTCCTGCTCCAGTGGTGGCGCGTCGTGGTGGTGGTGCTGCTCAGGCGCGTCGTCGAAACGCTCCACCGGCAGTACCGCCAGCAGCAGCAGCAGCAGCAGCTGTCGGCAATCGTCGGCCTCCGCCTCAACAGCCCGCCACACAACAGCGACCGTCTCCACCAAATTCGACGAGCACTACACCGAGCAGTGTCTCGGGTGCAGCAAGCAGCTCGGGCGCATCATTCGTGCACACAGAGCCATCCACAGACCACACGGAAGCTGGCCCCTTTTCTCCTATTATCACTGACGACAGCTGGGACACTCCGAGCACGAGTGGCCAGGGTGTTGTGATTCCCCACGAAGACAGCACTGTGGATGCGCCTGTTCCTCCAAACCTGCAGGCGATGGTCGAAGACCCTCACGTCGAGGACCCTGATGCTATTATCGCTGCTGACTTTGACGAGGCCGAAGCTGCAGAACTCGAGGAAATGATGGACACTGCGTTTGAAGCAGCGTCGTTGAGTCGCACGTTCGTCGGCGCCATGTTGCTGCCAGCAATTTCAGGCATTCTCGGCCGAACTGTATTCCGATTCGTCTCTTCCAATAACCTGACCCGAAGTCTGTTGGTAAGAATGACACGAGGGAGAAAACGAGAAAGGAGAGAAAGAACGCGCGCAAGGGATTGTTTGTTCTAATCTTCTACTGTGCTTGGTGCATTTCTTAGGGTGGAGTTGTCTTTCTAAGCGTCAAGAGCGGCATTCATGCTCTGTACCGGCGGCAACGACGCTTCATCCAACAAAATCGCCTTGTTCAAAATCATTTCTGAGAAAAAAAAAAAACAAAGGTCGCAAGTCCGTTCGCCTGTGTGCCACAAGTCCTTCTTGCTCCTCCTGCACTTGTATAGTGTGATGCAACTGATTGAATATAATATAATTGTCACTTGTATTGAGCACCGAACGAACTGCTCAGCTGGACACCAACAAGAACAACAAAAGCGGTTGCGCATAGTCGTGTCTCCCGCTCCGTTTTGTTCACCGACTGTGAGCATGACTGCAAAGCACGATTTTGTACAGTGTTCGGCAATGGTGATGGAACACTTGTGCGGAAAGATTGAACGAGTGGACTTTGGTATTGAACACACATGTTTTGAACATTTCTTAATCGACATTGCTGCAATCGGTTTTGAACAATGTGAGCATTGGACAAAGTTGATCCGGGCAAAAATGCAAATAACTTTGAACAGCACCCGTTGAACAGCCGCTTTTGAACAACAAGGTCCGAACGACACTGCGACATTGAAAAAACCATGACTCGCGATTGGACAAAGAGTTTTTCACATTGAACACTGCACTCTAAATAATGAACGCTGCCTACTTTGGCACCTGAACAGTCCTGCATCCGCCAACGAGTGATGCCCGTGCACGCCAACGACGACCAGGAGATTGCCCAAGCTACCCCTCGCAAGCGCCAGCGCATGTCCCTGGACTTGCGCAGGCAGATTGTTGCATTGCGCGACGAGGACTTGTGCTCCTTTCGCGAGATTGCTGACTATCTTGATGTCCCGGTCGCAACCGTGCACAATGTGTGCACCAAGTTTCGCGAGACTGGTATCATAGAGCCTCGTGCCTCCAAGCCGCCCAATCGGACAGTCGTGACGAGCGAAATGGAGGAATTCCTGGCGGAAGAAATCGACAAGGACTGCGCCGTGACCAACGGCATGCTGGCCGACAAGTTGCACGAGAAGTTTGATGTGAAAGTCAACGCGACGACAATCGGTCGGCATGTCAAGCGCATGAGATGATCTATGAGCAGGTCACTCGCAAAAACTCGATGGCGGTCAAAATGAGGCGCCAAGAGTGGTTTCAGGACTTGGCCAATGCGAACATTCCCCAATCGCGCATCTTCTACGTCGATGAGTGTGGCTTCAACATTAACATGCATAAGCGCGCGATCAAGAACGTCGATTCCATTCGTGCTCCGAACTGGACACTGATTTGTGTGATTGGCAATATGGGTGTTGTGCACTACGACATCCACCACGGCCCTGTCAACCAGCATGTATTCCAACGGACGATGGCCAAGTTTATTCACGTGCTGGAAGGTCGCGAACTTGAGCCACACACTGCCGGCGACTCCTTCCGCAACGACGAAGACCACGGCGCGAGCGACGATGAGCACGATAGCGACCAGGCTCCAGAGCAAGAGCTCGAGGATGAAGGGTCTGCCAAGTATGTCGAGTTTCACGGGAAGGTTCTGAGCGCAGAGGAGCCATCACAGAGCGAGCACAACAACAGCAATCACACCCACCACCACCACAACCACAACAACAGCAGCTCGAGTGCTCCAGCGCCGTCCTCTTCTTCTGCCCCTGCACCTCCCAGTACCGGCGCTGGGACATCGATGCAGCATGCTGGACCATCAGCGCAGCATGCCGGCACATTGACGCAGCATGCCGCAGCCTCATCCACTTCGAATCGTGCTGCAGCAGGTGTGTCGCTCCATGCACAGCAACGTACGCAGCCGCGAGATACTCATGCGGCGTCGGAACTACTACGACGCCGGCGTGGTCGGCTACCGCGAGGGCACCATCGCTCAACAGCTTTTACAGACGACAACCAGGATGAGGACAACTCTGCCGACGACGTTGGGCAGTGGTCTTCCGCAGCAGCAGCAGCAGCAGCAGCAGCAAGTCACCCAGCATCCTCCACAGGCACCTCTTCCCTGCGACATCCAATGCGGACGCGTCGTCTCCAACAACTTGTGCAGCCGTCATCCCGAACTTCAGCCCGCGCCGCAGCACCCAGACGCACATCCACCTACACCTACCCTCCCGCTGTTGAAGCCCTACGGACGAACGATGCCGACGACGACGATGATGATGATGACGACGACGATGAGGAAGCTTATCACCCTTCCCAGGCCGAATGCTTTCAAGACGAGGCGGAGGAAGGCAACGACAACGCAGATTTGCTGATCGCATCGGAAGAGAAGTACGGCCGCTCTTTCCCGCGAGATGGCAGAACGTACAAGGCGTGGATTGTGATGGACAATGCGAGCTTCCACAAAACAGCCAGCCTGCGCAACTACTTTTGGCGTAGGAACTACCGTCTGCTGTATCTTCCGCCGTACTCGTCATTCCTCAACCCGATTGAATATGTTTTTGGCAAGATTAAATCTTGCTTCAAGCGCACTCCTCTGAAAAAAAGCGAGAAAGTCCATCGCCGCATTGAAGATGCTGTTCGCCAAGTGTCGGCGCAAAATTGCAGCCGCTCCATTGTCCATGTCAGCAAGTATGCCTTCCCTTGTGCGCAGCTCGAAGATATCAAGGATTAAATACACTAGCTTGATGCTCTTCCAACCGAGCTTTCCAGCGAGGTGATGATGACTGCAGTAAAAAAAAAAACCAAAAAAAAAAAAAACCAAAACCCAAGCGAGAATAAAAAAATTCTGTGTTTTGCTTTTGCGTGCTTTTGTAAATATGATCTTTTTGTCATGTCCACCATGCTTGGAGATGCCGGGAAGCTGCGATAAACCACTCCTTTGAGATTGCATGACTGTTCAATCTGGCATGTTCGGTGCCGTGGAGAAGCTTGTCCAGTCATTGCAGAACATTGTTCAATTCACTTGGTTCGATTGCCATGGGCAGGTCGTTCACTTCGAATTGCAGCAACGTTCAGTACGACTATGTTCACTCCCACGTTTGTTCGGTCAGAATTGTTCATTTTACGTTTGTTCAAATCAATTCTGTTCAATCGCCAAACGCACAAAGTTCGATTGGTCCGCACGAGTGTTCCATCACCATTGCCGAACACTGTACAATGCCAAGTCGAAAAATAGGCTGCTCTGAGTGATGATGTTTTTGGGCGAGGGACGGTCGCTTCACTCTCCAAATGCTTTCGAGTCAGAGTACGACTGAGAGTCAGCGCATGGTGAAGCGCAGGTGATTGCTGAGATGCTCAAAGTGAACACGACACTGACTATACTCATGTAAGGCATCTCACTTTGCTTGGTGCATGTGAGTGGAGGATTTTTTTGAACCAGAGTGAATTCAGAGTTACTCACTGATAGAGAGGGATGGACAGTCTGAATGGGAATCGAAATGAACGGAGCTAGCTTTCGTTCGACATTATCTCTGCATTAAGCAAGTGAGCACCCCCCTCACCAGAAGAGCGCCCCGAGTCGCTTCCGAAGAATGTACAAGACGGTGCACACAAAAATAAAAATGCCCACGCCAACAAGAATATGATCGGCAATTTCCCGCCTTCGGATGTTGGTTAGAATGCGGCGACCAGTGCCAATTAGACCTCCATGGCCGCTAAACTCGGAATGGAAGTCATCGATAGTTTTGGACGACGAAGCTGTGCATGTAATAACGTCAAAGCAATTAAAATTGTAATCAGTTTTTCAGTTCTCTGGCCCCCTTCCTTCACTGCATCATGAGATGAAGCCCCTCTGTCGGCCTTCACTTACACAGAACTTGCATTGTGCGCGCATTCTGCTCGAGTTGCGTGGCCATCAACTGCGTCGTGTTGCGCAAACTCTGCGTTATGTCGGACGAGGTCGACAGCAGACTTTGTTGAGATGACTTGACGCTACTAGCGAGAGACCGCTGTCGGATGCCCGCGATGGTGACGGCCGGGAGAAGCGCTTGACGAGTCGAGAGCTCGGACGAATTGTGTGTCGACGAGAAGGCCGACTTGCTGGTTTCTGCTGCTTCTGCTGCTGCTGCTTTGCTGTGAAGTGTAGAGTGTGATGTAGTAGGCTCGTTCGTCAATACTGACGTTTTGCCTAGAACCGAGCCAGCGTCTTCAGCCGAATCCACGCGTGGCGAATGTGCGCGCAACGACAGCGACAAGAGCTGAGCGCGATCGAGCAGGTGCTGACGGTCCATGTTTTCCTTGCACTCTACATTTGCCAATCGGAACTGTTCGTGCAGGCTTTTTTTGGGAAGGTGGTCGTAACGCGAGGTGAGCTTTCTGCTGAGTTTCTCAGACTTTTCTTCGATTTTCAATTCAAACGGCGTTATTACCGCTCCAATTGCTCTTCGTGCCGATGCACTTTGCTCATCACGAGTTCCGTGTCTTGGTCTCGGTCTTGTTCGCGAGCAATGCGTTCCAGCACCTACAAGGTGAGAGAGAGAGAGCTATACGGTGAGACAGCCAGCCCACAACGAAGCGATGACATGGCGCAGAGCTTGGAAGCCGTCCGACCGCGACTCTCGACCAGAGGATGTCGCAAGATAGTCCATGGACGTGTAACATCCAAACGAGGACGAGAGCGAGCTGGAGAGCGAGAACGAATGGAGGGGTGGGCTACCTTGAGCATGGCTGGCAGCGACTTGAGTTTGGCACGGATGCCGTTGCGCAGCTCTGTTGCTGCCGGGAGTGGTCCAGTGCAGTCACGCAGGGTCTGCAGGAGTGCCTGGACTTCAAACTCGACGCGGATGGCGTCCTGGATGATGTACATGGCGTCCATCGGCAGGATCTGCTGCTCGTCATTGAAGGTGGTCATCGTGTTGAGTTTGTGTTCAAAAGACTGAGGAGCCTTGTGAGCTGTTTCCAATTTCAGAGAGGTCATTTTGATCATCGTCTAAGAACCAACGAGTGCTTGTTGACATCAACCGAGAAAAAAAAAAAAAAAAACTAGCGTCGAGGACGTGCAGATGCTCGAGCACTTGCGATTTTTCTGAGGACAGTCAGACGACTTTCGGACGCCATTCGGAT
Organism: Capsaspora owczarzaki ATCC 30864; assembly: GCF_000151315.2. NCBI lineage: Eukaryota > Filasterea > Ministeriida > Capsasporidae > Capsaspora > Capsaspora owczarzaki. The sequence continues at coordinate 3,225,865 of NW_011887292.1, read as the reverse complement.
TGCAGTCGTCGATGGCGTATTCATCTGAATTCACCCATCGTACTTGTCAAGCTGCTGCTTCAATCGCATTTGTGCAAGTTGAACGCTCAGCAAGTTGGTTGTCAGGCCCCAAAACGTTGCTCTCCACTTTTCCACTTTTCGAGCTTTCACGATAGCTTCACAACGGCACTATGCACTGGCTTTTTTTCTGGATACTCGAGGTCTTCTGGGGAGTAATCGCGCGACTTTGCAAGCCACCTGCGACGCCTGACATCACGAATGTTCGGCACGAGTTTCCATTGGACGCGAATTATCCCATTCTTGTTTTTTTTTTTTTTTTTTTTTTTTTTTGTTTGTTGTAAGTTTTTCGCTTCGTTGTGCAATTCTGCAAACAAAACGAACACCCTCCAATGTGACACACAAGGCCAACAGCAGAGGGAGTGGAATAGAACAGCGAGCAAGCGAAGCGAGCGCGGGTAGATGCAGGAATGGGAATGGGAATGGATTGAGCTGGGACGGTGTGTCGGCCGTATTGGCAAGGAGGAGGAGGTGTGAATCTTGCACACGTCTTGATCACCGTCGCGTTTGCTTTGTTGCATTCCGCGTCTAGCCACTCTTTCGCACATCATCACAAGCCATGCACACACACACGTCCATGCGTGACGGTGGGGGCGGTGTCCGAGTCCGTGGGCTGCGTCGATTTGCGCGTCGTGTGCTGCTGTTGGTGGTAGATTCGCATCGCGTTGAGATTTTTGTTTTTTGGTGACAAAGCCAAAAGTTTCATTCCGTTGCTGTTCATCAGCACTGACGGCTGTGGAGCAGACCTATGCATTGGAGCATTGCACTACTCCCAACACTCGCAGCACCCTTTTGTGGGGGGGGGGAGGGGAAACGCGAGGAAGGGGCCGATCAAAGAAAGAACAACAAACCACAACGCTTGGTTAATGAACAAGGTTGAATTGTGATTAAAATCGAGACCATTCCAACGAACGAAATAATCGGGGATCTCGCATGTGCATTGAGAAACAAACAAACGGATGGGTATGTACTGTACGGCGAAAGCACACAAACAGAGCCCAATGGCAGTTGCCGACGCATGTGCGCCAAAAGTCCCAGTCGCACGTGCCGGTTGCCAACAACTCGACGTGAAACTGATTGGTTTTCAATTTCCCTCATCCACCCCCCCTTCTGCATCCCCTGTTCAACTCAGTCCTGTTCCACGCATTGCACTTTGCACGGTTACACACGACGCTCCTACCCCTCCAATAAGAACCTGGGTGGCACGCGTTTTGTACGCAATCTCCAGCGTTGTTGTTGATGTTTATGGAATTCTGTGGCGTTTCCCCTTTGCTGCGAACTACGTTTTGTTTCTGAGCTTCTCACTTTGCAAGCCCGTGCCATCGTACTCTGTGTGTCTCCTTGCGCTTTTGCTTGCATTAACACAACAGCTAAACTCCTATTCTGCTCTACCAGCCGACGCGCCCCCGCAACAGCCCGCGAGTCGTTGTTCCAACCTATTTTTTTTCTTTTCCCTTTATCTCCGTCGTTCATTTTTTCGTCATCGTTCCTTTTCTTTCTTCTCGGTAGCCTTCCCTTTGCCCGCTTTTCACCGCATTTCCTAATCACACATCTCTTCCAACCACCCCTCCCCCACCGCAGTAGCATCGTTTCAAGCGCTCGTGTCAAACCTCGCTTGGTTTTTTTTTTTTTTTTTTTTTTTTTTTTTTTTTTTTTCATTTTCCCATCGTTTTTTCGCCAATTCTTTCCTTCTCGGATACCGATTCTTTTAAAAACGGCGTTCCTCGGCAACCTTTTGGCTGCATTGCTCGCCTTTTTCGTTGAGCTTGTTCTGAGCTGGGTGACGTGGAAGGCTCCGGCGTCGGTCTCAGCATCAACAGCAGCATTCACGCGCAGCAGCGGCGGTTCGGGAGCTGCTCCTTCTTCCACGCCGCCAACGCCCGCTGTCGTCCCCAGACAGTCCGACAAGCAATACCACCACCACTCGATGCATACAACGAGCGCAGCAGTTGGACACGGCCATTCACATCATTCGTCATCGCTGCCTTCTTTGGACGGTTCTCTGCGCCACACCTCAACCGCCGTCGTCTCAGCAGCAGTCTCCGCGGCTCCGAGTCGCCGCACCACCACAGCGGGCCCTGTCTCTGTTTCAGCCTCTTTGTCATCCTCAACGTCCTTGTCATTTTCTTCCTCTGCTGCATCGCTCGCGACTTTATCCGCTTCAGAGGCAGTTTGTGATTCGAATTCGATTGAATTCTTTCTTTTGTCACGTTCGCCAGCGTCTACGTCCAACCCGTTCGTTCCAGCCCCAGCATCCTCCAAAGCTTCCGATTCTTCTTCTTCATCATCATCATCATCTTCGTCTTCTTCTGCTTTACAATTACTATCGTCTTCGTCGTCTTCCGTTGATTCGGATTTGGAGGCCGTGACGGACGCGCCAGTCTCGCCTTGGTCACGAAACGAGCAGCCTGCGGACGACGCGTCCTTCCACCGCCCGCACCACTCCGACCACCCACTCGAGCAACAGCAACACCATCAATACCATCAACCACAGCAACAGCAGCAGCAGCATCAGCGTCAGCAGCAGCAGCATCAGCGCTGGGCAGCCTTCTTCACCCCACCCGCTTCGCCCAGCACCCGCATCGTTGACCAACCGGACGACGCGCTTCACCACCAGCCTCACCATCATCAGCATCATCTAACTCAGCGTCGCTTCTCATCGGCATCAGACAGCAGCGAGGACCAGGACCAGGACCAGGATCTCCAGCCTCTTCTTAGCCTCAAATCCGCAGTTTCCAGCAGCAGTGGTCCAAGCCGTCCCAGTGAGTCATTTGCGTCGCTTGTCTCGCTCTCCGACGCACCCGCAGCACCCGCAGCATCCGCACCCGCACCCACACCCATCTCAGCGCACGTCCTTGTTCCCGCCGAGCCCCACGCCCAGGTCCCAGGCAGCCCCGTCCTCGTCCAAGCATTGCGATCGGAAAACCAGTTCTCGTCGCTTTCTTGGCCTTCTTCTTCTTCTTCTTCTTCTCCTTCGTCCTTCTCTTCCTCGTCCTCTGCGGACAGCCTCACCGCCGCCGCACAAGCAGAGCCATCGTCCTTGTCACCCACTCTCAACAGCAGCAGCAGCAGCAGCAACACAGGCAGCAGCAGCACACTCGAGGGCCAATCAGAGCAACGCGAGCGTGCAGCAGCCCAGTCTTCTCATTCAAATTCGCAGCTCACCCCTTGGTCGTCCTCCGCCGCCGCCTCCTCCTCCTCCTCCTGCCTCGGTCGCTGCTGTGGGTCGCCTGCCTCGTCCACTGAGACCACTCTCGTCGCTGCGATTGCATCGTCCGAGCCACCAGTCCTTGTCGCACTTGATTCGAAGGCCTTATCTGTGAGCAGCGACCCAACTCGCACTCCAATCTCGTACTCGCCCGCTGCCGCTTTCGTCCAGGCGTCCTCGATTGTCTCGATCGCTCAGCTGCACGACTTTGACAACCTCGCTGCTGTCGTCTACGCACGTCGTCGTTCTTGCAGCATCCAACAGCCGCCGCTGCTGCCAGGCCTCGATTCCAAGCCCAATTCCAACAACCGCATCGCCGACTGGTCACTGGTGGACGTTCCTGCTCGTTCAAGCCCATTATTGACCGCACAGTCCACTGAGCATTCTCCACTCGGCTCGAGCTGGCATCGATCCCGCTATTCAACCCGCGGCGCTAGTACGTGCATCAACGTGAACTTGGAGGCACAGAGCTTCTTTCGCGTCAAACAAAATGCAACCCGCTCCCACATCCAAGAATTCCGCTGCGGCAACCCCTCAGCTGCAGTCACCACATCCGGCGCCTGCTGCGGACAGCTGGTCTTTGGCATCGCAGCCTCCGGCCGCTGACATGGTGGACGGCGAGCTGCAGTCACCGCCGCTGTCAGACGCCGTCGAGCGTAAACCAACACCACCACTGCAACACCACCACCACCACCACCACCACCATCATCACGGTCACCACAACAGCGAAGTTGACGAGTTCTACGAGAGCAACACTCCCACGAGCAAGAGCAACACCACCACCCCCGCCACTACTAACAATAGCAACAAACCGAACAGCACCAGCAGCAATCTGGGCGACGATAACGGCAGCGCCATTCAAGACGAAAGCGGCTCAGATTCAGGCTCGGAATCGAGCAGCTCTGAATCTTCAGGCAGCACTAGTCCGTCAGAGCAGTTGACACCGTCCACTTCGTCCACAACAGTGGACAGTCTGGGACACCGCCGCGTTCGCTTTTCGGATTCGATCGGCCTGTCCCTGTCGCGCGCTGTCTTGTTCCGTCGCGAGGACGCTCCGTTGGCAATCAATCCATTCCGGGACCACTTGCCTCCGCTGGTGACGGATGCCCTGGTTTCACCCAAAATGGCCATCGCCGAAGGCTACAAACAACCGGCATCCGCTCCAGATTTCGCCGAGCGTGTCCGCTCGAATCCCATCCTGCTCGAAAACACGCTCACGCGTCGAGCCAACCTGTACGCAACCGTCATCGTTCATAATCTGGCGTACGACAAGAGCGTCACTGCGCGGTATTCGACAGACGGCTGGAAAACCTTCAAGGAAGAAGAAGGCGCGTATGCCAACAGTACGCCGCTCTACGGCATGATGTGCGACCGATTCGTCCTGGTGCTGCGTCTCCCCGAGACTCTCCCACTCAGGAGCCACTGCGAATTTGCCATTCGATATCGGGCTGGCGGCCAAGAGTATTGGGACAGCAATGAGGGCCAAAACTATCACATTGACTGGATTGTCGTTCACTTCCCGAATGATGCAACTGTTCCAGTTGTGGTCGATCTCTCTCAGGCCGAGGTGTCAAAGGCGCCCGTGGACATTCACAATATGGCGCCCGTCAAGCCCAAGTCGCCCATTCGATCTGCCATGCGCGGCTCGCGAGCGGCCTTGCTCGGTCTTGCCCCGACGAGCGCCTCATCACCATCATCTTCCACCCCATCGTCGACGACCAACACGCCCAATTCGTCGTCAGCGGAGGCCACATCGACAGAGCCATCCACCATTTCCGAATCCCTGGGCTCGCCCGAAGTTCAAATAACTCCCGAGCCGCTGCCGCCACGTCGCTCTCTCTCGTTCAGCGGCGACAACACCATTTCAACGCTGACGTCCTTCCCCGCAAATTTCGTTGTGTCGACTGCAAAGGGGCTTTCGTACGTTCCCGAGCCCGGCCAACAACAATTGGTGCCCGAGCCTCTCCAATTCTCCTTTGCCGCCTCTCCGCAGCCCCATACAGAGCTTTTCGACACTCCATCCCGTCAGTTTGATCCTGTTGGCGGAGTCGTGCGACGCATTGCCAATTTCGCCACTGGCGGTATCCGTTCTCCCGGTGGCCCGCATCGCGACCCACCGCCTATATGGATCTCCACCTAGGGGGGTAGCTCCGAGCTCGCGGCCTCTGCATCCAGTTCGTCTCCATCATCGGCAATTGCTTCTTCTTCTTCTTCCTCTTCCTCTTCTTCCTCTTCTTCTTCCTCCTCCTCGTCTTCCTCATTCTCCTTCGAGTCTCTCTCTTCGGCGGCGCCGTCTCTCACTTCAGAGCCTGCGGGGCTGCTGTCCTCCAACAACCCTGGTTCGCTCCAGAGTGGCAGCGCCGTTTTCGCATCTGCGCCGGTTCCCAATACGGTGCAGACGCAGGAGGAGGTCTTGCACTCCAACACATACCTCAATTCGTTCACTTCAGCAACGCCGGTTCCGGTCTCTCTTGACGCCGCGACCACGGCTCTGCCGCCCGTCTCCGGGCCTGTGATTGTTCCCGCTGCTGCTTCCGCGCATCTGGAGAGCATTCCGACCTCTGGCCTCGAGGCGTATTATTGAGCGATTGAGCCATGCCTTCTCCTCCCTCCTTTTACCTTCTGAACTCTTTGAACTTGCTTTCCCTCTTGAACCTTTTATCTTTCATCTTTCATCTTTCATCTTTAATCTTTCATCTTTACCTTCTTTCCGATAATTGCCGTCGGTTTCGTTACTACAGAGTAACCCGTGCACTCCCCTTGAGCAGCTCGACTTTTGTTAACATCCTTGTGTTTGTACCTCTTCTGATTGGAGAAGGGGCCTGTTTGGTTTTGATATCTTGTCCTTTGGTTTGTTTTCTCTCTCTCTCTCTCTCTCTTTTTTTTTTTTGTCCTGGGTGTCCTATTCTCTTTCGCTTTGGTTGGAAATCTTGTTATGGTTGTTTATTCGGGCAACGCTGTGCACATGCACAGAACTTGTTGCTTTCCGGGTTTGTGTTCATCCCTTTTTTTGTAATGGATTTTCTTTTTTCGCATACATGAGGTTTCACACAGTATATCAACATGTTTTCAGACCCAACAGACGATAGCCAGCTTCACCTAAGAGCCAGAGATGTAATCCGGGACGGTGGGAAGCGAGATTCGGGTTGGGCGCTGATGGGATGGCGACAAAATGAGTGAGTTGAAGGAAGCACTTGGCCACTCAATAGAATTGAACGAACGAAAAGACATACCGAGCGCGAATCCAAGTCATCTTCCTCATAGTCCTCTCCACGTGTTTCGGCAAATCGCGAGGGCTCCGGTGACTGGTTATAACCAGAGTTGCCAATCATGGACGTTGGTCGCGATGGCCGCGGTGAAGGCGACTCGTGCCGTCCGGCTGCCATGAAGGCGTAAAACTGCATTCCAAAGCAGAAACAAACGTGTAAGCACATTACATCCGACTGTGGCAATCACAGCTACTCGAAAAAAACAAACAAAATAAGCACACTGAGATGCGATAAAACTCACATTTCGAAGATTGTGCTCCTCAGACGCCGGGTTTCGACCTCGGCCTTGAAAACCTGCAGCATTCAACCAAATTATGCAGATTCCGTGAGAATATAGCAACCAAAAAGCATCTCGAATCCAAGCGGCAACGCAAACGTTCACAATCCGGACAACCATCAAAGCAACTGGTTGTTCTGCATCGGTTCTTCTCCCTTCTTCCGCATCCAATCACTCGAATACAATGATTCACATTGACTCAAATGAATCAAACCCGACACAGACGACCACAAGGCGCAATGCGTCTGAAACGCTAAGATTGGAACATTTTGAGCTGTCTTGGCGATTCGGCGTTTCGTTCGTTCCCCTTTGGTGCCTCGATTTGATCATCCCCCAACCTCCAAATAGATGCAATTTCCGACCACTGCAGCAATTATTCATCGTCAACCAACATTGTCAACATTTCAGCAATCAAATTCAGACCTCTGAGCTCGCTGTGGATGTCCGCTTCGGCATCGCCGTACGCCGCGTCATTGTTGTGCGCGCCGCCGTCGTGCTGCTGCTGCTGTTGCTGAGACTGCGTCAGCTGCGGTGATGCTGTTGATGCGTATTGCTGTTGCTGTTGCTGCTGTTGCTGATGCTGTTGTGATGATGTCGTTCGCTCGCCGGCCGCTGCAATGCCTCCTGTTGCGCTGCCTCGGATGAAGTACCACACGGCAGCACTCACGGCCGCTGCAGCGACAATCACAGCATTCACACTGCCTGCGCTCATTTTCGCGACTTGGGGTTTTGCTGTTGTGGCCGCTTGCTTCTGTTTGCCTTGGCTGTGCCTGAGTGAATGAACTGTCGTTCTGAAAAGCGTTCGTCCCCCTTCTGCACAGCAAAAAAAGCAAACGACTGAGCCCTCCAAGTATGGACGGAAATCTGAGCAAGAAGGATGAGCAGATAATCCACAGTCGGATGTTCCGCCAAAAAAAAAAAACTGCACTCTGCAACCTTTTCAATCAGAGACGCGGGGAAATCGCTTCCAGTTGCAATGGAGCTCTCGCGCATGATTCTCAGAGTTCGTTGTTTTGAGCTTGATTGTGATCGCATCATGAAGCACAGTCTTGTTTCTTTCATTTCTAGTTGTTCTTTGCTTCGTGTGATTGGTTCTTTGTTTTGTCTGAGATTCTTTTTGGTTTCCCCGTTTTTGTGTTTCACTTCTCAGTCCCTGTTGCTTAGCTGCTCATCGGTGCCCTCCCCCCATCCTTTTTTCTTCTTTGCTGTTCCATCCTGTTGCTGAAGCAATGATGGGTGGCATTCGTTCGTGGGTGCCATTGTCCAGCATCAGCAGCAGCAGCAGCAGCAGCAGCAACGGTGGCAACAACAACAACCAGGAGTGCGAAACGGACGCTCGATGGCCGGTCGTCGCCCAAGCGTCCTCGCTGTTCCTGCCACGCTACGACCGATGCACTCATCAGTCCATGCAAAAGCAGAAGCAGCAGAGTCCGAGTCAACGTCATCGCTGGGCCAGAGCCGCCGCTGTCATGTTTGTCGCCGCGCTGTTTGCGGTTGCCACTTCGCCTTTGCTGGTTGCCATAACGCGCCCTCCACCGACCGGCACTTCCGCGACCACGACGCCGATGACGGGCGACCATCGCACTGAAGTTGTGACGGCGTACTCCAGCGATCGAACGCAGCGTCCGGAGCAACAGCAGCAGCAGCATCATCATCAACATCAGCGGCGTGAGGCGAAACTGACAACCAAGTTGGGTTCGGCGCTCGAGCAGCAGCAACAGCTCCCCGGCGCAAGGTCGCGTCGCACGCCCCTTGTCATGCATGGTGAGTTGAAGTCAAGCAAATCAATCATCAACACACAAGAGCAATCGCGCGTGTCTCAATCCTCAGAAATTGGCCTTGTGGGCTGAAGACTTTATGCGATGCGAAAAACTTACACTCACACCCTCAGTTTTGATGTCGAACGTTGCACGTCGCTCCGTTTGTGGGATGAGCTCACAGCAGAAAGCGTTCAGGTGTTTTGGGAGAGAGTTCAATGCTCTGCTGTTTGTTGCCGAATTGTCCTGGGTGTCTGTGTGTGGGACGTCGGAGGCAACGAGACTTAGTTTTTCACCGAACCAAAACAAACAATCGAAACGAAAGAACCTGAGACAAATGCCCGATCAGGAATTGTGTGGTTCTTTTGTTTCTGAGCTTACCTCCGCCAATTTTGTTTTGGATGTTGCTCCACTTCGTTTGACCCTCAGATAAACTGACGTCGGATGCAAACATCCAGGAAATGCAACAACAACAAGAAGATGTCGATTCACAGGTCGCGCTCGCAAGCGCAGGCTCGGCTGACCCGCACTACCAACTGACCGAACCGCTCAGCTTGAGCATCTCGTCTCAGCCGATTGACTTTTACGATGACTATGAAAGCCTCGCAGTCATGTCCTTCGCAGTTCCGGCTGGCCTCGCATCTGCCATCATTTTTATCGACCTCTCTGATTCCAGCAACCCGACCTTCTGTCAATCGACCGTGCAGCTGTGAGTTTGTTGTTTGACCACACGCAGTGTATTTGGTTCGAGATGTTGTTCGCGATCGATTTCTCATTGTTTGCGTTTGCGCCGTGCATTTTTTCCGTTCTTCCAGCTGGATGCGGCGCGGAGCGTTGCCAATTCCTGCCCCAGCTTATGGCGGACTGTACGACAAGGAGTGGATTATCCAGCCGCGTGGCGTTCTGACAATCCAACTCGATTCACCAGCGCCGGGCGAGTACTTTTTCGCTGCCACTCTTCCGACAGGGGATCTTCAGACTGGGGTATGGCTGTGGTTCTCGCTCTTTTTTTTTTTAGGCTTGACCATCATGACTCCAATCTCATCCGTCTGTGCTGTTATATATCTCTCGCTCTCCCCCTCCCCCTTCCATAGAGCGACTCCAACTCTCATTCTTGCTCTTACGGAGCGACCGTTTCGTTCACTCGCTTGAGCCTGGCTTCCATCACAACTGTGACACCATCAGGGTCGGCATCCGCAACCTTTTCTACGACTGCTGCCGCCGTAACAACTGCCACGAGCGTGTTCCGCTTTCTCCCTTCGGATGCTGCATGGGGCGCGAGCATGAACATTTCAGTATCATCGACTGTGACTGGACCTGTGTGTACCTCTCCTGCCAACCTGACCGTCTCTCTGTTCAGTCCGACCCAGCCGGGCCTGCCAGATGCTGTCTCTGGCGCCAACTTGTACGACTCGCGCACGTGCCAACTCGCGCGGCTCGGCCCCAACGGAGCTCTCCTTGGCGTCCAGTGCAATGTCGCGGATCTTGCGTTAACGGATTTTACGTACGCCTACAGTTATGTGCGCGTGACCATTCAAGGCGCGTGCACGGGCGAGTCCTTTACGGCGGATTTGCAGATCGGCTCTCTCGCATGCAGCAGCAGCCTGCTCACGGGCCCGGGCTGCCTCAGCCAAGTCGTGCCACTGTCGCCATTCGACTTTCCATGGGCCACATACGGCACGTTCTTTTTGCCAAGTCGCACCGTCGTTGTCGTTCCGGACGTGATGACCTTGTTGCCGCTCAACAACCAGCTTGCGCTGCCAACACTCAACTTTCAAGTCGCCGGGTCGCTTCTCTACCAGAACGCCGCTCTTGCGGCTCCCTACAAGGTGTATCTGCGCACTGGCGTCCCGCCAACATCGACTGCTTACGACTCCGTGTTTGAGCTGACGAGCGTGGGCGGCACCTTTGACATGCCTTTTGTTGTCGCTGGGATGACCTACATTGGCGTTTTCCTCAATTCCTCCGACTCGCCACCGCTCAGTTCAACCGTTACCTATCAAATCCAAGTCTCGCCAGTCGATTGTCTTCAATCTTGCTCCCACGGAACGTGCACTCTCGACACCTTTGGAGCTTCGCTCGTTTCCTATTGTTCGTGCAATCGACCCTATTCTGGCTGGTCTTGCGATGAAAGTGAGTCAAACGCGCGACGGTTGTGTTGTTTCCTGCAATGTTCTCGTCCTTTGGTGACCGGGTTGTTGAACTGCTCATTTTCGTTCTTCTGCGCTGCTTTGTTGGTGCTCGCTAGTTGATGATTACTCGGCCTATATCGGGTACATGTTTTTCTTAACGGTGAGCAACCTGGCGTTTTTGCCAGCCATCATCGTGAGCATCCGACGAAAACTCTGGACAGAGTGTGTCGTGTACACCTTTACCATGTTTGGTTCAGCAGTAAGTGTTGTGCATGCATGATGGATTTTTTTTTTGCAATTCATTGGTGATTGCTAGTTTCTCCGTTGAACTTATCTTTCTGTCACGCGGTCTTGCACTTGCAGTTTTATCACATCTGCGATTCCAACATTAGCTTGTGCATGTATCCATACGACGCGATGGGCGTTGCTGATTTTTACGGCTCGTATGTCTCGTTCTGGTTTACGTTCATCTACTTGGCGCGCCTTGTGTCGCCCTGGAAGCACGTTCTTCAGATTATGGGCATGCTCGGCTTGTTGATTGGTGTCACTGTCGATCGATTCTCGGCCATCAATCTGGCGGTTCTGGCTGCTGTGGGCGTTGCCTTGATTGTCTTCACATGGGTAAAAAGTGGCAACGATGCGGTTTTGTTGTGCTTGCTTGTATCTTCGGATGCTGACGGTTGGCATGTGTGTTAGGTGCGTATGTGTCGCGCTGCACATGTGCGGTGGATCAAGTACTTTATCTGGTGGCGCTTGGCAGTCGGCTTGGCCATCGCCATTGTTGGTCTGTGCATCTTTGGTTTCGTCCAGACAGATGTGAAGTTTCGGCGAGCGTGTTGTGATGTTGTTGATGGTGATGCACTTTCTGCACGCGTTCAACTCACGTTGTTGCCTCCAATGTCTTTGCATCTGTTTTTTTCCACCCTTGTTTTTCTACAGAGCAACTATGGATGGACACACAGCCTCTGGCACATTTGCATCATGAGTTCAGTGTTCTTTTTGCTCATATCGTTGTACGAGCCCCCGGATTTGGCGGTTCAAGTCGACGAGATGCGACGTCGGAGTGTTCACACTCAAGTCAAGCCGGAGGAAGAGCAGTCTCAGCTTTAGCCGGTTCAGCCGAAACTGGATTGTTAACAACCAACCATTTCCGAATCATTTCTTTGAGCTACTTTTTTGTTTGTTAATCAATAGTGTTATTCTTCAACATAATCAGCGTGGAAGTAACCGAAAAGCCGTCGCGCAGTTTAAGCGGAACCAGCATTGCTGACAACATCGAGAATCGCGCGACCAACGTAATCCACAGTCTTGGTGGTCAGGCCGCACATGTTGATACGTCCAGAGCTGAGCAGATAGATGTGGTACTTTTCGGTGAGGACTTTACATTGCGCCTCTGTGTAGAGAAGGAGCCAAGAAATCAGGGCGATTGGGTTGAATCAAAGTGAGTCATAACAAACTCAAGCGAATATGACTTTAACAGCTCGTCTCTTTACCAGTCAAGCCTGTGAAGCTAAACATGCCGATTTGGTCGAGAATGTGCTGCCATGATCCAGGGGTCTTGAGCTCGACGAGCTTGTCGTAGAGCATGCGGCGCATGAGCTTGATGCGATCCGCCATGACGTTGAGGTCGCGGTGCCTAGAATCCCACGCGCAAGTCAGACACACGAGTTCGCCAAAGAAGCCAACAACAGAAACCAACAAAAGAAACCAACTAAAGAAACAAATAAAGAAGAAGAACAACCCCCTCCCCCATAAAAACAAGCTCCATTGCACCACCACTCAAGGAAATCCTCACCAGTCCTTGTACAGCTCGGGCGAGTTCAAGATGGTGCCGACAATGCGAGCACCGTGGTTGGGCGGGTTGGAGAACATGGCACGGACAATGAGCTTGAACTGCGAGCGCATGCGTTGGGCGGCGTCCTTGTCGGCAGCGACGGCCGTGATGCAGCCAGCACGCTCGTTGTACAAGCCAAAGTTCTTCGAGTACGACTGGCCGATGAACAGCTCAATGCCACGCGCAGCAAACAACCGGACTGCGTACGCATCGTTGTCGACGTCGCCGGTGGCAAACCCTTGGTAGGCGCTGTCAAAGAACGGGAAGAGCTTGCGCGCAATGAAAAGATCGGCCAGCTGCGCCCACTGCTCGCGCGACGGATCGGCGCCCGTGGGATTGTGCGCGCAGGCGTGCAGCAGGACGATCGAGCCCTCGGGCATTGCATTGAGATCCTCGACAAACTGGGTGAAGGCGACGCCCTTGGTCGCCTTGTCAAAGTAGCGGTATGTCTTGACGGTCAGCCCGGCCTCCTTGAAGAGGCTAAAGTGGTTGCTCCACGTCGGGTCTGACACGTAGATGGTCTGCGACGGCGTGTAAAACCGGCGCAGAAACTCGCCGCCAAGACGGAGGGCGCCCGTGCCCGAGATTGCCTGCACTGCGCAGACGCGGCCCTCGGCCATGTCCTTGGAGTCGTGGCCCAGCACAAACCGCGCAGACGCGTTCGTAAAGTCTGCGAGGCCGTCGATCGACAGGTACTCGTGATCGTGCTGCGTCTCGGCAATGCGCAGCTCAGTCTGGCGCACGACCGGCAGAATCCACGGCTCGCACTCTTCCGTGCGGTAAGCGCCAATCACAAGATCGACCTAGCAGCAGCAGCAGCAGCAGAGCAACGAGCGAGTAGTAGTTATAAGAAGGAGTTGAGCAAGTCAAAAGTCGGCGCAATACCAGAGGGAGGAGGAACGGAAGCAAAAATCGGAAAATCGGGGGAAAATAACAACCATCGGAAAGAAAATCAGTAACGAAAGGCACACAAGGAGTTTGTAGGGCAGGGTAGTGAGTGCCGAGTATGAAATAGGAAACCTCTCCCCAATTCTTCAATTCTCTTTGACTCTCATTTCCACCTCGGTGATGATGTCATGATGTTCTTTTGTCTTATTGTTGACATATCACACAATTACCTTGTTGGGATGCTTGTCGGCAGTGCATGCTGCAGCAACGCCAAAGATGGCATCGGGAGGCGCGAGTGGGACGGTGGCAAAGTGGGACATTGGTGAGAAACGAAACAAAATGAAAAAGAAGGAGTGGCTTCTGAGAAGATTGGAAAATGACAAGTATTGCGGGAAAAATGATAAGCATTACGAGAACAAAGAGCGGGAGTGGTTCTCAGAGGACTGTATTACAATAAACAAAACCCCAGGATCCCGGTATTCAACTCTGAAAGCAATCCCCCTCACCTTTCATCGACGCTTGGCCACAACAAACTCATTCACGGCAATCGGCCGCAATGCTCCGAGCTCTTGCTGCCACTCTGGCGTAATCCGATCGCGATTTCCCATGAAGGGACGGAGGGCAGGCGGCAGGTAAATGCTTCCGTCTTCCAATTGGTGCGTCTCAAGCAAGGCAGCGATGGTGCGAGGAATGGCGCACGCGGTGCCATTCACAGTGTGCAGATGCTTGTTTCCATCTTGGGACGCCGTGTCTGTTTGGTGGGCGCCTTTTGCTTCGGGAGCAGCGCCTCCAACCGCCTTGGCACGAATTCCGAGTCGTCGCGCTTGGTAGTCGGTGCAATCCGAGGCGCTGGAGATCTGTATTGGCAGCAGAGTTTGAGTCTATAACCGTTCCTAGACAAGCAGCAGAGCAGCGCGTGATACTTACTTCGCCCCACGCCACGCGACCTGGCATCCAAGCTTCAATATCGTATTTGCGATATGCGGAGGCTCCTAGTTCCTTCATTGGCATGTCCAGCACTCTAAAAGGAGCAAAGTGCAGTTGCCGACAGACACAGAATCGCCAAGAAAGTGAGCACAAACAAAGAGGAATCACGACCGGAAAAACAAAAACAAATACAAAAGCCCAAAAACTCAGAGCCGTCCGTACCGGAAATCAAGCTCAAGAGACTCAAAAATCTGCTTCTGAACCTGAACAATAGAGTCGAGCATGGCTTGGCTGTCGGCAACGCTCGGTCCCGTGAATGCAAACATTTCCACCTTGGAAAATTGGTGCACGCGGTAAAGACCGCGCGTGTCGCTGCCGTGCGCGCCGGTTTCAGAGCGGAAGCAGTGGCTCAGAGCCGCCAGCTTGACCGGAAGCGCCTGCGTTGCAACGGTTGTGTTGGACAGGAAGCCAGCCAGAGGGATTTCGGCCGTTCCGACCAGGGAGAAGCGGTCGTGAGGCGCGGCTAGCGAGTAGACTTGCGTCATCTCGCCTCGTGGTTGGAAGCCACATGCGGCCACCATCTCGGTTCTAGCAACATCCGGAGTGGTCATGGGAGTAAAGCCTGCGAGCATTGCCTGCTGCATGGCGAGCTGCGTGAGCGCCAGCTCGAGCAACGCTCCAGCGCCTTTGAGAAAGTAGAACGCGTGCCCAGTGACAGCAGCGGCGCGTTCCAGATCAAACAAGCCGAGAGCCAGACCAAGCTCGACGTGGTCTTTGTACTTGGTCGGAGGGATACGAGAGGGGTCCGAGTGCGCGGGCAGCGATGGACGAGCATCCAGCGAAGCAGCGAGCGTTTCTTGCTGAGCCGTCAACCTGGACGAGACGGCCACGACCCTCTCAACATTGGGGCCGTTCGCTACATCGGGATGCGCATCGTTCGGGACGCGCACAGCAGCGTGGAAGAGCTGGGCAGCCACTTCCTCGAGCGCGGCGTCGGCGTCGGCGATTTCCTTCTTGATCGAGCGTGCTTGCTCGGCGATCTGCACCTTGGCGTCTGCAGCCGTGTTCGCTGCGTCTTTCTGGGTACCAGCAGGAGCTCCGGCAGGTCGGGCGGCGCCGGTGGGCTTGGTGTACGTCGCGCTGAGCTTGTTCCGCATCGCCCGCAGATCGTCCGACTTGCGCTGCAGCAGGCGATTGCGCTCAAACAGCTCGCGAAAGTGCGCTGCATTGAACGGGACGCCGTCCTCGGACACGGCTGCCATCTGGCGCAGCTGCAGGTGGCGCTCGACTGTCTCGGCGTTCGCGGCAATCCATGCGTAGTCGAGCTTGGGCGTCAGGCGCGATCGGCTCGGCGGAACGAACGGCGCAGCAGCAGCATCATGGCCATGCACTGTCGATGATGGCTGCGGTGCTTGTGCTGGTGGCGGTGAGGGTGGTCGCGCAGACGAGGACGAGGACGACCATCTTGACTGACTGGGAACGCCAGTCTTGGCTGCTGCAGCACCAGTACAAGATCCCGCACCGGCACCAACGAGTGCACTACGGGTTCCGAGTGAGCGAACAGCATGCATCCATTGTGCGGCGCCAGTGGAGGAAGGTCGCGTCGTCCAACGAGCGAGACTCGACATTCTGAGCACAATGAAACTGAAACTGACTGAGCTGCTCAGACAAACCAAACAACCAAAAAAGCAATACAGGACTGACATGGAAATTATCTACTGTATTCTCAAACGACAACAACAACAACACACCGCTTAACCATAACATAGAGTTCAAGAAAAAGCTTCCATTCGCCCATTACTTGCGTTTTGCTTTAAATCGTCGCCTTGGACGTGAGCTCGTACGAAAGCGTCGAGAACAAGCTTTGAAGCTCCTTTTCGCGCTGTGAAACGTGATCTACTTCAGCGACCAGCGACTGCAGAGAAAGCAAACCAAAGTACACAGAGTTAGCCAAGGTTTTTTTGCACAATCCCAAAAACACACACCACATTCCCACAACAGAGAAAACAACCGTTGTGTTTCGTTACCTGGAGACGAGCAGGCAGTGCGCTCTGCTCATTGTCGCGCAGGCCGGCAAAGCAGGCTTGCTCGCGTTCCGACTGCTCGAGACGGGTTGTGAGGTCGCCAATTTGCTGCTTGAGATTCTTGACACGCGTCTGGAAACCGGTGGTCAGGACGATCAGTTTCTTTTCTGCACGATCTGTTTGTTTGCGGTTGGCTTGGTACTGGTCGGACAAGTGTCCCAGCGTCTGTGCGAGCGCATCCGTGCGATCCTTCTTGCTGGCAAGTGCCGTTCGGCCGTAGCGTTGCTGCGAAGGCACGTACGTCACGTCGTCGAGCGCTTCAAGCCACACGCGCTCGTACTCGGCCATCGACACACCGTTTTCTTCGTGGGCAGTGCCCCATCGAGAAGAAATGACATGGCGAACAATCTCCGTCTCCTGTGCGAGCATCTTGCGCGCCGCCACAATCTCATCGTCAGAAAAGTCGCCGTAAGCACCGGCGCTCGACGAAGATGCCAAAAAGGCTGGCTCGAGGGCAGCGGAAGAAGCAACGGCGTCGTCGTCGTCCTCGTCCTGAATGTAGGCAGCAGCCAACTCGGTCAGTCCGCGACCAGCAGGGTGCTCGCGCGTGTCGATACGCAGCAATGCAGCCGTCTCGGCCTTGATCAAATCATCCGCTGCCATGAGAGCAGGGGAGATGGTCAGGCCACCAGCAGCTGCACCGCCGCCGGCGCGCACGGTTGTCGTTGTTGTGCTGGTGGCAATGGTGCTCTCACCGCCAGTAACGCCAGCGGCGCCCGAAGCCTTGCCGATGGCGGGGTTGACTTGGGATGGACGCGGGAGATGGCGTTGAACGGCCTGCGACCGGCGACGCGCGGCGGCCAGTTCTTCAGCACGCTGGTTGGCAAAGTTGCGAGCCTCGATCTCTTCACGATCCTCCTCACCCGTGACGTAGCTGGGGCGATCCTCGTCTTCGACGTCCTCGACAGAGCCCTCGAGCTCTGGCAAGACAATCTCAAAGTCGTTCTTGGGCTTGGGCAACGCGGCGAGGCCTGCCAGCAATTGGCTGCGCTGGGCGCGTTGGTCGCGCTCGTACGCGGCCAAGTCGTCAGTGTCCATGGTGTCGTTGATGCGGAGGCTGTCGCGGAAGGGCGTGCTTCCGCCCAAACTTGACGAGGCGCCGCCGTCTCCGACGCGAGGGGTCATGCCGCCAGCCATGCCACCGGCCGCGGGTGTTCGCAACGGAGTGCGCAAGGTCACGTTGGGTGTCTGAGTGACCTGTCGGCGCGGAGTCATACCGTCAAACCCAAACACGGACTGGACCTCGGGCCCATCGCCGCCCTTGAGCGGCGTCTCCATTCGCGTCAGGGCGAGCAAATTTTGCGCCTCTTCCAGGATAATGTCCTGAGACATGGGTGTCCGGGCGGTTAGATTGGGGTTCGAGGCCGCGTTCGAGGCAGCGCGCATGGCCACAGCAGCCGCGCTTTGCAAAATAGAGCCACCACCGGTCGAGCCGTCAGCTCCGTCGGAGCTCAGCAAGCTGGACGACGCGGTGGAGCGGCTGGCTAAAACAGCAGCACGGGCCTTCTCGGTCGAGTAGCCCAGCTTGACAATTTCCTCGAGCTCGGCCTCAGAGACTTGCGGTGCAGGCAGCTCGAGACGCGCGCGCTTGCTGGTGCGCTCCAGCTCCTTGTCGGCCTGGAGCAGTCCGACGAGATCGGTGGACTTTTTCTTGTCCAGCTTCTCCTTGTCCTTTTTGCGCATCTCCGCCTCGGCTTGAGCGCTCTTCTTGCCTTCCAAGTCCTGCAGCGAGCGAGTTTTGAATTCGCGGGCGGCCGTGCCGTCATCGACTTCCATGGACGTGTCGTAAAAGCCTCGCGGGGCCACCTTGTGCAAGGGGACCTCGGCATTCAAATCAATCTGTCCGCGCTTCTTGAAGCGGCGCGGCATCTCGATGCCGGCAGCAGCAAGCTCGCGGCGCTTTTGCAGCGACGCCAGGCGGCGCGCCTCTTCCAGTTGGCGCTCACGGGCTTTTCGTTTTGACTTTTTGCCCTGTGTGTTGGCGAGGCGTGCGCGGGCCTCGGAAAGCATTTCCTTTTCGTCTTCGTCCATGTCAACCGGGTCGGGGCGGGCAGGCTTGGTTTCTGGGTGCGGGTCGATTTCGCCAGGGCGCAACTTGCGTGCCTCCGAGGTGGATACGTCTTCGCCAGTTTCACGCGCCTGTGCTTGGTCTCTACAGCGAAATTGCAGGGCCACCAGAAAAAAAAGAAGAAAGAAAAAAAAAAAGTTAGAACCAAAACAACGACGAGCCAAACCAACAGCACCGAGCCCACAACCAACCCAAATGCAAGCCAACCATTCTTACAGCAAACGTTCATAGTGCTCAAGGCACTGAGCGGCGGTACGTCCAATCATGGGCGCGATGGTGCGCCACTGTGTCGGCATCAGCTTGGCGAGGTGGAGCAGCTTTTCCTCCTCCTCGCGCGACCATTCCGTCTGTGTTCGAGGGCAGTGCATCATTCAATCAGCCATCGAGTATCGAGTATCGAGTGGGGGTTGGCGCTTTACTGGCGCTGCATCACAAACGTTCGAACGACGCTTTTGTTGGTCTGCGTCGTCGCTCTGTTTGCCTCCTCGCTTCCAGGCGGTCGTCTCTCTTTTTTGTTTTACCTTCTTGATGCTCGGATCCAGCCACTCGTACCAACGCGCCTTGCACTGCTTGGCCGTCTTGCGGTGCAGCAGCGAGGCAATGCGCGACCACTGGTTCATGCCGTACTTCATGACGGCCGCCTTGAGGATTTCATCCTCCGTGTTCTTCCACACGCCGCCTGTGTGGGGGAAGGGGGTTGGTTTGAGCAACAGCAACGTTAGGACGTTAGGATAGGACACACAATGGGAAGCAGTGAGTTGCATTGGCCGCGATCTCTCTTTTTTTTTTTTTTTTTTTTTTTTTTTTTTTTTTTTTTTTTTTTTTTTTTTTTTGTAATGGAAAATCCAGCCAAAATTTTCAATAGTGTTCCAAGGTCTCTCTTTTTGTTGCTCTCTCTCGCTCTCCACACTGTTGCAAGCTACTGATTCACAGAGCAAAAGAAGGATGAATCAATTCAGCGATCGCTGTCTCGGGTTGGGTTGCCGCACCTTTGATGAGGACGCGCGGCATGTTGTTGCGTTGAAGAGTGGACTGAGCGCGGCACAGTTTAGTTGTTGAGAAAGTGAGCATCAATGTTACAATACAATACACAACAAAAGTCAAAGATGAATACGATGATGCTCCGGGCGTCATAACTGCATTTCCACACCGTAGCGCGCTCAGCTGAAATCTGAGCTTGACCGTGAACATCCCCCGCACAGACACAAGCACCTTCTCAACCTCGAAACACACTGTAGTGAATGAACGATCGTTCGATTAGCTTGTTCTTGTCTGAGTCGAGGGAGCTTGGAAATTTGTGATGGAAATCCTTACAAAATCAGAGCAAAACGCACTCACCGACCATTGAGAACCATTGGAGGTCATTTGCCTTCAGTGCATCATCACTACAATACATAAAATGGTCTCGTTCAGTCCTACTAACACACAACCAACAACAACAACAAAATGCCTGCTCCATCGACCGCCGAACTCGTTGCTCGCGCCAAAGCGCTCTTTGCTGCCAGCTTCCCCGGCGAGACGCCCACGATTGCCGTCGCTGCGCCCGGTCGCATCAACATCATTGGCGAGCACGTCGACTACTCTGGCGGCTTTGTCTTCCCAATGGTACGTCCGTCATACGTCGTGACTCAGTGATTTTGTTCGCAATTGAATGTTTATGATTCATCTCAATGATCATCCATTCATTCATCGATTCCATCACCTTTCATTGATACACATACGCACAATGCAAACATGCTTGAATCTGGCACTCACCGCTTTTGTCTCGCTGTCTCTGACAGGCCATTGAGCGCGAGACCGTGATCGTCGGTCAGCCGCTGGTTGGCGGAGCATCCTCGCCGGTTGCCATTGTTGCGACGGACTCGGACGCCGTCTCTGCCGACACTCGCATTGTCGAGTTCAGTCTGACGGGCCTGGCGCGCGGCCAGCCAAAGTGGGCCAACTACGTCAAGGGCGTCATTGCAAACTTTAACTTCCCGGCAGGCGCTCCAGTGTCCTTCCGCGCGGCAATCTGCTCGTCCGTGCCGCTGGGCGCTGGGCTGTCCAGCTCGGCTGCGCTGGAGGTCGCGACATACACCTTCCTCGAGGCCCTGACGAACAACGGCAAGGCGCGCGACGAGAGCACCTTTGTCGAGAAGGCCAAGGCCTGTCAGAAGGCCGAGCACGATTTCGCCAACGTCCCGTGCGGCATCATGGACCAGTTCATCTCGGCACTCGGCCACAAGGACCACGCCCTGCTCATTGACTGCAAGGACAACACTGCGCGCCAAATCCCGCTCACCAACCACAACGTGCAGATCCTCGTCACCGACACCCATGTCAAGCACTCCCTCGACGGCTCAGAGTACGCCACCCGTCGCGCACAGTGCGAGACTGCCCTGGCTGCCATCCAGGCCCAGTTTGCAGGCGTCCCGTTCCTTGGCGTTGCCACCATGGACCAGCTGAATGGTGAGTCTTGGGATTTTTTGGTTTTTGGTTTTTGTGTTTTTCTGTGCCCGGATTTTGTCGAGGGGAGATTTCTGTCTCACCGATGGCGGTTTGTGCATGTTTGTGTATGGGTGTTGTACTCATTTCTACTCCCTCCCCCCCACCCCTTTTGTGTAAACTCCCGGGGGATTGCAGCTGTCAAGGACAAGATCGATCCCGTCGTTTATCGTCGCGCTCACCACGCCATCGCTGAATGCAAGCGCACTCTCGACGCTGCTGATGCCTTCACTGCCAACAACTATGAACTTGCTGGCAAGCTGATGGTTGAGAGCCACAATTCCCTTCGGTAGGCGATTTGTTCTTGCTGTTGTTGAGACCGCCCTTTTGTTTTGCACCTCATTTTCATTCCGGGGCTTCTTGTTCTGAAACATTCTTCATTCCTCTTTTGTAGTGACGATTATGAGGTGAGCTGCCCCGAGTTGGACACGCTCGTCAAGCTCGCGATGGAGTGCAAGGGCGTGTACGGCGCGCGCATGACTGGCGGTGGCTTTGGCGGCTGCACGGTGACGCTGCTCGAAACGAGCGCTGTCGACTCGGTCATTGCCCATCTGAAGCAGGGTTACCCCAAGGCCGAATCGTTCTCCACGGGTCCTGCTGCCGGCGCTCGTGTGGTTTCGCTGTAAAAAAAGAGATGGGTCTGCATTTGGCAGCTCACGAAACAGGCTGCACATTCTTATTGGGAGCAGTCGAAACGCGTTTGATGCTGACGCTGGTCAATAAAAAGGTCATTACCATGCTGGCAACACCACCGCCACCACCAACAATAACAAAACAAGTAACTTCTCCAAAGTTTCCTGGTTTTTTTTTTTTTCCCCCGAGTCCTCAACTGCATAAGATACGTTTACAAGTACAAACAAACATACAAACACAAACCACCACAAACACATACAACAAACATTCGGCATTGCCACATTGCCAAATATTAGACCGATCGCCAACACGAGCTTTTGGTTTTGCTGGAACAACGTTGGCTGAACGTCAAAACTTAACCAGCGTGAGGCCTTCTCTCTCTCTCTCTCTCTCGCTTCGTCCATCCATGGACAACACGGCTTGGAGCATCCCCACTGACATCCCATTGCGCGGTTAGTACTTGAGCTTGGTGCTCCAGTCGCGCGGGGAGATGACGAGACCGCGGCCCTTCTTTGCGCCTCGGTAGACAACCTCGATGAGATCAATCATGTCCTGCTTGTCCTCGAAGGCCCAGGTGACCTTGTTGTTGTTGCCCGTGCCGAGATCCACCATCATGTGCTTGTTGCGGAAGAAGAACATGACCGTGCATGGATCGTACAGCTCGTACATTTGGCAAAAGTCGGGCACCTCAGTCAGATCGACCACGTAGATGACGGCAAAGTTCTTGATCTTCTCAGCAATGCTGTACAGAATCTCATCCTGCAGCATGCACGTCGGGTCCCAGTCGTGCCCAAACCGGATGACGACGACGCGATCCTCCTCAGACAGGATGGCCTGGTCGACTTGCCAGCCATTCGTCAAGTGAGGGAGCATGTAACTCATGGCTGCAAGTGTATGTGTGTATGTGGATGCTGTTCAGAGTTCAAAAACCAACGGAGAGGTCAAGGCCGAGCTGAGATGGTGGTGAAGAAGCAGGGGAAGTGGCGAATGGGGAAGAATCAAACAATCTGAGACTGAGCCGTGCGCTACCATGAATCTAGCCCAACTGATCAGCAACCTTCAAACAAATTCAACAAGGCTTTTTGATAGGGGGGCGGGGTGGGAAGTCCCCAAAAATCCGTGGGAACTTTGTTTTTGTTTTTTCAATCCGGACACGCACACTCCTCGAAAAGGGACGCTGTTGTGTGTGTGTGTGTGTGTGTGTGTGTGTGTGTGTGCAGTTCACGTTGAGGTAGAATTTACATTGCCATTATTGGGCAAAACGAACAAAGACAGCGACATGCACTCGCAATGCACAAAAAGCAAAGCACCACAGCAAAAATGTTCACATACGCTCAAGCAAACAACGCAAACATCGACATGAGAACAGCCGTAAGCCCGACAAACGCAACAGACGAAGTGATGCCAGCTGCGCTGTTGACATGGTACGTGACGTGGAATGCTGGAGGTTCCGAGGTGCATGTATCTTCGGAAGTTTGGCCATTCAAGCGGCAATACCCACACACATCGTCGCAGCCAAAGCTGTACGCAATCGTGTCATTCCCAACGACCGTGATGCGGGAATTGCCAAGGATGGGGCCGATTGACGCGCACTGAGCGCTGGTGACAGTGTAAGTGGCCCAAGCGGGGCCTGGGCAAGAGTTCGACACCTGGACATCAATGGTGGCAGCGACAACAGGGTAGACTGTCAGGTAGTCGCCAGAGCCGGCGCCAATCTCAAGGCAAGTGCCAGGCGTCATGATGCTCGACTGAGTGCAGGTGGTGCAAGTATTGTCGCAGCCAAAGCTGTACGTAATCTGGGTGCTTGAGTCGACCGTAACACTGTAATAGTCGGAAAATTCGGTCGAGTTTTGACAAGATCCCGGCTGGACCACCCACCATGCAACGGGCGGCGAAGTCGAGGTGGTACAGGCGGCATCGCCGTACATGCGGAGGACGGCGTCGGTTGCAGAGGTTCCAGCGATTGCCAGCATCATGCACAGCGGCACGAGCACAAAACGAGAGAAGGTCATGATTTCGGTTCTGTTTGGCGGAATTGATGCAAAAAAGGTAGCAGTTGTAGGTGAGATCAAACCAGCGCTCCAGTTGGTGGACGAAGCGGGGTAGTTTGACAACCTCCACTCGACCGTACGCTTCACGAACGCATAAAGTATGCGTCTCTGTGCACGATCATGCTTTTTTGCGCTGCTGCCCGTCAAAAGCTGGCTGGGTTGAGGATGGTTTGTGTATTGAAACAGCTCGTGTGATCTGCTCGGCCCCCACACCCCCGCACCAACTTTTTCAGCTGCTTTTCTCTCGTTCTCCTCTGTCCTTCACACACACACACACACACACTGCAAAGCCGCTTTCGTACAGTTCAACGCTGTTCAAGTCGTCACAAAGAAGGAAAAAATAAGACTAACTGTCACTGTTACCCCGTTTTGTGAAGCAATGTAGATCATTTTGAGAAAGTCGGAATTCTACCCATAGATCATTTTCTGCTTGCGGGTCAATTTACTCATTCCTCGCCTGTTCTCCCCTCCGCTCTTTCCACTCCCATTAGCATCCCGCCTCTCACTCGTGATGAGCGGGAGAGGAGGGCTTGAAGAAGCCACGGGCGAAGAAGAGCGGGAAAAAGGAAAAAGTTTCGTGATTAGCATTCCCATGACACGCTCCTTTCAACCACGTCCATGCACGGTTGCTCGGTCTGACTTTGACATGCACTTCTATGCCTGTCCTTCTTGTGCTTGCCCGTGGCTGTGTACAGCATCCAAGTTCGCATTGAGCGCTGACGATGTAGGATAAATTGTTATTGTTTGGGATACTCACACGCACCAAACGTTTTGATCTTTCACACGGCCACCCCCGCTCTTGACGCTCCGACCGACATTGACGCTGGCGCTGTGGTCCAAGTCGACAAGTCGAAGGAAAATAAAGCTCCCTCTTGCATCGGCAAAAGCCAACCTTACCATGTCACTCACGGGTGACGCTAAAACGAAATCGTGAGAATGTTGGGTGCTGTTGACACTCTTTCGCTTCCTCGTTCGTTTTGATCTAAAGATCACTCCTCTGTTTTTTGTTTTGGAAAGTTTTCATTTTCACAAACTAGTCATGGCCAGCTCTCGCTCTGCTCTTCTGGTGCCCGTGTGCATGCTGTTGGCGTTGATTGCTGTTGCACAGCCTGCCACTGCTGCTAATGCCGCTTTCGGCATCTTTGACGATTCCACATGCATGACCTTCTCGTACACGGTCCCCTCGGTGGACATTGGCACCGGCATTTGCAAGGGCAGCGTCACCCTCGGCACCACATACTACCGCATCAATGCCATCTCGGATTCGTCGTTCTCATACAACCTCGGCTGCGATTCGACCTGCACCACCTGCACAACGTCCGGAACCGCCGCTCCCGGCACTTGCATCAGCGCCCCGAATGGCAAGTACGTGACCGCCCATCCGATCAAGGCCACAACCATCCTTTCGAATATTGGGGAGGCGGGTTGCAACAGCACCACGAGCTCGACCGTCCCGAGCGGCACCTGCACAAACACCGCCTCGCACGGCCCGATTCGCATGATTGACATTGGCCAGAGCAGGGTTTGGTACAACTATGGCTGCGATTCCGTTTGCAGCGTTTGCAAGATTATTGGCCGAACCACCGCCGGCTCGCCATGCACCTCGCTCGCTCTCGGGACAGTCATCGACGGCTATTTCAGCATCAACAGCTCTGCGTCGCTGACCGCTTCCGTCACGCTCATTGGCATGGCTGCGGCTATTCTGTCCGCCTTTACTGTTCTCGGCTAGAGTGTGCACAGTGCGCTTTGTCGTCCGGGCCGTTTTGCGTCAAATGTGTGTTTCCAAAACAATCTAGACTCGATTAAACAATTGCCTCCAGTCCCCATTTTCCCACCTTTCTATAAATATACTTCCACCCGCCGGTTTGTTTGAACCCAACAACAACAACAACAACAACAAGGTACGCATGTTGTTGCGATCGGAACTCTCCCAGCTGCAACTTTCGCATTTCGCATTCTGCCCTCCCTAGACGCACAACATTCTCTGTTGCAATGCCTGGCGTTATGCCACAATCAGCGATACTTAAGAACAACAGATGGAGCGCAACAAGCGTTTTGAAATCACCCGCACATGCGAAATAAAATCTGCGCCAGAATCAAATGTCGCGCGATCTCAGCCAAGAGCACTTGAATCCGAATTGGTTTCATTCTCCACGTCGTCATACGTCCTATTCCCACCATGCATACCCAGTGAGGGAGCGGAGGGGAGACAGGGACGGGGGATTGCACCATTTGTTTACGCACAGATCAATCTTGTTTTGATTTTAAACTTTTGATCTAGATTTCGTGTTTTGATCTTTTCACGTTTGTTTACATGGTGCGCAGGATTTGTGATCTAACACTGTCGTTTGGATTGGTCGTTTTCTTCTTTGTGCCAACAGAAAAAAATGAAGTACTCTCGCTCGGTCGCGTTCATGCCCCTGTGCATTGTGCTCGCGTTGGTCGCGATTTCTCAGCCGGCTGTCGCCGCGGATGTCGCATTTGGCACCTTCACTGACTCCACTTGCACCACGCACACTACTGGCAATCCGTCCTTCAAGGTTGCGTCGGGCGACTGCAAGACCAGCGTGGTTCTTGGCTCGAATTACCGTGTTGTGATCAACAGTGCCAGTTCGTTGACCTACCAACTTGGCTGCGACGCGACTTGCACCACCTGCACCCAAACCACCACCGTTGCTCCCGGTGTTTGCGTCGATGCGGGCTCCAGCCATTATGTGACTGCGCATCCCCTCAAGTACACCTCCATCACTGTGGATTCTGGCACGACCTGCAGCACAACTAGCGCGGTGACGGTGAACAGCGGTGCTTGCACCGCAAACCCGATGGGCGGCTACATGAACATCATGGACCTTGGCATGGGCAACGTTTGGTTCAACATGAACTGCAATGTGTTTTGCGACCAGTGCAAGAACTTGGGCAGCGCTGTTGCTGGTTCGTGCGGTCCCCTCGAAATTGGCTTTGGCTCGTTCCACATCAACGGCTCTGCCGCGTTGACGGCGTCCGTCACCCTGATCGGCATGGCTGTTGCTCTTCTGTCTGCCTTCACTATTCTTGGTTGAAAAGCATTTGCGACTGTGTGGTTAAAAAAAATGTCAAATTTGCAAATGTGCAAGTCAATATCCTTTAGCACCATCCAACAATAATCCCAACTCAAACCTTCCATGGAGACAAACGAATGCCAAAACAAGCAGTCGGGCGGGCAGCTCAATGTTTGCGCGGCACCAGCACTTCATGCAGCCAATCGATCAAGCGATTGTTCAGCTCATGCGACGGCGTTTCAGCGCCAAACGTGAGCACGAGATCATACACTCGCCCGATCGACATGTCCTCCGACTGGATGTAATGAACGAGCGCCTCCAAGCGGGGCACATCGATTGCCTTGGTTTCAAACAGGTAGTAGTCGAGAGAGCGGCCGACCAGGGACGCAGCAATCCACTGCAACATGAACATGAGGTGAAAGTCATTGAGAAACACGCCGCAGCCCCAGTTTCCCGTTGCAATGGGCCACGACTGGATTTGGGGCGTGGATGGCGGCAAGCTTGCTGTTGCTGCCGCAGAAGTGGATGCTCCGCTGGATATCGGAGCGCTGGCGACTGGAAACAGTGGCTGGCCTGCAACAGTCTCTCCGCTCGAGAGGGCAGTCGGTTCGAACGCTGCAAGGGCCTTACGAAGCGTGCGCTCGCAGTAAGCCTTGCGGAACTGCGCACGACCAGGCTCCTTGACGGCATCCATCACCAATACTTCAGTCATGAGGGTTCCAGTCGGCAGTCGCGGCGTCGTCGTGTCGTGCACCGACCCGCCAAACGCCAATGTGCGACCGTAGCCAGTGTAATCGCTGAATGTTTCTGCTCCTTGAACAATCACGGCTTCGTTGTCGTGCAAGACTTCGCAGAACAGCATCGACATCATGAGTTCGGGCGCACATGCAAAGCGAATTTCCTCTTGGACTGCGCCCTGCAGGATACAAGCAGTATTGATGGGGGATAAAGCAATGAGAAAAGAAGAAAACAAAACAAAAAACAAAAACACACGAAATCAAAGCCAGGGTACTACATGCCAGCTGGTGCCGATTCGCTCTGCTCACCTGCGATAACACCCCTCCACCTGGATACTTGTTGGCAAAATCGGCATGGGAGGCGAGCGGTTGCACTTCGATGCTTCCTTTCGGATGGAGGCGGACGGGTGACAACCTCTTGGCTTCCATGACGTCGGGGATATTTGATACTGTTCGCCTGAGCAAGAGAATGTCGCCTCGAGGTTCTGCGAGCAAAAATAAGGCGAAAATGAGGATGCATAGGTCGAAAGACAAGAATTCATTGGAAAAAAAAAATCCTACCTTCAACCGAGACGCGTTGAAAGTAATTCAAAAGCATCTGATGACAGCAAGCAAAGCAAGCAAAACATTGGGCAGTGTTAGCCGCCGTATAACGCACAAGCCACCACAAAACTCGGCAACAACAAATTCCGAACATTGGACATACCCTCAGTTTCGCGACACGAGACGACGAGCCGCCTTTCAACAACCCGGATGCTTCAAACTGAGGGTAGTTGTGCCGAGCATATGCGTGGCGATCGGTAAATGTGCACAGCAAGCAGTGTGCCAGCAGGCATCGGACTTGGACTCGCGAGAGACGAAGTGGAATGGACGAGCGTTCGCCCTGCCTCAACAGGTGAACCCGCTTGGACTCGTACGGCGACAGAAACAATGCTTCAATGTCCAAAGCAAAGTTCAGAATCGCGGGAAAGGTTTGGCCCAGGAGCACCTTCCGCTCTGCCGGCCACAGCTCTTCCTCCAGCAGCGCCTTCAATCCGCCAAACGGCGCGTGATGTGAGCCCCATCTGCAACGAAACAAACAGATCAAACATTGAGAACCAAAACAAACACAAACAGCCAAGCCCAGCTCGGCAAGTCTCAGCAACTCAGGTGCCATGCATACGATTGGAGAGTTTCCTGATTCGCGACCGCGCGCACGATACCAAATGATGGTGTAATGTTGCAGAATGCATCCAAAAGTCACGAGTGAGCTGAGCATTATTTCAACGGGCAGTTTGTGTGGTGGTGGCGGACCAAAAGTACTCACTTGGATCAGATTGAACGCGCGGGTGTCCTCGTTATCCATCGGAGGCGGCTTTGGCTTTGGCGGCTCAGTCGACGAAGGCGTCGCATCGTTCGTTGCTGCAGTGCTCGTAGTATGGGCGGTGGTCGATGCCGGGCGCTCGGCTCCTGGCGCGGTCGCTGAGATTGGCGACATGGATGACAGGCTGGATTCAAGCTCGCTCAGCCGCCGCTTCATGGTTGGCCATGCTCGCGTTCCATGTGGCAAGATCAGTGTGTATTGACCGAGCGACCCCAGCGGCGATGCTTGGATGAGCGCGGCGACCGCAGCAGTCGCAGTGAACATTGAGCCTACAAAAGGAAGATAAAAAACAAAAAAAGGAGAACTGAGAAAATCTGAGAAGAGTCGGTTTCCAAATTCAGACTGCAGTAATGATAACGTTTCGCGCTGTTTGTTGAGATCACACATCCCTGAGCAGTGACACTAGTTCTGAGAGTCTCATTGTTGAAGCAGTTCGTTCGTTTTGCTTGGTAATCGCCTTCCACGTTCAAGCACTGCTGTTTCCACTTTGCAACTTTTTCTACTAACGTGTACACGTACTCGGTTGATGTTCATCGTCACCTCATCCCAACCCAATCCAATCCAATCCAATCCAATTCAAACCAAATCCAATCCCAATGCTGCTCCATTCATTTTTTTTT
The DNA here is from genome assembly GCF_000151315.2 of Capsaspora owczarzaki ATCC 30864. Taxonomy (NCBI): domain Eukaryota; class Filasterea; order Ministeriida; family Capsasporidae; genus Capsaspora; species Capsaspora owczarzaki. The sequence goes on along the minus strand of NW_011887292.1, from coordinate 3,196,438 downwards.
TTTTTTCGTTTTTTTGTTCTTTTCCACATGCTTGCTTCAGCCAGTCGCATTGCAGCAGGACGTCGCCTGCTCTCGTCCGCCGCCACCGCCGCGCGCCCTCAGGCTGCAGCAAGCACGCCGTCGTTCAACGCCGCTGCCAAGGCCGGTTCGGGGGACGCACCCGCTGCTGCTGCTGCTGAGGAACAAGGAGGAGCGAGCTCTGGCGGCTTGCTTGCTCGAACGTTCGGGCGGCTCCGCGGTGCCAAGGCCACGGATGGTGCTGCACCCACCACCACTGCTGCTACTGCTGCTGCTGCTGTGACTGGTGATGCAAAGACCGCCGCCGCTGGATCGGCCGATTCCGAGGCCATTCGAGCGCATCGTGCGCTCCATGCTCGCCGCGCCAGTGAAGCGCCGGCCATCCTCACTCCTGCCGTAATGGACGAGGAGCACATCATCAGGCGCACTGTCATCAACCACTACCGATCCAAGACACCGCTCGTGTACCAGGATGCCCAGGGCCAGTCCAAGACGATTTCCGAGTCCCGAGCGTAGGGCTTTATGCATTTGTGTCGTACTCGCTTTTCTGTTGTGATTCGGTCACTTGGAAGAGGAGGAGGAAGAAGTGGTGGTGGTGGTGGTGGTGGTGGGGGTGGCATCAGACAGGAAAAAAAACCCTGCTTCATTTTTGCTAACCGTTGTCACAACGAACGCTCCTCTTCTCTCAGAGCGAAAATTCTCAAGCAAACCCGAAAAAGCTATTTGGAGCGACGATACGCCGCTTTGGTCCCGCGGACAGATCTCGACGTGCGCCAAACTGTGCGCGAGATTGTCAACGAAATTGCTCCGATTCCGGCCGATGCCAAGGACGCCGTCTGGACGAGTCGGGCGTTTGATAGCCAAACAGAGCGCGTTCAGGTGCGTCGAGGAGCAGTTTTTGTTCTGTACCATTGTCGTACTTGCTGTACAAAACCTTGTTTGCTTTTCTTTTTTTTTTTTTTTGGGCAACACTCTGACTGCCGATTGTTCTCTTGCCTCCACCTTCTCTTTTCCCCCGTTCTAGATCCTTGCGCGATGTGTCGAAACCTTCCAACGAGACATTCCGGATCACCTGCTGAGTGAAATGAAGAATGCTGCAGGTGTGGTGAAATTTTTCAAGTCGCCGCTTCCTGCAGCCCCGCGTCTCTTCCCATCAATCGATCTGGAAAAGCTGCCTCCAAACCTGCGCATTGAGGTGTAGAATTTCCATTGCAACATGGGGGGGGAGCCCAGACTGTAACTTTATGTTTGCGTGTCGGGTTTCTTCTGTTTTTTTATAAAGTACATTTTACAATTACAAAGCACCTCTGCGCGCGCAGGTATAAGAAAATCCCCTTCTTCTACCGGCGTGAGCTCAAAGAAGCCAAAGCTATCTGCTGCTGGTGATGCAAGTCGGCTTCGTCCATCTGCCGTCGAATGTCGTCGGTGAGAATCTCGTCCTCTCCGCTGAGCTCGTCATCAGAGTCGCGATCTTCCGACAACGCGTCCGAGCCCGTGGAAGGATGCTGGTCCTTGTCAGAGAGTTCGGCTGCTTGAATTGCCTGTGCCTTCTGAACAAGGAGGCCGAGGTGTTTGCGCAAATCTACGACGCCCGTGCGCTCGCTGGCACTCAGCGTGATGAGTTGCTGGAGTTGATCAAGCTGGAGTCGACCCTCACTCACAAGTTGCCGCAACACTTCGGAAAATTCGGCATAAAACTTGGTGGCAGCTGCCGATGCACCGGGCTGATCCATCTTGTTGAGCACCACAATGAAGGGTCGTCGTTCCATGCCGCCGCCGCCGTACACGGACAGCTCATCGAAGAGCAGACGGAATGTCTCTGCGGGGGTCCGGAAGGGCGAATCCATGGACAGCTGGAATCCATTCACGTCAACGACGTACAGGAGGGCTGAAGTGCGCTCAATGTGCCTCAGGAATTGATGGCCCATGCCAACATTTTGGTGTGCGCCTTCAACAAGGCCAGGCACGTCGGCGACAGCAATCCTGGTGAACTGATCGTACTGCACGACACCGATATGGGGTCGAAGCGTGGTAACTAGTCAAGTGTTGAAAGAAAGTCAGTCAACAACTTGCGGAATGGACACGAAGCGCTGAACACGGCACAGCAACCAAACAAGTGTCTCACAGGGATACGGAGCAATCTTGGGGGTGGCGTTTGAAATGGCTGTGAGCAGCGTTGACTTGCCGGCATTGGGAAATCTACAAATCAGAGAGTCGAGCAGAGCAGAGTGCAACAGAGAACGTGAGATCTAATTGTCAACTAGCAACGACGACGACAACAACAACAACACCACATCCGCTCAAAGCAAATCTTACCCGACAAGACCAACATCGGCAATGCTTTTGAGCTCGAGATTCAAAGGCAGCTGCTCACCCTTCCCACCACGCGGGAGTCCGCCGTCCTGGCCGCCACCCGCGCCGCCTTTGGCGAGCAAGTAGCTTTCGCCAATGGTCGAGACATCGAACATGACCTTGCCAGTGCGCCCATCCGAAATCACAGTTCCCGGTGGAACAGACACATAGCTGTCGTCTCCGCCACGGCCACGGGGTGCACGCTCGCGACTATCGGCACCGCGCCCAGCCTCGACGAGCTTGGGTATGTTGGCGAGAGAGCCCGTTTGCTTGACAACAAGGTACACTGAACCACCAGCGCCACCCGTGCCTGCAGGCCGGCCAGTTCCACCATCTCCGGCGCGGACGGAAATGCGGACTCGGTCGACAAACCCTTGCTTGCTTCGATACAGATTTTTGCGCTGTGCTGCAGAGATGGGACCATCGGCAGAAGAAGGACGGTCGAGAGCAGCAGCATCATTTTCGGACAATTCTGGGTCGCCTCGTTCATGGGAAGCGCTCGCGTCCACTTTGGAGTTGACGGAGACTGCTGGTGCTCGCTGGAGCGCAGACTCGGCGGCAACAGCTTTCGCGGCGTCCTCAGCTCGCTGAGCAATGAGGTTGCGAATGCGCTTTTGCTGCGGCATGGCAAGATTGGCAAAGTAATGCTCAAACTTTGCGTCCTTGATCATGCGCTTGATGGGCGATTTAGAGCCTTGACCCTTGTAAAAGGAGCCCAGCAGGTCGACGCTCTGTGCGGCGGTCGCAGCGGCCTTGTTTTGACGTTGAGCAAGCTCGCCGTACAGGTCCACCACCTGGTCCCATGCAAACACATTGACCTCGTCCCAATCGACGGGCTTGTTCCGGCCGCGACTTTTGGCCAGCAGCGCATTGTTTCGCCGAACGCCGTCGAGATCAACCGTCATCCAGGTCGAGTACGACAGCTCCTTGTCCTTGTCCGCTGGCACCGTCGACGCTTGAGGCGAGCGAGCTGCAGCGGCTACCGCATTGCCCGAGCGCGTTGAGCGCGATCGCATGCCAATGCGGATTTTCGGATTGTATGGCTCCAAGTCTGCATCAGCATCCTCCTCATCATCGAGGTTGTCATTCTCGTTCTCGGCGCTCGCGGCTGCTTGACGCTCTCGACGGGTCAACCGCGGTGCCGCAAGTGACTTGCGATTCATCGTTCTGTCTTTGTCACGGCGAGTTCTAACGGGAGTGTCGTCCGATGCTGATGATGCCGCGTAGCGAGCACGGATTTGCTGCGCAGTGGCCTTGTGGAACGGCACGGGCGGCGACACACTCTTGCCCTTGCTTGCAGCCTGGCTCTCGCGCTGTGCCTGGTGTGCTGCCTCGATCTGCTCAATAGCGGACGGCGCGCGTGGAGCGCGGGTTGCAAACCTCGACTGCATCTTGCCACCACCGCCGCCACGCTGCATGCCACCGCGATCCTTGCCCAGTCGTGCGTGCTTGGCGCCACGTCGCATCGGCTTGGCGGCTCGCGGCGGCGGCGATCGGCGGCCTCCCGGTCGAAGCGTCTTCGTCTTGGCAGCACCCCGACGAGCAGCAGGAGCCAGCGCGACCGCCGCCGCATGCCCGTCGCCCGCCGTCGCTCTCGTGTGGAATGATGCAGCGCCATTCCTCTGCACGAAGCCAGGGCCTGCGAGTGCGGGTTGGGCTGGCAGCATCAACAGCAGCATCGCGGCCGTGCTCCTCCTCGTGGTAGTCTCGGCCATGGTCATCGCACTGCACTGGTGGATGGATCGGACTCGCTGGGCAGTGTGATTGGGATGACGATGATGATGATGGTGTCCAGCGTGGCTTGGCTGCTGTGCGAGTCGACCGGCGACACCGCGCAATGCGTCTGCGATGCGAGCACTGCGGCTCAGCATGACAGAGCTTCCCTTAAAGAGCAGTGAAGTGAATGAATGAGTGGTGTTGTGCTTCATCCAGCCACTTGGAACTGTAGATTTTTGTACCTTTTTATAATATTTGTCATCCTTGTCTGAGCAGCTCAGTCTTTGTCTTCCATCGTTTTTGTGTTTTGAGAACAATGGCAAACAGGCAGTTGTTGATGTCGTTCGCGCGATGCATTCCCGAACTGTCGTCTGCGCGTTACAAAGGACAGGCTGGAAAGGTGAGGCTTTGTTGCGTGCGATTGTTGCTGGAAAGGCGGGTGGGGGTAGGTAGAGCGGGGGGGGGCCGGTGTGAGCGAGTGTCGGCATCGGGCGGTTGAAGTGAAGTCGGAGTTCTGAGCGATCGTCATCACCACTGCAACCGACATACATTGGCATTGGCATTGACATTCAAAATACACAATCAAACGATTCTTTGTTTTTTTGGGTAACCCTGTTGTTTTTGTGCCAGGTCGCTGTGATTGGAGGAAGCAAGGAATACACTGGTGCGCCGTACTTTGCCGGTATTGCTGCGCTCAAGGCAGGTGCTGACATTGTCCATGTCTTCAGCCCAGAAGCAGCTGCAATGGTCATGTAAGACCCCTCCCAGTTTGATAGATGGGTGCATCTTATTTTTTGTTGCGATGCTGTGATTGTCCTGACGCAAAATTATCGACGCTTTTGAAACAGCAAAACATACTCGCCCGAGCTGATTGTGCATCCGACACTGACAACTTCCACAGAGCACAAGGATCTCGATGCAGCCGTGTCTGCTGTACGCCCATCTCTTCACTTTTGTCTTGAGTGCAACGCTTTTTGGTGTTGTTTTTTTGTTTGCATTTGAGTTTTTGGCTCACTGCTGCCAAAATGATCTCGCATTGCCGTAGGTCGGATCATGGCTGGAACGCTTGCACGTGGTTGTAGTCGGACCTGGGCTTGGACGGGATGCCGCAAATTGGCGCCAGACCGAGGCGTTGATCGAGCGGGCACGGAAGCTCGACCTGCCTCTCATTGTCGACGCCGATGCGCTCCGCTTGGTCGCCGAAAAGCCCGATCTCGTGAAGGGCTATCGAAAAGCAACGCTGACTCCCAACCGCAACGAGCTCGACGCCCTCTTTAAGGCTGTGCTCACAGACTACAAACCGCTGCCCGACGATGCACCCGAGACGTCACACGTCGAGCTGCTGCGCAAACTCTGCAAGGCTCTGGGCCACGTCACCGTGGTTCGCAAGGGAGTCACCGACGTTATTTCCGACGGAGACACGACCCTGAGTGTCTCGGACGAAGGAAACAAGCGGCGTTGCGGTGGTCAAGGAGATGTTCTCACAGGCATCTTGGCCACCTTCACGTACTGGGCCCACCAGCATGCGTCAAACAGCCAAGGTGACAAGTCGTCCTCCTCAGAGGGTGGTGATTTGGAGCCAAACCTGCTTGCCGCCAACTTCGCCTGCCGGTATGCGCGCGCATGCGGCAAGCTTGCGTTTGAAAAAGCGGGGCGAAGCACCACCGCCGTTGATGTGATTGCTGAAATGAATCCCGCATTCGAGGAGCTGTTTGGCCAGGCACTTTCTCAGCTCGTAGACAAGGCCCAAGCTTGATGTGGTGGGTCAGGGAGGAGGGGGGGGGAGTTTGTGAGTGGGTTGTTTTGCTTGTGCGGATTTGGATTTCCCAGCGCCTCGTTTCTTTTCACTCGCTTTCGTCGTTGCTCTTCGGCTTATTGACAAATACATTGTTCAAACAAGCAAAAGTCAATCCAACACCAAGATTTCGATTTGGTTTCTTTCATGTTTTTGTTTTTTGCACTTTGACGAAACAAAAAAACCAAAAACCAAAAAACCAAACAAAACCAAAACCGTTTCTCAAATTGTAAATTTTTGGCGCCAGTTTTTTATTTTTCAATTTTTTTCAATTTTTTTTCAATTTTTCTTTCTTTCACTTCCTGTCTTTATCGATGCCGCGCGCCAATTCGTCCTCGACTGCAGCCGCGAGCGCCGGTGCTTCGAGCGACAAGACAACAACAAAGAAGCGCACTGTTCTGCAGGAGCGCGCGTCGGTGTCTGCAGAGCACGGCGACGAGCAGGCGGAGGTCGAAGCGCCGCCGACCAAACAAACTGTTTCAAAGGCCGTTTCAAACCGCTCCAAGCCAACCAAGTCCAGCAAGGTCGCTGCCGCCATGACTGGCGCGCTGGACGAGGCAGAAGCCGAAAATACGTCCAGCACCACCGTCGAAGATGCCGCTGGGGCCGAGGGAAAGGGCCGCGGTGCGAAGGTGCAGCGAGCATCGGCAGCCAATGCAAACCGCTCGTCCCGCGACCCCGCCAGCGATCTCAGCGAGGCGCTGCGTGCAGCCATGGACGATGCGCAGCGTGGATATGCGTCGCACGACAAGAACATCCGCGCCATTTACAAGGCGGCGGCTCGCATCTCTGCGGCGCGTCCGGCTGCAGGCGAGGACTTGTTCCGGACCGAGCTGGTGACGCTGGTCAACAACATTCTGGTCGTGTTCAAGCGCGAGCCAGCAGTCGAGCGCTTGGTGGAATTCACGGCGCGACTGGTCTCGGCGGCGCCAGCACTGGAGGAAGGTTCGTCCGAAACCAAGACCAACTGTGCGCTGGCGGTCTTTATGATGCAGTATCTGTTGCACTTCCACGGCGCCAAGGACAAGGCCGTGCGCTTCCGCGTGTGCCAGCTGATTTCCAAGACGCTCGACCACCTCGGCGAGGAAGCCGAGATTGACGACGAGCTATGGGAGAAAATCTACAACGCCATGCTCGAGCGCGCCATTGACAAGGTGCCAGTCGTTCGCGTGCAGGCAGTTCACGCCCTGTCTCGTCTGCAAGACCCGCACGACGCGGAATGCCCCGTCATCTCCCAGTACATCAAGCTGCTCACGCTGGACTCCAGCCCAGACGTGCGCCGCTGTGTTTTGGCACAAATTGCAGTCACCAAGCTCACCATGCCACACATCCTGGATCGCACCCGTGATGTCAAGGAGGACGTCCGCGCACAGGCATTTGCCGTGCTGGCAGAAAAAGTGCACGTGAAGGCGCTGCCCGTCTCGGATCGCATTCGCCTGCTCCGCGAAGGCCTCAACGACCGCTCTGCTGTTGTGCGGCAAGTCTGCGGCGACCTCGTCTGCAAGAGTTGGCTAAAGAGCGCCAAGGGCTCCATTCCCGATGTCCTCAGCTACCTGCACGTTCTGGACCACACCGCATTGGCTGAATCGGTGGTCAAGTACATGTGCTCTGAGGCGAATGGCATTGTGGATTTGGACAAGCTGACCTACCACGACTTTTTGAGTCAAGCCCTGACTCCAGAGGCCGCTCTTTATTGGCGCGTTGTGTGCGAGCATGTGACGGCTGTGTCGGAGCAGCCCGATGCGCGCCAGCAGACCAATTCCAAGCGTGCCGCGCTGGCGGATGAGCGGATTGAGCGTTTGGTGCCCGAAATTTCAGTGTTTTGCAGCATTGTCAAGCGGCACATTGAGCTCCAGCTGGCAGCCGCCAAGGGCACCGTCGAGGGTGGTGTCGCGCCCGAGATGCTGGACCAGCCCCGCGCCGAATTCATCACGCTGCAATTGCTGCAACTGGCCGCCGTGCTGGACCTCAGCGATGAAGCAGGTCGTCGAAACTTGATTGCCCTGGTGCGCTCCTTGTTGCTCGATCTGCACACCCCGGCAGACTTTGTCAGCCATCTTGTCAAGCTGGGTGCGCTGCTCGAGCCGCGAGAGGTGGATTGCAACCGGTTTTTCGTCGAGCTGATTGAGCAAATCTGGCCCTTCCTCAATGAAGAGTCCATGAATGAGAGCGTTGCCGACATTACTCACGTCGAAGATGCGCCAGTGTCGGTGGAGGTGGACCCGAGCATTGCCAAAATGTCCGCCAAGGAGCGCAGTCTCAAGGTGGCCGCGCTCAAGGTCACCTTGATGGAGCTCGATGACGCCAAGGAACAATACGCACAGCAAGATCGGTTTGAGGATGCCGCCAAGGTGCGCCAGGAGATGGATGACATCAAGGCCCAGATTGCCGCCATTCAGCGTGCTTCAGAGTCTTCCTCCTCGAAACTTGTGGCTACCACCACTACTACCACTACTACCACTACTACCACTACTACGACTGCTACTGCTGCTGCTGCTGCTGCTGCTGTCCCACAGGATTTGTCTGCCGCTTGGGCGCGAGCACTGCTGATTCTTGGCTTGCACGTTGAATCAATGTCCTCGCCTCGAGCCCTCCAGCGAAACATCCCCTCGCGAGCTTTCGACAAGCTCGTTCTTTGTGGCATTCAAGAATCCGAGGTCAATGTTCGGCGAGCCGCCTTCCGCACACTCAGCATGTTCATGCTGCTCGACGTCGCCAATGGATGCGCTTTCGTGCCAGTCCTGATCACCGCCTGCGAGAATGATTCCGACAATCGTGTCGTGACCACTGCAACTGAGGCTCTGTTGGATTTGGCGCTGGTCCACGGTGACGACATTTTTAGGTCGCTGCCATCGGCCACCACTACAGTCCGCGAGTCGCTGATTGCCACGCTTGCACGAGACCCATCCCAGCTGAAGCTGCGGTGTATTATTCTGGAAGGCTTTGCCAGACTGCTGTACTCTGGCCGCTGGATGGCGCCCGACGCGTTGAGCGAGCTGCTGCTGGCCTACTATGATCCGATTCTGAGCAAGGAGACATTCTTGCAGCAATGCCTGACGGTCTTCTTCCCAGCGTTTGCCACGGTGCATGCAGAGCGACAGGCAGTCCTTGCTGACGCATTTTTGCTTGCTCTTCGTCGCGTCGCGGATGCCAGCTCGGTCGAGTCGTTTGGTCAGATTGACTGCTCGCGCATGGCAAAGATGGTCGCCTACCTCATCCACTCGTCCAGCCTTGTTGCACAACCGTCGTCCCCAGCATTGCTCGTCTCGCTCCACAATCGGGTCGTGACTCGCTTGCTCGAGTCGCTTGCGGCTGCCAGCGCTTTGGAGGAGGGCGAGGCGTTGTCGCGATTGATTGTCAAGACTCTTCCCTCCTTCCACATGGACACCACGGATGAAGGTGCTGTCGAGGCAGTCCAAGCCTTGTGTGGCAAGGCTGCGTCCCAACTCCGTGGAGACAAGCCGCTGCTCAAGCTCTTTGCCAAGTTCCGCGACTCGATTGGCGCCGATGGAGGCGACGCCGTCCCAGCGCCCGTTCCTGAAGAACTGGCCGCCGTTGTCGAGCCCGCCAGTGCTGCCGACAGTGATGGCGATGAGGATGTCGAAAACAATGGCGAGGACAGCGACGCAAGTGACGATGATGAGGAAGATGGCGAAAATCTTCTCGCCTCTCCAAAGCAGCCTGCAAGCAAGACGGCTAAAGCCGCCAAGCCTGCTGCCGCCAAGTCGAAGGCTGCTGCTACCAAGCAGCCAATCACGCAGCCCACTGCTCGGCCTCGACGGGGCGCGCGACAAAACTATGCCGGACAAGACAATGTAGCAGAGCTCGATGATATTTGAACGAGAGTGTAAAGTGTGATTTGGATTGGACTCGTGTCTCTCATGCTCGAGCGGGTGCCAAATGCAAAGAAGAGAAGGAGTTGTTGCTGTTTTTTGAGTCTGTCGGTTATTTTTTTGGATTTGGTTAATGAAACGTTGATTATGCTAGTTTTTTTTTTTTTTTTCATGCAAACACAATGTTGTCCCAGCACTATGATACAAGCTTAGAGCCCAGATCGAGCTCAATCGATCCGTAGGCGTCATCTTGGCGAGCGGTCAGAACTTGTTTCGAGACCAGCGCTACACAAAGAGAGAGACAATAAGTGTTTGGCTGAATCGCGTTTGAGTTTGAATCAGGGCAGCAACCTCACCCAGCACATGCGCAAATGATCGAGCAGCGACTACGCGAGCTGCGGCTTTCGGAAGCAGATTCTCGAATTGAAGCGGCATGGAATCACGTTGTTGGTAGACTGCGAGAAAGTACCTGGTTGGCGGGGAGGGTTGAGTGAGTTTTACAGCATTCGGTATTGCGCCAAAACGTATGGGGCGTACCGCATGAATTGGATGGTGTCCGGTGCGAGTCTTGCTGGCTCTGGAGTCTGTGGGAACTGAATCTCAGGAAATGAACCGAGCACTACAAAAATTCAGAGTCAGCACGGTTCCAAACGCAGTAAATGGCAATGCGGCATGCGTACGTTCCAAGTCCGCGTCCGTTCCTTCATAACCGTAGCCTGCATCGGCGGCTAATTCTGGGAAGAGCAGCATGTCTTGCGGCAGGTCGCTCGGTTGAGCGGCCTCGACTTCATCATGCGGATCATGGTCGATCGAATCGTCTATTGTGATTGATTGACAGCAAAGTTTGTTGAGCTGTTGCTCTTTTGCGAAACTGTGACGCAACACTGGCATACCATCGTGGTAGGAAAGTGCAGACAGGGCCGAAACGTTGGTTGACCGACGAGACGAGCTGGAAGCTTTGCTGTCCGGACTGCAGCCACCAAGACGGGTTGGACATTGTTAATCTTTGCGAAATTGGCACCTTGGTGAGCAGGAGCGAGCTTGCCCTACCTGAGCGATCCATCAGAGACTTCAAGACGCTCTTCCACCAGTCGCATCCAGTCCGGATCTAAGCATGAGAAATTCGGTGAGAATCTGTGCAGTGATGTGCATACGCTACGCTACTTTGCAAGGTGTCAGTACCAAGCATAAAGTCGGAATTCCAGGGCAACATGTGCGCAAGGGGAGAGCGTGCCACTTCACGCTGTGGCGAGGGTGACTTGAACGCAGAGTGGATTGGAGGCGGTGCCAGAGGCGGTGGTGTCTGCGGCACATCCGCCGAACCACCATAATCATCGACGAAGTCGTCGTCGTCCTCGTCGCTCTGAACAGGCAGTTCATCGCGTCAAACTATCAATGTAAAAACTACGTTCCATTGTGCTTGCGATTTGCCATTCTTTCGTCACACCGTCGCCAACGACTTCTCACCCATGCGTGTCCAAGGTCATTGTCTGGCGGTGGAGACGCGGCGTTGGATGGTGCCCAGCGCATCGCTTTCTGCGCGACCATCTCGGCGTCCATGCCCGTGTTCCAAATCAAGCTCAAGATTGACGTTTCTGCTCATCCCGACAGATTCAGCACCACAAGATCTCATAGCCAGGTATGGCTTGCATTCAATGCTCGGTTTCTCTTTCTCTCTGTTACCCGGTCCAAAGGCGCTGCTGTGGAAAATCTTTTCCAAGTCTCGGCGAGCAGAGCTCTTCCCCTGAAGGGTGTTGAATGAAAATGAGCACATGATGGTGTATGTGCGCTACACATGCTCAACTTGCGCAAGAACAAGTGTGGCATACCTCATTCACAAACTCGCGCGTGAGGCGATGGGTGTTGGCCATGCTGTGTCGAAGTTGGCTGCTAGAGAGCTGTGTACTGGCGTCATAGGATGGTGTCGCTCGTGTTTTGCGTGGAGTCCGGGGCGTTGCTGCCAAGGGTTGAAGCCTGGTGGCCAAAGATGCCTGCTCAGAACCCATTCCCCCGGAAAGTCAAGAAGGATAATCAAACATTCACAACTCTTGTCAATTCTTACAGTCGAAACGTGCGACTCAAAGCTCGCGTCTAAGCTGTCAGCGCGCGCGGAACCGGGGCTCATTTCAAACACGCTGCTAGTGTTTGCTGCTGTGGGGAGAGTGCGGAAAAGTCAAAAGTTGGCAGAACTGAAAGTTTGAAGAAACTGGAATGCTCGCCGCTGCTTTTCCAATCGCGTACCTTGGCTGATGGCTTCGGCTGGTGGTGTCACAGGCTCTTGAAGTAGCAGCACGGGTCCATCTTCGTCCGCTTCGGCCATTAGGCCTTGCTGGAGACCTGCCCTCGCCGGACTCCCTGTTCGCAAGGGTCAAATTCAGCGCGCTCGGTCCGTTGTGTTCTCCCACTCCCTCGGCTCTGTCTTACATTGAGTCTGCTGGGGTTGTCGAGGTTGTGGAACAGGCAGAGCCGGCTGTCCGACTTGCACCCGCTCATCCTGCGCAGCCCAAGCGAGATTTTCATCGCTGCAAATTATCCACAAAACACAAAACGTCCATGAGCACACAGTTCGATCAATGGCTGAGCTCCACCTTCGCTCTGACGGTCTGCTGTACCTGTCATAGCCCGCGTCACCGTCATCGCCGTAAAAGTCATCAGGATTGTAGTCGAACGACGCGTTCAACGCTTCCCCTCCTGGTGTGTTCGGTCGAGGACCAAAATCATCGGCCATCCAAGCAACCTCGTTGCCAGAGCTCGGGTAGAATGATGGAAAGGTGATGGAAATGGGGTTGGAAACGAAAGGTTCTGTTGGTGCTGGCCCTGACTCGATGACATGTGAGATGGCCAGCCCTCATTCAAATGATCTGGACAAGGGCTTCCTTACATGGAACAGTGTTGATTGATGAAACCGGCGCCGTACTCGACATCAGTGCCGATGCTTGCTCATTTGGTGCGCGATTGACCACATCTTTCGTTGTGATTGGCGCAAAAAAGTCCAGCCCAAGATGGTCAAGTGCACTCGCCAACGCGTCGTCATCTCCACCCTCCTGAGCTGGTCCCATCGTGTCAGTCGATGAAGCGGGCCAGGCAGCAATAAAGTCTCTGTTGAAATCCAGCCCTTGATGTGCCTATCTTGAAATTTAGTGTCACAGCAAAACGAACAATCTCCGGAAAACGGAACACAACGCCGCGACTCGACTAACAAGCATCTCCTCCATGGACGGCAGCTCTGGAGGGACCAACTTGGACTCGTTTAATGCGGGAATGCGCAGAATATCCGTTCTGGCTCAAAAACCCAAAACAAAATAGTGTCAGATTGGCTTTGGTGGCATGAATCGCCTCAACATCTAGCAGCCAAGTACAAACCGAACAGTCACAGGAGGCAGATCAATTGGCACGCGGTGCAGGTTCAATTCGGACTGGCGCAGTGCGTTCCAAGTCAGGCGTGAATGGCCTGGCAAACATAAACAAAAGCTGAGCGACAAACCTCTTTTCAAGGAATAGCGCACACAAACACACCAAATCATATCTAACACATCGCTGCTGATCAACTTACTGAGCACCCGGACTGCTTTGGCGTGGTGCACTTGCACAATGCCGACAAGCAGACACGCAATCATGCGCAACGACAGATTGCGACTCGTTGCCAGCAATTCAGAGCTAGTATGATGCGATTTCATCGTAAGCAACAGTGTTGAATCAAAACAAGAACACAGCGAAGGATCAAGCGGGGGGGGGGTCTGGGAAGCTCAAGGAGAGCGTCGATTGTGAAAATGCGAGTGTTTGAATGAATGTTTGAATGAATGTTTGCGCTTTAAAACTTTGCAGCGGCCGATGGGCCAAGGTGATCGATCTCCCGCCGCCATTCGACCTCGCCTAGCCGTGAATATTGTGTTTCTACCAGAGTTGAAGAAGACCGACAGAGAAAGGTGACTCGGTGTCTGAGATCCAGCTCTGCCAGGCGGCGTTGCACCAAATAAGGAAATGTTCCTTCATTCGCCGCCAACGCATCCCCAGTCAAAATAACGTCATCTGCGGAGCTCGAGATGATACTTTTCGATAGATATTGCTCGACTCTATATTGTATCAGCCGGAGGAGGACGGTCGACCCGTTGGAGCAATGCTGCATGATGAAAAGTGTGGATGGCAATGGTTTCTGCACTGCAAACTCCAAACAGCCTTTGCCCGGCTGGAAACAACAGTCTTTACCAAACAGAAGGCACGTCGATACTCCAGAGAAGATCATTGCGCATGCCTTTGATCTGATACGCTGCCCGCCTGCCACAATGCGACCCCAAAAATGTCAGTTGTCAAGCAACAATCAACGCAATCCCTCGCCGCCGAGGTCAAACCCCCCGCCCCGCAGCTCCAGCAAGTACTCAACCCATATCCTCACCAAATGAGACTCAGTCCACCGGTGCGAGAGAGGTGAACGGCTTCGATGCGCGGCATTTTTTGTGCGCTCGACTTTGAATAAACAAAAACGACTGAGTCGCAAACAATTGCTTCGAAAAGGGATGCATTCGCATCGGCTGATATTTTACGAGTATCAAATAACCTTGGAGGACCAAAGAGATGCTTGCGTTTTTGGGTTTTGCTGTTCAAGAAGCAGCCAGTGGCTGTCAAACGCAAAAAAAAAAAAAAAGGAAACGCCAAGTGCGCAAAATTGGGGAAACGGGCTTCGAGAAAACAACAGCATGTTGTACACAACTTTTGAACACGAGAAATCCACACAGTCCAACTCCAAGCAATAACGGAAAAGAAACAGCAGAACGATAAAAACAAAAGGCCATTTAGCGGGCCTTCTTCTCCTTCTTGGCTTCCTTTTTTGCCATGAGACGCTCGCGCTTGAGCTTGGATGCAAGCTGATCTGCCTCGGTGTAAGTATCCGATGCCACCGGCTTTGAGTCTGCGCGCACCGTGATGCGATAGTTGCGGCGCTCCTACCCAAAACAACGATCGAAAACAATGGCAAAAAACCGAGATTGAAGCTCCAACCGTCAGCATCAGGTTTGAACAAATAATCACAATCGCGACATGCACCATGTTTGCAGTACCTGTCGGAGTGCGTCCTTCTGTGCTTGCATTGTCTCCATAATCTTGTCAACCTTTGCTTGTCTGTCCAAAATCCAAACCACAAAAAGTATCGCCAAGATGAGTGTTTTGAGACCATCCGGGGAAACTGCATTTGTCTCGACCAAGTCCGAGTACGAGCTACGAGTGTATGGGGGTCGTCTTTGAGGTGAGTTGGTCAGTGGAGTCGCAATGGTAGCCCAGCCAAATGAAGCACGCGGCAGAGATCTCGCCCTTTCTTCCCTCCCGTTTGCATCTCCAGCAAAGCCGCCCCCCCCTCGTCGCTCTGTCGCTCTCCCGTGTGTCCTCCATGCTGCGAGCGTATCATTTGCGCATCACAAGGCGGCGACGGGTGCTCTGTGCGTGCCTCGCAGGAAGGATCGTTGACCAGTTCAGTCTCTCTTCTCTTCTCACTGTCACAGCCACACAAGCAACCCCCTCCCCCGAGGCTGCGCCTTGGTCATCAGGGTGCGGCGGGGAGCTTTGTCGTTGTGTTGTTACCGTGTCCCCTTCTGGATGTCGTAGAGGTGGCCCTTGGCGTGCGTTGGCTGCCAGTTGGAGACCTTTGGCGCAGGCACAATGCCAGGACCAAAGAGCTTCAGGCTCTGTGCGACCTCGCGCTTGGACAGCATCGGTGGCCGCCATGCGCCATTCCGGAACACGGGCATCGTCGCCGCTTGGAAGCCCATCATGAGCAGCGTGCGAGACAGCGTTGGTGCAACCATTTTCGTAGAAAACAACGACTGAATGAATGGCTCCGTCTCTGAGCGCTTGTCTGAGAACAATTTATTCAAAAAAAAACACACACAGCAAGAATCACAAATAGTTAGGATCAGCAATCGGCTCGCTAGAGGATGTGCTTAGAACGGCGGGATGGCGCTTTTTGGCGCGAGCGGCTTTTTGGCAATCGGAAAAATTTGCCGAAAGCACTCGAGTAATATCTTTGGAACACGAAGGCTGTTTGTTGGGTTTATTGGAATGGACAACGGGGAAGGCTGGCCTTGAACACTGTCGGGAACTTTCAATGTATTGGACACACAAGCCATTGTGAAACTGTCGTTAAACATATCCGACGTACAGAGACTCGAGCAGCACCTCCTGTGCAAACCACGGTCGCAGTTGGATCTCCCAACCCTCGCGCATTTGCCGGATGATGGGATGAGTCACTGGCCAAAGTGTCGCAAGGTGAGTGGACGAATGGACGAAAGTCGATTGCACTGCTCCTTCGTATCGAACAGCACCGTGCTCATCTCGGACAATCAACTCGAAAACGCTGCTCTGTGCGACATCGAGATGTGCACGAAGCACTTGAATTGCCTTCACGCGGATGGAATTTCCATCGATGCTTCGAGGCATGGTGACTTTCAGAGCATTGTTCGGTTGATCGCTCAAGAACCATTCTCGCTTCGTGCGCTGGATGCCTGGAAAGTAATACGCTTCGTCCATGATGCGCTCGGCAATCTCCGCAGGTAGGAGTGGCAGATGTGCGGATTGGTCGTTCAGTTCCGGCCCACGAATCAGCAATCGAAACACGGTCTGAGTGTCTTCAGCAGTTGCTTTGCGTGGAAGTAAGGAGAATGCAAGAGGGTTTATCTGGCGGGAGATGCTGCTCAGCGAACAAGCAAGATCAATGAGCAGTTGACAGTGCCACTGGAGTAACACATGGAAGGAGCAGCAGCGCGGCTCCCATTGGCAAGAACAAGCAACCTACACAAGGTTGGTCAGAGTGCCGTTGCGCGCCCCGTCAATCGCTTGAACGCCAACGTCGCTGATGCAGTTATTGTTAAGCCTGTTACTCAAACGGTGAGCAGGATGACAACGTAATAACACTCGAAACGAGCAAAAACACATAGCAACTTACTTGAGCGCAGTCAGCGTCGTGTTCACTTTGAGTGCCTCAGCGATCGCCTGCGCTCCAGCATCGCCAATCTGGTTTGTGTCCAAGCTGTTGCCCACCCAGCCATCAGCGCTCTGAATGCTCTATGTTTGATCACCCACGCACCACCCCTCTCCATGCATCAATCATAGTGATGCCTTACTTGACCTCAGTCAACGACGAGTTCACTTTGAGCGCCTCTGCAATCGCTTGCGCTCCAGCATCGCCTACCTGATTCTTGTAAAAGCTGCTCATTCCCTCCATCAATGAGCACTACTATGTATCACCCACTCACATGTATCAGCCAACTTACTAGAACTGAGTCAGTGTCGTGTTCAGTTTGAGTGCTTCAGCAATCGCTTGCGCGCCAGCATCGCCAATCTGATTGCCACTCAGACTGCTCCATCCCCCCTCCATCAGTGAGCACTCTGAATTTTCTCCCGTAAAACTCGCTCAACCGCATGAACTAGTCCAAGTGAGATGCTTTACTGGAGCTCAGTCAGCGCCTTGTTTACTTTGAGTGCGTCTGCAGTCGCGCGCGCTCCAGCATCGCCAATCTGATTCTCACCCAGACTGGCTTTCATCAGTGAGCACACTCTGAATGCCCCCTGCTGGGACATCCACCCGAATCACGTCAATGTGATGCCTTACGAGAGTGTTGCTAACGTCCCATTTACTGTGAGTGCCTCAGCAATCGCCTGTGCTCCACCATCACCCAACTGATTGTCGTTCAGACTGTTTTATCCCCCCCCCCTCCATCAGTGAGCACTCGTCTGAGCCACCCACTCTCATGCACCAACAAGAGTGAGATGCCTTACTAGAGCGTGTGCAGCGTCGTGTTCACTCTGAGCGTTTGAGCAATGGCCAGCGCTCCATCATCACCAATCTGATTCTGTTGCAGACTGTCGGCCCCTTCATCGGTGAGCACTCTGCTGAAATCACCCACTCACATGCATCAGCGAATGTGAGATTTCTTACTAGAGATGTTGCAGCGTCTTGTTCAGTCTGAGTGCCTCTGCAATTGCCTTTGCACCAGCATCGCCAATCTGATTTTGGCGCAGACTGTCCCCGCACCCCCACGCCCCCGGATCAGTGAGTACTCGGAATACCCTATGGCTGAAGTCAGTCACTCATGCAAAACGCCTTACAAGAGCATCGTCACCACCGTGTTCTCTTTGAGAGCCTCAGCGACCGCCTGCGCTTCTGCATCGCCAAGCTGCTCCCGCTGTAGCCTATCTCCAGCTCGTCAGCACACGCGCTGTCGCCCTTTCTCTGCAATCCATTCGGCTTTCCCGTACGATAAATATCTACTCGCATTCAGGACTCGGTCATACGCATCGCGCTGTCTCTCTGTCATACGAGCTGCATCCAAGTCCAGTCTGTCCTCATCTCCAGTTCTGTCAGTACACGCGCTGTTCGCACTGCTCCATTCAAAAAAAAAAAAAAAAACAGCACAAAAACAAACAACTTGATCCTGTCTTACTTGAGAAAAGATACGTCTGAAACCTTTTTGAATCAACCGCGCAAAAACAAAAGGACTGCCAGATTTTAAGTTTTGGTTTCGTCTCTCTGCGCTTCCAGATTCGTGCTTGGCGAGCAACGCGACAGAGAAAAAGCAAACCACCCATGAGTCATTTTTACAGACAGGGCTGCGGCACCGAAAATGGTCCTGTTTTCACCTCTTAAATCCAAAATCGACACTCTGCCATTTTCCATCGTCATGCGAAATTACCAGCCTCTCGAAATGAAATGCAGCGGTCACTGGAAATACCCTCTCTTCATGCGAGTGCAGCATCCATGTACCGCACTGGTTGGGATGTTGAGATCCGCCAGATGTGGGTTTGACCTCATGGGCAGATCTCTAGAAGCGATGATTCACCCCACAGCCGTGCATCTCTTTCTATGTTTTTGACAAAGATGATCATGTTGTTGTTGTTGTTGTTGTTATCGTCGTGTTGCTGGAGCGACGGTGTCGATTGCTTCGCTCTTTTGATCGATCCGGAAAAGCCGACAGAAAAACCGAATGTTTCCCCGTTATTTTAAAAAAAAAACTTGCCGTAACAAAAAAAAAAAAAAAAGACGGCGTTTTTAAACGTCCGCGGTTTCACTCTTCTTCAGACACGAGAAAACCTGTCCAACAGAACATCACGCCATGCGATCAGCACGACCTGGCAACGCTGCTGGAGGTGGTGCGAGCGGTAGCAGTAGTAACATTCACGGCGGCAGTACTCTCGGAGGAGGAGGAGCTGAAGGAAGAATGCTGAAGAACGCCCACCATCGCCAGCTGTCATCGTCGGACGCCGAGGCTGGCGGGCTCCGTCGCGCAGGCAGCAGCGGGTTGCTCATGTATATTTCAAACAGCGCGTCCCGCTCGGCGGGCATGGCAGGCGGACTGTCGACACCGGAGGGACGCATGCTGTCTGCAGCGCGATTGGCCGCCGTGCTGCTGCTCAGCCTGGGTGCCGTGTACCTCGTGGCGCGCAGTGTGTACGATCCGGTCGAGTACTCGCGCTACTGGAAGCCCGACGTCGATGCCTGGCAACGCGCCGACAATGAGCGGCACGAGGCGTCGCGCAGGTTTGTCGACTGGCGGTTGAAGGTGGCGCAGAATGCGAGTGCGGATTTCGGTGGTACACAACAACAGCAGCAGCAGCACCAACGGCGATTACTGTCGCAAGGTGCTGCCGTTGATGGCGAAACCGAGCCTGCTGGCATGGCACAACAGTTGAGCGATGGTGCGCAAGACCAGCTGCAAGGCGCAGACAAGGTGCAAGATGGAACCCGGCACATCCTGATGATGACGGGCACGCGAGCTGGGCGGATGAAGAACGCCGAAACATCGGGTGATGCATCCAAAGGCGCCGATGCGCCTGCCGCCGCCGCAGTTCCGGCACTGACCAGAAGAACTGCTGACACCAAGGGCAGTCCGGACCCATTGAGCGCTCGGGCGAACGCAGTGGGTGGAGCGTCGTCGGTGCGGCGGAGAATACACGGCGGCGCCGATCTCAGCCCCTTCAAGCTCCCACCGGTCACGCTCAAAGAGCGTGAAATGATGCATCATCAACGCTCTTGGTTCCCGGAGCTGGTCACACCCGAATCCGGCAAAGAGTCAGTCCTGTGCATTGGATTGACCAGCTCTGGCATGGAAAATTCTCCGTACTTGGAGGATTCCGTCGCGTCCATCCTCATGCATCTCAGTCCCGATGATGCCGAAAAGGTGTCGTTGGTCCTACTCGCCGAGCAGGATCAGTACGACGAGGTGGCCGAGCGCTTGTCCCCCTTGCTGCCCGTTCTGCAAGGGCCGGACGCTTCCTACGCGCTGGACGCACAATCAAAGCCATCTGCTGCAGCTGCGTCGCGCGCGGCAATGGAGACGCTCAACTATGCGTACATGCTGGATTTCTGCGCTGCCACCTCCAACTACGTATTGATTGTCAAGAACAATGCGGTTGCGGCGCCGTACTTTGTTCCCAAGTCGCTTGCTGCCATTGACCGTCTCGAGCAGTCCATGCCCGAAAACTGGCTGACGCTCAAGCTCTTTTACACTGACTACTATGGAGGGTTTACCCTGGAAGGTGAGTGTCGTGGTTGGGAGGGCAGAGGAGGCAGTGGGGGCGAGCTTTTCCAAGTGAGCAGTCGGACACTTCCAGGTACACCAAGCGCAATTGTTGCTCACCACTCTCCATTGCCCGCCTACTGTTTGGAACAGACCGTATTTTACTTGCTGTTCTTGGAATTGCTGGAGGATTGATCGTTTCGGTATGTGCAACACGTTTTTTGTTTTGTTCTTTGGGAAAACCTTGTTGTGTCGTTCGCTCTCTTTTGGCACTAACTCAACCTGTCTATTCATCAACACGCAGTACATGCTGGTCATGGTCCACTCGCGAACGGCTCGGGCTTTCTACCTCTGGCCCTTGGGATTCGTGACGGGCGTACTTCTCGTCGTCGCCTTGCCGCTCATTGCTGGCAAGCAAAACGTCATTGCCGCGCAGTTTGGCGTCAACCAAGTGTCTGGCGTGTCGATTCCGGAAGCACAAATCTATCCCGCCAACCACGCGGCAGTCTTGAGCCGATACCTCCGGCAACACGCGCACAGCAAGCCGCTGCAGTCCATCCTTCAAAGCTACGTGCAGAGCCGGTCTGCCACAGAGTATCGTCTCGTGCCCGACCTGTTCCAACAAGTCGGCGTGTATGCTTCCGCCCCGGAGAGCCCATCTGCCGTGGAGCCGCAGGCCGCCGACCTTGTCAAGACGAGCCGGACCTTTTGGCGCAGTTACGATGTGCTTGCAACGTTGACAGAGATTCTCCCAAACCACGGTGCAATTCGCGATCATTCTGCGCTTGCCAGCTACATATTTTCGCGGATACGCTTGGAGCAGTCCGGGCGATTGTGAATGAAAAGGCCAATACAGAAGATTCTTGATGTTCGTTTGTGGTGGTTTTTTGTTTTGTTTTTTTTTAACTCTTGTCGCCGAGCTTTGACCGTGTGGTACGGAAATTGAATAAGGACCAGCAGCAAGCCAAGCATTGGGTCAACCGTGAGAATCCGAATCCGTTGATGTTTGAAACAAACGCTCGAGTAAAACGCCCAAGATCATTTCCCAAGGCCCTTTTTTTAGGCTTTTCGTTCTTTTGATTTTCCCATCGCGTGCTCTCGTTCAGAAGCGGCATTTTGACAGCTCCTCCCCCCCCTCATGTCACTTCCCTTCCTATTAGCATTGCTTTGACCCCCCACAGTGGTATTCGCCCGAGTTTCTTACCCCGACTCCCATGTCCAAACCCAGCAAAGTAAGGTACGCGTCGCGCAGTCCCGCTTTCCTTCCAACAAGTGCCACTACCACTTTCTGGTCGGTTCCTCTTTTTTTTTTTTTTTTTTTTTTTTTTTTCGTTTTGCTTTAATCTGTGTGCGCTTTGTTGTTGCAAGCCTGGCATCCAAGCCAGACCCATCCGCGTTCACTGGCACAGCTCAACAGTGCTCAGTGTGCAGCTTGTCCCCCTGTGTGGCATTTCGAACGAAAGGCGCGAGTCGCGACAATGGTTTTTTTTTTTTTTTTCGTTTTTGGTTTGGTTTTGCTTTGAGGTTTGACTTTGTTTCAACACTTTGGTCTGTTCTTGCGGTTCCAACCAACACCAAGCTGGCGTTGCGACTCTGATTGCGAGATCTTCTTGTGAAGAGATGCACCACCTCGCCGCCCCTCCCGTCGTTCGTGACGGTTTGCAGCAGTGGGACGACAGGCGAGGGGAAGACGGGGCGGGGCGGCTTCTTGTCAACCCAAAAAAAAAAAAAAAAAAAAAAAAAAAAAAAAAAAAAGGCATTTCCTCCTTTCCCTTGCTTTGTCACTTTCCTTCTGCTCTTGCTTGCTCACGTCCTCACGCCACGGCGATGCGGTTGCCTCTGTCATTGCGCACTTCGGGAGTCGCTTTCTTTGGCCGGTCGTTCGGCCGCTCTTTCAGATGCGTCACCATCCGCCAAAGCAGAGCGCTCGCTGTGTTTTGGTTTTTTTGGTTTTTTTTTTTTAACTTCTGTTCGCTCATACACTCACTCTCACTCTCACTCACTCACCCGCGTGCGCTCTCTGTTGAATCATCGCATCACTGTCTGGAAGTTGCCGCTGTCGGGGTTACTGGCTCGGTTGCTCTGTGATTCGGGGGGGTTGGGGTTGGGGAAGAAACAAGGGCAAGTAGTGTGCAAGACAACCCAATCCAAATCCAACTCCACGCCCGCCTTCATCTTTTGCTCTTTTGCCCTTTCTCTCCTTCTTGATCGAAACCATCTCGCAGTCAAGCAAAACCGTAACAGTGACTGTCACATAGTTTGCAGTCATCCTCTCGAGCAAAAAGTACTTTGAACGGAGCAAACAACAACATGCGGTCTCGATCTTTGATCTTTGGTGCTTTCTTTGTATTTGCTTGGTTGTTGAAGCTTGACGCATGGCCACTCACTCACTCACCCATCATCATTTTTCATCAACCTTCTTGCACTTTGCAGATGGCCGCCTTTGGATTCACGGAAAGCCAGCTCACGGCCTTCCGCACCGCGTTTGGTCGATTCGACCAGGGCACTGGCTTGGTCCGCCGTCCTGCTGCAGACCAGCTGTTCGACGATGTGCGCGAGACGGCCGAGCTCGGCCAGAGCGACATGAGTGACTTTGTCGAGCTTTTCGAGTCCATCTCCAAGGATGGGGCCTGCGGTCTGCGCGAATTTGTTGGTGTAAGCCAAGTGAAGTTGATTTTTGATGATGATGATTGTCATTGGTTTTTTTTTTGTTTCTGTGCGCTCAATGTCCATACGTCGTGTGCACAGATTCTTGATACCATGAAAAACAACAGCCGAGCTGGCACGCGACGAATGCCGCGGGATGCACAACGCAACGGCTTGCGCAAGCCGTCCTTGCAGAACATGGCGGGCCAATTCAAGCGTGGCCTGACCAACTTTTTCGGCGTCTCAGACGAGCATCAAGCGCGCTGGCAGCACACCATTGAGCAGCGAACCTCGAGAGACGGTGGTATTGTGATGGCGGATGGAGGCACTGGCACGCTCGTGCGCCTGGGCTCGACCATCAACAGCTCCTTGCGTCGTCTGTCGCGTCCGGGCTCGGTCGATCCAGTGCCTGGGGCAAACGAAGGCAGGGGCAGCAGCAGCAGCGGCAACACCAGTGGGCCCAGTAGCCCGCAGCTGGCACGCAAGACATCGCGTGTCGGCTTTCACCATCTTGGCAATCTCGCCGAGGAAGCCGACACCGAGTATGACACAATTCCAGATCTATCTCTGCCACAGGAAATCCCAATGCAGCGCATCGCATCACCGCCCGCAGCGCCCGCAGCGCCCGCAGCGCCTCCGCTGCTTGTGCGTGCGACGCCGACCGCCGCGGCTCGGTCCCCCGCAGCAACGCCTGCCGCCACTGCTCCGCAACCTGCTCAGCATCCCGCGGCATATCTTGGCGCGTCGGAATCCAGCTTGGCACTGGCGGCCGCCGGTGTGACCGAGGAGGAGTTTTTGCGGCTCCAAGAAGACGAGTTGCGGTTCTACGCCCAGCGCGATGCCGAGATTGCGGCCCAAGCAGCCGCCCTCGACCAGTTTGCAAAGCGTCGCGAGTTGGAGAAGGCGGCTACGGTTGGACCGTCTCGAGCTGGGCCCCGTCCTGCAATGGTGGTGGATACGTTTGATTTCTCCGTCCCCGATGCTCAGACTCCGTCTGTGCCGCCGCCGCCGCGCCCGGATCGCAGTCGAACTGGCTCTCCAGTCCACTTCCCTGGCACCCCTGCACGAGGATCACCCTCGCCGCACTCTGACGTTGTTCAGCTGGGCGAAGGCCTCCCTCCACCAATCCCTGATCGTCGCTCCCCAGCGCCAGACACTCGCGCTGACGCGGTCCTCTTGGGTGTCCCAGGGCAATCGCGCTCACGCCCGGCATCGACTGTTGGTCCGTCTGCGTCCCCGGCTCGGTCGCCGCGCCCCGTCTCGGCCGTGATTCCGGCGTCGTGGCGCGGTCCCGAGGCACCAGTGTTCCCCAACATCCGCGCCGCAGAGATGGATGGCGATGTTACAGTGCTGCGCCCAGCGTCGCGCGACGGCTCGCGCCCGCGTTCTGCTGCGGCTGGACCTGCTGGGCAGAGTCCGCTGCGCGATCCCGAGCTTGAAATTCGCACGCTCTCGGTTGGCGGTGGTCGCTCAACGCGTGGGCAACGACGCCAGCCCCGCCCAGCCGTCGCTTCGGCTTTTGGTGCAGGAAGTGGTGGGCAGCAAGCGAACGCCGCCCCGGTCTCGGACTTTTACGCTGCGGCTCTGGCTGCATCTGGCATTGCCGTGGACGCGGCCGTGGCCCAGCGTGCGCAGTCGCGGCCCCCGGCTCCCGTCGATTACCTGGCTGAAGACTGGTTTGCCAGCGACGATGTGTCTGGTCCCCCGCCAGCCTACACAGAGTCGGACATTATTGTTTCGGCAGCCTCCGCAGGCGCCTTCTCGATGGCTGCCAGCCGCTCCAGCAACAACAACAACAACAACAACAACAACAACAACCGAGGATCGTCCTCCTCCTCATCATCACGACGCCCACGAGGTCGCGCAAGTCGCATCATGCCCGAGCACCAGCGCTCTTGGAGCCGACTCGACACGCTGGTCAAGGACCAGCTGCGTGCCATGCCCGTGTACAAGCCGTGGTTTACCCGATTCATCATTGCGATTCAGCTCATCATGCTCATTGCCGAGCTTGGCAAGGCCGGCGTGGCGCCGATCGCGTTCAACATTGAGGTCGAAACGGCAAATAAGGCCTGGTTTGTGGGTGTGCGAACGTACAGCCGCAACTCATCGGCAAACTTTTGGATTGGTCCCGACACGAAATTCCTCATCAATTTTGGTGCCAAGTACACACCCTGTATACGGCAAGACGCTGGTATCATCAATGCGCTTGCCAACCAGACCATCCAGGAGCAAAGCTATGTTTGTTGTCAGCGCTTGGGCACGCCCAACGTCTGCGGCCGCATGGCTCCCGCAACGTGTAGTCCATCCATCGGTACTTATACGGTCGATCGTGTGTGTTCAACCGTCCCAAACTGCACCGATATCGTGCTGCATCCGTGTACCTACGGCTACCTGGGAACGTGCGAGCTCCTGACGTCCGACGCTTGCGACTTCCTGGATGGCTACTACCACGAGGACAAGGAGCTCTGCTCTGAGATTGAGCCGATGGGCGACTTGTGCAGCCACGTCGGTCTCCAGCATCGCGACGACCCTGCGCAATGGTATCGGTTTATCTCGCCAATCTTCCTGCATGTCGGCATCATTCATTTCATCTTTGTGGCCATCTTTGAAAACTCGGTCGTCGGGCAAGTCGAGCGCAGTGCGGGCTGGCTCCGTACGGCGCTCATCTTTTTCATCTCTGGCATTGGTGGCGACATCATTTCGGCCATTTTTGTGCCAAACCAACCGACCGTGGGAGGCACGGGCGCGCTCTTTGGCTTTTTGGGGGTGCTCTTTGTCGAGCTCTTCCAGTCGTGGCAGCTGTGTCGCCGTCCAGTCGTGGAACTCATCAAGCTCATTCTCCTGGTGGTAATTGCACTGGTGATTGGACTGCTGCCGTGGGTCGACAACTGGGCACACATTGGTGGCTTTTTCTTTGGTGTGGTTGCCGGCATCATCTTCTTGCCCTACATTGTCTTTGGCAAATGGGACCAGCGACGCAAGCGTATTCTGCTGGTTGTCTGCATCCCTCTGCTCATCATGATGTTTATTGCCTCGCTGGTGGTCTTCTACGCGCTCAATGTTCCCAACTTTTGCTCGTGGTGCCGCTACGCCGACTGCGTGCCATTCACGCCCGATTTTTGCACGAGCCAAGACTTGTTTTAACGCGCTGGTTGGAGCAAGTCCACTGCTTTTGCGTGCCGGCATCTGGCTGAGGTCTGATCGGAAGGAAGTCTGCGGTTTCTTTCCATGTGCTTTTTTTGCGCAGACGTGTTCTCTTTCCCTCCCCCCCCTGTGCTCTCCTTTTGCTCTCGTTTCAAAGTTACTTCAGTGCTTGTCGATGAGGTTTATTCGTGTTATGTGTGTTGCTTTCGCTTTGTTTCTTCTGATTTCTGATGCAAAATTGTGTGTTGCGTTCAATGTCCCTCCGATATGCTACCATGTCTGTGCTCATGTAGCAGTAAAACGACCGACAGTAGCTGTCGTAATTGCTAGTGCTTGTTTTCCGTTCCTGAACGCTGCAAGACACCCTCGTCTAAACAGGCAAGTGGGGGGGGGCTGTGATCAGTTGGGAGGTGGCTGTGACGAAATTTTATCCTTCAGTCCACCTTTTCGTTTGCGCACACCTGTGAGCTCTCTGGTGGGAGGTTTGTATTGCCTTAATTTTTTCGTTATTTTTTTCGTTTCTTCTTGGACAATTGTGTCATCACGATTTTTATTGGGGGCTGAAGATTGCGGCCGTTTGTCCCGTCACATCCGCTCGCTCGCTCTCCACCGCCGCGTGCTTGGTTGCTCGATGGTTGTTTTCGTCCCATCCATATCATCCTGTAGTTCCACGTGTAACCATGCTTTTCGCCCGGAGTGCCGTGCTTTTTTTTTTTTTTTTTTTCTTTCAACGGCGTGGTTGAGCGCATGGAGGGAGCAAGGCAATCCATCCAAATGCAGCAAAACGATCAACAAAAAAAATCTGCATGAAGTTCCAGTCCATGGCACGGAGTGATTGAGATTTCCCCATGGTTCTGGACAGAAACGCAATCGAAAAAGAGCAGGTGTTGGATGGCAAGAACGAGAAGGGAGGGAGGGAGGGAGCGACAAGAGCGTAACTTTTTTTCTTTCTTGTCTTTTTCGTTTCGCTTTTTCGAGTCATCAAATCTTGCCTGAACGCTGAGGCGATCACATCGAACAACTTGATCTCCTTCTCGCTGTCTCGAATCATTCATTTTGCACTCTTGGATTTCCCTTGTCCAAAATAAGAGCGCAGTCTCGCGTTCGCAATCGCCGCACGCCCAGACCAAAATCGATCAACTCAGGCTAGACATTTGCCTGTGTCTAGGGCCAAATCGGCACGATTTTCCAGCCTTTTTTTTTTTTTCTTTTTCTTTTTTCTTGCTGCGTGTGAGTGTTGTCATTTTGTGATTTTGTCTCTCGTCCAAGCTCTTCTCTCTCTCTCTCTCTCTCACTCCCTCCCCACTCTCCTTCTCTGTGGCACAACCAATCCTCAGGGAGGCCAGCGCCTTTCGTGCAGATGGTAGTAGGCCCGCTCTCTCGCTCTCGCTCTCTTCATCGCCATCCCTCTTTCTCGGCTTT
>NW_011887292.1:3152365-3168910 GCF_000151315.2 Capsaspora owczarzaki ATCC 30864 | reverse complement strand
TCCGACTCATCCACCGCTCCCAACTGTCTGTCGCTCTCTCCCTCATCATCTCCTTTCCCCCCCCCCCTTTTTTTCCTACTCTAGTTCCTCATCTTTTGTCCATCCGTTGCTGGTTTTCCATTGTTTTTCCTATTGTTTTTCATCATCGTTTCTGATTAAAATGCTAAAATGCGAAAAACAAAAAAAATCGCGTTCGTTCGCTTTTTCATTTTCAATGATCGCCTTTTGTGTTTCACTCGCATTGCGTCACGCTGTGCAACTTGCGCGGTGGCTGTTTACTGAGTGAATCTGTCGCTCGCTGGGATTCGCTCTGTCTCGCCATCATCGCCTTCCCGATCTGCTGCTTTTCCATTCGATCAGCCAGCCGCATGCTCGACGACGACGATTGGCGGAAGATTTATGATGTTTTTTTGATTATTTTATTTTTATTTTTATTTTTTGCGATTCGTATTATTGAGCATCATGATCGATGGAAAGGGAGCTTGTATCTGCATTCACGATTGCTTTAACTCGTGTCGCTCCTTGTGTGGTGCACACAAACGGCAATCTTAATCCCTCATGCGAAAATGATCAATGCCAACCCTTCAGATTTTTTTTGCTTCTTTTCTGATTGTGCAGCGCTGATCAGGACTCTGTCTCTTTGCGCATCATCATCATCATCATCATCATCATCATCATCATCATCATCATCATCATCATCATCATCATCATCACTATCATCATCATCATCATCATCATCATCATCATCATGGTGGCCGTTTCGATCGTCTCGGTCGTCCTTGTTCATCTTGATGCTTTGCGTTGGATTCTGCCAATCATTCGTCGCTGAGATTCATCGACTCATGTGA
Organism: Capsaspora owczarzaki ATCC 30864; assembly: GCF_000151315.2. NCBI lineage: Eukaryota > Filasterea > Ministeriida > Capsasporidae > Capsaspora > Capsaspora owczarzaki. Next base: position 3,168,062 of record NW_011887292.1, on the reverse strand, counting down.
TCCGATTCCCTTGGACTAACTGTCTTCACCTGCTGCTTCTGTGTTTTTGCTGCTGCAACAGTTTGTAAATTTTTATTCAAGCCAACCAAGTTCCACACCCCTTTGTTTTTGACAAGATCAAGCCTTTTGTTGGCCCCTTCCGTAGCAAGAAATGCAACGACGGAGCGCAGAGCAGCAGCGACCTGCAGCGCCGAGTCCAATGTCTCCACGAAACAGCGCAGTCGGCGCAGCCGCAGGCACCCCGACGCGCCGCCACACCCCACACGCAGTTGCCGCGGCGACGGGGCCGCTGCCATCCGAAATATCTGCCAAAGCCGCGTTCGCTGCCATTCGCGAGCATCACACGGACGTGCTGCGCAAGTACCTCACGCAGGACCCGATGGGCAGTCACGAATGCGCACATTGCACCGCCAACCACGACCAGGAAGTCAGCACACCCGAGACTGAAAAGGGCGAAAAGTGCGAAAAGTGCGCGCTCGCCGCCGCGGCAGCATCCACCACTGCACGCGCTGGACGATCCCCTGCCACGCCACGAAGAGGCTCTTTGGAAGCACGCAGTCGACCCGGCGACCCGAATGCGAGGGACGACTGCGGCGAGTCGCTGATTCACTGGGCCATCCGAGAGTCGCAGGTCGAGATGGTTGGCCTCTTGCTCAGCCATGGCGCCAACATTGACACACTCAGCTTGTCGGGCTTGACGCCTCTGCAACGTGCGGCAAACGGCTACGATGTGCCCATTTGCACCCTTTTGTTGCAGCGCGGCGCGAGTGTCAACGGCAAGTCGCAAGCGCAGCTGAACGACTTGCGATCGCCCATGAATGGCGCCGACCCGTGGGCGCGCGACTTTCACCGAGCTGCTGGCCAGACTCCCTTTTTCGGCCCGGCATCGACGCCGAGTACTCCTAGCAGCCTTTCTCAAACGGCATTTTCGACGCCAACGAGCCGGAGCGCTTCGCCAACACCGGCACATCTGTTGCAGCACTTCCAACAAGTTGGTGGCAGCCATCACACCCCCGAGCGTCTGCGTCGACCAAGCGGCGGCCCCGTGCTATCGCAGTCCAACCTGTTTGGATATCAGTCGCCCATCCCGTCGCGTGCCCCTTCTCCCACGCCTATGATGCGCCAGTATTCGCGTGACATTGTGCCCAACACCCCGCCCCTGCATGAATGCTCACCACTCACCATTGCGGGCAATGCGGCCAATTCTATTCGAGCGGAGCAAGTCTGCAAGCTGCTGCTGGAAAGCGGCGCCAACCCAAACGGTGACATGGACTGCGAAACTTCTGTTCAGCTCCGACTGCGCAAGCTGCAGCGCGGAGAGCAAGGCGCGGCATCGCCAAAGCAGGCAACTCCTGCTCTGCGCAATGTGGCTGCCGCAAGCGCTGCCGGCTCCTTCTCTGCGCCTCTCATCCTGACGCCACCCTTGAGCCGATCCCGCGATGCTGCCGAGTCGCTGATCGATCAGCCGACGAGCGAACACGTGTCACCGACGTCCTCGCAGGAGAGCTCCTCCACGAACGGGCCCCAAACGCGCGCCAGCACTCGGCGGCGTCTCTGCCAGTCAGGCGAGGTCGACGCCGCTTCAGCCATTGCTGCCCCTGCCCCTGCGGTCGCCGAGCTTGACGGCAGCAACAACAGCAGCAGCAACAACAGCAGCAGCAACAACAGCAACAACAGCAACACCAACGCAACACAAATCACTGACTCGCAGCGAATCGTCACGCGCGCTGCTGCTGCAGCTGCTGCGGCTGGAAGCTCGCCAGCAGCATCACCAACAGCATCGCCTGCCAGTCGAAAGGCTGCTCCCCGACAGCAGCTAGCAACGAACGCAGCGATGATCCACTCTCCGACAAAAGCAAGCCCTGCGCGGCCCGCCTTCTCGCTTGGATTGATTCCCGCGGTGCCCGCGCTTCCGCCAATGCCCGTCACGCGCGTGTACTACACGGCTCCCGAAACGCCCTTGCTGCTCGTCTTGATGGATGAGCGGACCTCGTACATTCCTGCACTCTTGATGAAGTTTGGCGCCGATGTGAATCGCGGGAGCCAGATTACCGGCAAGACCCCGCTTCACTATGCCTGCATGAACGGCCACTATGACATGGCCCGACTGCTGCTGGAGCGAGGTGCAGACGTTGGGGCGCGCGATCGCCAAGGCCATGATGCGCTTTTTTGGGCGGTCAACCCGCGAAACGCGCACCGCACGCGCTCGGCCAATTCCCCTCAGGAGCAGCTGGTTGACATGCTGTTGAACATGGGTGCGCGCGTGTCAAACCGCACCACGAACGGCGAATGCTGCTTCCTCCGCGCAATTCGGTACGGCAACCCGCGTGTCGTTCGTCGCCTGCTTCTCTGTGGCGCCGACCCGAACATGGTTAGCAGCGACGTGCTTCCTCTGCAGATTGCGATTGATGCGTCCAATGATGATCTGGTGCAGCTGCTCTGGAAGGCCGGTGCTGATCCCTACCGTCTGACCGAGACTTACCGCACGAAACTGAAGGATCTTTTGGCCCGACGCGACCCCTCCGTTCGCACTGCCCCCATCGGTATGTTTTCGTTTGTGTTTCTTTGTGTCGGTTGTTGGTATTCGCTGACTTGTTTCTCTGTCGTTGTTTGAAACTTTGCTGACTTTATTTTTTTTTTTCTTGTTTCTTGTTTCTTCGTGCGTGCTCAGTTCGCCCGCTCTTATCACTGGAAGTGCTGTGTCAGCGAGCCATCCGTTCTCATCACACTGCTCAAGAAGTTCAAGCCATGGAAATTTCCCAGCCCACCAAGGACCTGCTCCTTGAAGGGCCTGTCGACCTTTTCTGAGTCTGGATTGCACATTTTTTTTTCCTTATTGGTTTGGCTTTTCGACCTCATTTTTTCTCTCGGCCGTCGCGCACTCAGGATTGCGTGTGTGACCGACCCGACCCTTTCCTTTTTTTTTTTGCGTTTTATCGATTTTTGTTTCTTTTTTGAACCCTTTTTCATGGGTTTTCGATTCCTGTCATCTTTCCAAAACAACTAACATAGCAAAGTAAACAGTATTATTTTTTAATCCTTTTGTGCGTTTGTCATTTCCGCTATCTGTGGCATATTTGCGCAACGCGGTGAGGAACTCTCGTGATGGATAGAAACTCGGCGTGATTGGAGTCGCTGTAATATTTGCTTTTTCCAACCTTCTGTCTCGTTGCCCGCGATCCAATACCATCGGAATGGCGATTCATTTCTTAACATGTTGCGATTCAGAGCGCCATGGGCTCAGCTGTGACGGAAAGAGGATCAACGGCGATGGTTGATGCTGCGTCGCCATTTTCTTGCTGTGCATCGGTTGCATTGTGACTTGAACGCTCCGCGGACGCCGATAATGTGTTTTCTAATGCTCGTTGAAATACAGGCAGCGCTTGGTACTGTCGAATGAGGTCTCTGAGTTGTTGAAACGAAAAACAAAAAGTGAGACAGAGGTTTGCACCACGTCTCGTCCGTACTTGCCAATGCAGACGCACCTTTTATGAACAAGCGCGTCCTCGTAGTGTTTTATCAGCTGCTCCTGCTGTTCTTGAGTGTATTGCGCGCCTGCAAGCGCGTCCAGAACCTGCCGACATTGGGCGATTTTAGCATTCAAGCCAGCCACCTTTGCCCGCCCCGCCCAGCCAAGCCGAGACCAACACAAAAAGACAGACAAAGGGCACAAGAGAAAACACACAAACCACCAGTTAGCACAGGCACACGCACGAGGAGGAGAATCGCTCGCAACAGGAAACAAGAGCTGCGCGCTCACCAGTCGATGCGCGCTCAACGACACGGCGTCCTCGGTCGAGCGGAGCGTCTCGAGCAGCTGCACGACCATCGGCAGGAAGACAAACTGCTCTGGCACGAGCTGAGGCGCGGCGGACGCAACCGGCGGCGTCGGGACGGGCGTTGCAGAAGCACTGGTGACGACCATTGGCGTTCCAGGCCGGCTTTCTCTGGCGCTTTGCATCGAGTCTCGTTGTTTTTGAATGAGGAAGCACGGGGAAGGTCAGACAAAATAAAAAAGGAGACTGGCACAAAAAACAAAGCAGAGGTGATGCAGTAGTGCAGAATTAAACATCAGCAAACATGATGAGTGTCGTTCAATGACTGTTAGTTAGGTGACAAACACTCCAACGCTTTCATCTCATCCGACTGTATTTTGAACAGAATCTGGAATCATAAAAAACACACACACAAACAGTACATACATGTACTCGTTACAAAAGACTCTCATTGTTCGTCTTGTACTTGTCCTGCATGTCGAGGCGCGCAGAAGGGTCGAGCTCGTTGCGAGCTCCCTTGAGCGTCTTGGCGACAGCCTCGGTGACACCAATCATGGGTCGAAGAACAAGAACAGGAACAGCCCGCACAGCGGAACGCACGTAGGCAGTGGGTGTTTTGCCTCCCGCTCGGGTTTGCTCGCTGTGCGAAAAGTGGGACACGGTGGAGGCCGTCTCGGTGAGACCGCGCGTCAAACTCGAGTACGCGCTTCGCAGACCGTCTTGGAGACCCTCTGGCTGGTCGGCGTACTTGGAGGGATGGAAGTGGCGATCCGCCAAGGCCGACGGGGGCTTGCACGACTCGCACGGCGTAAAGCGAAGTTGCAGAGCCGAAGTCAGCCCAACAGGCACAACAGCCTCGCTTCGCCGCAAAAGGAAGCATTCGCTTGTTGCGTGGTACGTTCGGTTGGAGTGTGCGAGAAAGACCTGCGGATTTGGTTCACGGCTGGAAGAAGCCGCGGCCGCATCGTGCTGAACGTCGGCGGTGGCGGTGCCGATGCCGGTGCCAGTGGCGGTGGTGGTCGTCATCGGAGACTGCGAAGGCACAAGAACGTCCTCGACAAACTCCAACCCTTGCTGGGCAGCCACAGCCACCTGAGAGGCAAGGTTGAGCGTCTCCAAGCCAGCCGTCGTCAGGAAGGAGTTGACACCGCGCTGGATGCCGTGCGTCAACCGGCCCCCTTGGCGGTAGTGCCGAATGGGCAGCATGATGAGATCGGCGGCACCCGAACTCAGGTTGGCCAACGAGCGGAACGGGGGTATTCCGGCAAGCACGCTGGGCAGCTGCGTCGACTTGATGTGGGGAAGCCAGCCCGCGCCAATGTGCATCAGCAGCCTGTCAAAGCCCTGCGCACCACTCACCTCAAGATGGTTGAGGTAGAGCTCGGCGCCCTCCAGCGAAAGCAAGAAGAGCAGCTGGAAGTACTCGCCATTGCGCAAGCGGGACAAGTCCATGCGTTTGGCTTGGTAGTCGATGCGGACGCGCAGCGCGTGCACGACGCAGTGCTGAATAAACACTGCTGCGTCTTCTTCCGAGGCAGCGTGCAGTTCGGCGCCTTGCTCGGCCGACAAGGATGGTGCGGCTCTGGCGGCGGAGGGGTTGTTGGCCTGCAGCTTGGTGGCGGCGGTCGCCGCAGTGGCGATCGTCGAGGCTGCAGCGGTCGCAACAGTCGCGGCAGCGGCAGAGACTGTAGCGGTCGCAATCATTGTTGCGCTTGGACGCGTGGGGACGGACGAGGGTCCGATCGACGCGGATGGGGTAAAGTAGTTGACCAGGAACATGATGGCATCTTGGTCGGCGTTGATGCGGAGAGGAAGCAGCTTCACATCAAGCCGCAGCTCCTCCGTCGAGCGCTGAGGATCGGGACGGACGCTCAGCATTTCAAGCTCAATCATGTTGGAGCCAGTCACGCGCGGCCGGCGCTTTGTACGCCAGTAGCAGAGGAACTTGTTGGTTTGAGACACCTGGAGCCGGTCGCGGACTTCAAAGTCCTTGACATGGACGACGAGTCGCGATGCAAGCGGGATGAGGCCAGGGAACGAGTCAAACTCAAAGCTCAGTCCATCCACAACGACCTCGATGGCCTGGTCAGTGTTGCGCGAGGCATGCTGAGCTCCTGCATCGCTCGCGGCCGGCGTGCCGGCCACTGGGCGGAAGTCTCGGCCTCCAAACATGCGCCAAGACAATGCAATGTCACGCGCGATAAATCGCTCCATCGAGAATGGCATGTGCGAGGGCGGCTTGAGCGACTGCTGCTCCATATCGTCCGTCGTGACCGAAAAGTGGGTTTCCACAAAGTTCAATGGCTCGTAGACAATGACGCGAGGCAGGCTGTCAGCATGTGAAGACCCGACCCCGCTGTCATACAAGACAGGTCGGGGCGGGTCAACGGACGAAGAATCGGACGAAGCAGACGCTGCAGCAACGGCTGGACCGGGAGACGAGCGCGTCGCCGTCGCAGTCGCAGAGGCAGAGGAGGGGCGCTCGCTGGCGCGGAACATTGGCACCTGCTGCGTGGCAGGATCAGATGACCGCGATTGGGAATGGCCATCAAGTGCAGAGGAGCGAGCAACGGCAGCCTGTTCGGCAGACGTTCCAGCGCCAGATTTGGACGGAATCAGCCCATGGCGTGCGATTAGAGTGGAAGGTTTGGCAGTCTGTGGCGTGGTGGTGAGATCACCGTCGTCAAGGGTCAGTCGACTCGACGAGGAGCTGGCGGCGGCAGCAGCAGTCTGGGGAAGATTGGTCGTCGTCAAACGTTGGTCCAGCTCTTCCTCGTCATCATCGCTGTCGCCCTCCTCGGATCCAAGCCGCTCAATGTATGCGCCAGAGAATGCAAACAGAGACTCGTCATGATCGAGAGCATCGCTGACGGGAGGAATATTGCTGGGGGTGCTTGATGATGACGGGATCGGGATGAACGCAGAAGAAGGTTTGCGCTCGAGGTTGCTCAGCGACGAGTCAGTCCGCAAGTGCTCAGCTGGAACAAACAAGTCCTCGATGAAACTGCCACCCATTGGCTGGCCGCGCGTGTCCATTCCAGTCGAGTGTCCTTCGGCTGTCGCAGCAAACTCGCCATCGTCGTCGGATTCTACGGCAACAGCTCGGGTTTCTGCACGCTGCTGCAGCAGCTTGGCACGGTGGGCTGCCTTTTCAGCACGACTGACTTCTTCAGCAGAGGTAAACCGTGGCCCGTGGGCGGAGAGCTCCCGCTCATCCACAAGCGTGGAAACAAGCTCGTTCTCAATGTGCGCACTTTGGTCGCCCTCCGGAGCAGGACCCACGGGGCGAGCTGCAATGTCATACCAGTGCAAGGGGCCTTTGTCAACCGGGGGCGAATGCACGCCGTCCAAGTTGACAAAGTCACGCGGAGCCGACTCTGTCGCCGCCTGCTGCTGCTGCTGCTGCTGCTGTTGTGGCATAGCATCAGCAGCGCCCAAACCGTCTCCGTCGCCGTCTCCGGTGTCGTCGCTGGTGTCGCCTGCAGCAGGCTGAGTGGGCTCGGTGCTGCTTGCCGCGCCACCATCAGACGAAGCAGAAACACCAGTGGAAGCAGCGCCAGTCGCGGGCCGATGCTTGGATCGGAGGGTTGGAAGCGAGACGCTCGACCAATCCACAAGGTCCACACCGTCAAAGTAATACCGGAGCAGCTCAATCAAATACACAAACGAATCTGCACAGGTGGAAACGGTGACTCGGCGGTTGAGAATCTCCAGCTGGAACGACGGCGGCGGCGCGGGTGAGGGCGAAATCAACTCGGCTGGAACAGAAGGTGGCATGAAAATGGTCCGTGCGTTGCTGTCGGAAGAATGCGAGTACAGGTGGGGAGGCACGGCTGCCACTGCCGCGGCTAGAGCAGCAGCGGCAGCCTTTCCGAGACCCGAGGAATTGGTGGTGATGGTCAAATCCAGAATGTCCGCATCGACAACCTTGGCAAAACCGGCTGTTGTCAAGTACGCAGGAACGGACATGACAATCACAGGCAGGCTCACAAGCTGCTGCCGCCGTTGTGCAAATGCGGTGCGCTGTTCCGCTTGCCTCTGGCGGAATGTGTTGAGCTGGTCTAGGGTCAGGGCAGCGTCAGGGATGGCGGATGGCACCTCAAACGCGGAATCAGCTCCGGGCAGCGGGACCTCCGGGACGAACGCCGGGTCGATAAAGTTTCGCAGGGACGGCGTGAGCATGGCAGCCAAAGACTGGTCCAACAACGCGGTTGGAATGGAGCCGTTCGGTCGAGGGGCGGCGCGGACGCCTTGACGCACAATCGCGAGCGGAAGAACCAACGAGCGGACATTGTTGACAAGGAAGAGCGACACCTCGCGGAAGCCAAAGCTCAGCACGGTCGAGTTGGACAAGGGAACAATGTTGCTGCCAACGCGAACATGGCCTACGTGGAAGACGGCACGACCAGCACAGTAGACCGGAGAGTAGTCGACGCACAGATTCTCGGCGCTGATGCCCAAGCGGACCATGGTCGAAAATGGCACATATCCTGGCGTCACCGTGTCTGGGAACGAAATGAGCTCCATCAAATGGAAAATCCAATTCTCGCCAGCCGTACTCTCGTGCGTCCAGGTCATGTCGCGGAAATCGACGCAAGTTGTCAAGTGCTTGACACGCTGTGGCAAGTCGGCATCAATGCGAAGCGCGACACAGACCATCCTCGAGTTCGAAGGCTGACTCAACGGCTGCACGGGCGATCGGGCCAAGATGGGTGCAACCACCTCGTGGGACCCGGGCACCACTTGCAGCAGCGCGAGATCGTCCGACCGAATGCTCATGTACTTTCGGGTGTGGCCTTGGTACTGTTCCGCGTGGAACATGGCCAGACTCGTCACCTCGAGACGCAAGCCAATCCGCGGTGCGGCATTCTGAGCAGCAGTAGACAAGGGCTGCACTTCGTCCAGATGAATCAAACCCGTTCCGACAGTCAACGACAGCGACAGGAAGGTTGGCTGTCGAGGCTTGGAGTCGTCATCCTCCTCGTCAAACATACCATCCTTGTTGGCATCGCCGGAACTGGGGTCGCGGTGGAGCGGTGGGAGCGTCGTAAATTCGCTCGAGCGCGCACGACTGGCGCTGCGCGAGCCAGACCGCGAGTGCGACCGCGACGAGGCCCTTCCCGCTCGGCTGGAGCGGGCTGAGCTCCGAACGGAGAAGCCCTCCCCAGACTGGATGCCGGCATCTGCCAGGATCTTGGTGGCAGTTTCAAAGACAGCACGAACAGAGCTAGAGGCAGAAGTGGCAACATGGGCCAGTCGATCGAGATGGGAGGGAGCGAAATCGCGCTTGGCCGCCTCGTAATCGCTGTCGTCGTCATCGTTAAACCCTTCGCTTCCCGAGGTGTATCCAGAGCTGCGACCAGAGCTGCGACCAGAGCCGGCTCGCGAGGCCGAGCGTGAGCGGCCGCTCAAGAGACTTGGGTCGTTGTGCAGACTGTCGTCAGAATCAGAGTCGGCCTCGCTCTCATTTGCCGGCGCAAACTCGTCCTTTGGCTGCCCGAGGAGCGTGTTGAGCGAGAAGGCGGGGCCAGGAGACCACATTGCCAGGTCGTTGAAGCGAACGTACAAGAGATCAATCATCGGCTTGGACAGGGTGAGGTGGACGACAGGGAAGATGCACTCAATCACATACTCGGATTCGGCAATGCACTCGCGCTCGAACTCGTCCTGGGTCTCGTCGTCGGCGGCCACGAGGACATTCCCCTGGCTTCCGTGATCACCGTAGCGTGAGGTGAAGGGAGTAGCCTTGGCAGCGCCCAAATCGGGACCACTCTTATCTCGATTTCCAGCACGGCCGCCAGAAAAGGAGTCGCGCAGCGAGCTGCCGCGGTGGTGGGAGGATTGGTGTCGAGGATGCGAGTGGCTCAAATGGAACTCGTGCTCAATGCTCGCGGCAATGTTCGGATACATGTGAACCACGAGGCTGGGCGAGTCCAGCACCTTACGCACCGCGTCTTCCGAGCTGTCCGCCGCAGAGCTTGCACCGAGTACGTTCATGAAAGGAATCCAGTTTGTCAGTGGCGAAGCATCGAGCTTGATGAGGCCGACGAGCTGCTCAAAATGAATCGCCACCGTCATGTCGCCCGTGGGCACTGTGATGATGGTCGCTGCGAGCGAAATCAGGTCGATTGCAACCACTTCAGGATGGAGAAGGCCCCGGAAGAAGCACGCTGGATACTCTGGGAGTTGCAGTGGTGGGGAAGAGTCCAAGTCGTCGTCTTGCTTGTGGTCTGGAATCAGAGAGCCAACAGAGGCGGCCAACGAAGACTTTTCCGGAATGGTCAAATCCACGACGGGGAAGTGCAGCATGACTCGCAGCAAGGCGCACTTGAGGGCGAACGCCAGCTGGCTGGAGCCTCCTGCCTCGACATTTGGTTGCAGGGTGTCTGAACGGCCGAGGCGGGCTCGTTCAGCGAGATAGCGGCTGAGCAGCGGATTGGACGAGGCGCTGACAGAAGAGAATCCGCTACTGAGCGGGGGTCCGGCGTTGAACAGAGTGTGATCGGCCGTGAACGTCCTTCCAAAGTGGGCGTTGCTGCCAAGATCAGCGGGTTGACCTCGTGCAGAGCGACCACCTGCCGGCAGAGTGGATGACGCCCATGTGCTGGTAGATGGCATGGATGCCTCGATATTGTTCAGGGCAGCCTGCTCGGCAATCGCAGCGTCAAGCGCCAAGAGCAGCATGCGCACGTCAAAGTACATTCCGAGGCGATTCAAGAGGTTGAGATCGAGATCAATCACGCAAGGCTGAAGTGACAGGGTGTAAGCAGGATCAAGCGATGACGAGCTGTCTCCGTCGTGGTGCCGCTGGCCATGCAAGTCGTGGGCGGCGGCAGCAGCAGAAGAAGAAAAAGAAGAAGAAGCGGAAGGCGGACGGATGCTAAACTTCACATGCGGCGCGCTGGCAGGCGAAGTCCGGTGATGCCCGAACGCATGCGCCAAATTGAGCAGGTGCTGGTCTGCAGTGGGAAGAAACACGCCTCCAAAAGCGGCTCCTGCGGCTTGCATCGAAGGGGTTGCAGCAGGCGAGGAGCCGGTAGCGGCGCGAACGCCAAGCATGTCGTCAATTGTGACCTTGCCCTGCCCTGGCGACGTCAAATCGGCATCAAACAGCAGAACGGTGGTTTTAGAAAGACCAGACTTGGACGGCGGGTGGGCCGTGCTTGCACTGGGCGCTTTGATGTGGGCCTCGTGAACGGCGAGTTTGCCGAGCGTGAGATCTGTCTTGCTGCCAGCAGCTGATTGATTCATCTTCAATACCAGCCGCGAAAACACCAACTGGAGGTGGTCACAGGACGTGGTGGACAGTAGGTCGTTGACAAACCGCTCGTCAGCGCAAAGGTGGTTGGACAAATGGTGCTTCCTCATCCGATGGACGACAAATTCGAAATACTTTGTGCGAATCTGCTGCATTTGTTCGTGCTCTTCGAACAGCAAGGTGCACGAGCCTCCTCGAACCTCAATCTTGAGCGCGAATAGTGAATCTGTGCCGCGAGTTGGCTGGTTTGTCGCGTCCGCCAAAGGTTGAGTTTTGGGCTGAAGGCTGATTTCGCTCAAATCGTAAAACACGTCGCTACCGGTGCTGGCAGCATTGGGGTGGAAGGAAGACGACTGCATCGAGCTCGTGTCATCCTCGTCGTCGAATTGGTCGTCATCGTCGTCGCTGCCGTCACGGTCCGAAGTTGTGTCGTCCTCCCCGTCATCGCCGTCTTCGTCTTTGGCATCATCATTATCGTCGTCGTCGTCGTCGTCGTCGTCGTCATCCGTGTCGGTGTGGATGGCGGTGGCTTCAAGCAGCGGACGAGGGGACGCGGCATTCTGCACCAGCTCAAGCTCGGCTGCATTTTCATCCAACGCCTCCAAAAATGGACCTGCTGGAGTGTAGTTTGCGCTGCCGGCGGCAATGCCCTGACGCGCAGAATGTCCACGGACCAGGCCCGATCCGAACGCGGCGCCACCGCCACCGCTGGAAGATGAGAGCAAGTGCGAAGGACGCATGCCCATTTCGCCCAGCAACGAAGCCATAGGATCGTGCGTGTCATCGGTATCGTCAGCGTGCATGAAGGACGATGCTGCTGGGAGGTAGTGAGAAGCACCAGCATCGGAAAAGGAGGAGGCGGCAGGCGCAAACAGCGCCGAATCTTTCATTCGGATGCTTTCATGCAAATCTGCGATACTGCTCGTCATGTCGCGCTTTGGTGCCTTCCGAGCTGCTTTCTGCTTTTGCTTGGGCGGGCGTTTGGCAAGACTGTCGGGATCGGATGATGCACCGCGCTCACGGGCTGCTTCAGGGCCCAGGAAGCTGGAACTGGATGTAAACGACTCGGACAAGAACGAGTCTGTCAGCTCCTTTTGCTGTTGACGCTCCTGCTTGGACATGCTGCGACGCTTTTGCCGGCTGTGCGTTTCCAACAGCGATTGGATCCGATAAATGTCCGACTGAGCCAGTGTTTGCGCTTGAGGTTCGACAAACTCTGAAGCCCCAAAGTTTGCGCGCAGCGGCGCAGTTGATGATGGGTTTGCGGCGGTGGTCGTTGTCGGCTCGGAAGCGACTTCGGGTCCTCTGGACTGAAAAGCAGCCCGCTCAGTCCGCAGCTGCACCATGCGTTGCTCTTCCGCGTGCTGCGCTTGCAAATTCACTGCGAGCATGAGCGAGTCGACGACGGCAATCACCACATGGTATTGCTTTGGAGAAAGGAAGACGTGAAAGGAGTGAATAAAGCACTCAATGTCCCCTTTCGGGGCTGAAGCTGCCGCAAATTGCTCTCCCGCGGCGTGCCGGAATCGAACTTTAATCCAAGAAGGGCGCTGCTCGTCTGTTACGGCGATCGCGGTGGCATAGGGCGCTTTCACACCCGGACGCAAAGCACTGGAAGGCGAGGCTGGTGTCGAAGCCGCCGCAGTAGAAGCAGTCTTCTGGGATGGTCGTCCCCCCGAAGACAGGGTCGCAGAAGCGAGAAGAGGGCGATCTGGTGGGGCTGCTCCGGATGACGGAAAGAAATCCTCTTGCGCCGAAGCAAACATGTCCGGAGTTTGGAAGGGCGGCGTTAGAGGCGTTTGCAGCGAGGCAAAGTCCAAGGGCGCAGGGTGGTAGACACTCTCGGCACCAGTCGCCACGTCGGGATCACCCAGAGGGATGGATGAGGATGCGCCCATGATTGACGCCTCGCCGCCAGCAGCGAACGCCGAAGAGAACATGTCACTGCTCGCCATGGTGGCTGCCGACGACGAAAATGGCCGACTTTCTACCGGCTTTGCAAGACTGGCGAGCGGACCCGTCGGCACCAGTGGCGATGCCGGTGCAGAGGGGACCAATGGAGCTTCGTCCAAGTGCACCGAGAGCCCGGAGATGCGCACATTTTTTATGGATTCGGTCAGAATGCCGGCAAAGCGAGTGCGCAGCGCCTCGGTGCCCTGCGTGCCATGCGCAAACGAGGATGCGAAAGGCCCCGTCGTGCCGGTTGGAGGGAGACCCGACGAGGATGCAGTGGCGGTGGTGGCAGCGCTCGTGCTGCCAGTGTCTGCGCTCGGCTTGCCATTCCAGTTTTCTGCAGAGTCGTCGTCGAGACCCGGGGTGACATCGCTATAGCTCAGCTCATTCACACGAATGGACAGGGAGACGAGAGTGTTGGTGATGGTGGAGCGTTGCTCGACCACAACTTCTGTTCGCAGCAAGCGAACCTTGATTTTGGCCAGCACAGTTTCAATCAGCCCGTGCAAAAAGTAGAGTCCATCCATCTCCTTGTTGTTGGAGGAGGAGGTGGAAGAGGACGCACCGCCGCTGTCGCTGCGTGCAGAAGCAGCCGCAGCCGCGCCTGTAGGGCTGGTCGCGCGAAATGAGCTGTTTCCTGCCGATGGACTGGCCGCATCTGGAAACAAATTTCCCTTTTCTTGCTTCATGAATTCTGTGGCAAGTTGGGCAGTGGACATGGACAGGGCGAGTGCAACGTCTTTGGCATCGTTCGCTGGCGTTGTCCGGCAAGACCAACAACGAAAAGGAAGCAGGCCAAAGTGAGAGCGCCTTCGATGAAGAACACACACAAAAATCGATGGGAGTTACCGGCAGCAAAGTCCTGTTCTGTTTTGGGCGAAAGACAGATTCGTAAATTGTCAAACTCGAGTTCGCAGCTGCCCCGCCAAATGTCCTTCCACGGAATGGAGGCGCGAATGGTTCCGATCGATCCGTGGGTGATGCGGAAGGGCAGATCGGCTACTTGTTGGTTGAGGCTCTGCGTTCAGGGCAGAAAAAAAAAACAAGTGAGACGCCTGCTCGCCTGCTCACCTTTTGATGATGCCTCAAAAAATGCCGCGCTTACATCGACGTCGAGCGCAAGATTGTGCAGGTGAACCCGACCATCGCCGAGTTGAACGTCAACCTGATCCAGCTGCAGCTCGGATGCTAGAAACTGTCCGACCGTGCGCTTCAGCAGGAACTTGAGGACGCGTTTTTGAAGCGCGTCTGTGAATGTTCGCTGGAGCGCATCCGGCAGCAGCGGGATGGACGGGATGCTCCACATGACAGAAAAGCGACACCAGCAGCAGCGACCGAACGCCTTTTTTGTTGTTTAACGCGCTAGTTCACAGAAACGACGATAATTCCTTTTTTGTGTTGGAGTGTGCTTGATGACTTGAGCAGTATGAAACGTCTGGCAGTAGGGGGATGACGACGACAGCTTTTGGGGCAGCTTCCGATGGAACTTGTCGCTATCACCTCAGCTCGAATTCGCAGACAAGTGCAAGTTGGACTGAAAACTTGACGGAAATCCAGCGACGGGTGCGTCCAGAACAGCTGCGTCTGGATGATGACCCAAAAGCAAAAGACGAGAGAGTGAGTTTTGAGAGGGGCAAAGTGAGCAGATTAGATTGTCAAACAGGGGGTTTGTGGGGTTGCATGATTGAGCCCAATGTTGCAGACTGAACCCCACTCGAGCAGATATGCAAGCGAGAGAGAATGAGAGCAGCAGCAGCAGCCACAGAGGAAGGAAGGAGGAAAAGGGGCAGCCAAGTTGGCTGTCTCGGTTTTCGTTTGTGTTGGTTGTTACGCTGAACTCGCTGCTCGGAGTGCTCATCGACTCTGCCGCAGCTCTGCCTCTGCACAATAACAACAACGGCGACTGGAGCGGGACGGCGACGAGAGAAGGAACGCAATCTCAAATTGGCGCGGCGCAGCAAAGACCAAAAACAATGATGACGCTGCTGCTGTTCCTTCAATGCAAAGTCAATGGAAAACAACGAAAAAAAAAAAAAAAAAAAAACGCACAGTCTAACAGCCAAAAACACGACAAAGAAGAAGAAGAAAACAGGATTGCAAATACATGTACTAAAAGAAGAAGAGAATTGAATGAACATGAAGAGAATTAAAAGGACGAAAGACGTGATCAAAGGTTGGGGGGGATTTACATGTATTGGTTTGTGGCTGGCCTGTTGCTCAGTAGTAGATAGAGAAGGTGAAATCGCTGGCGCGATTTGACGTCCGCGCTTCGCGCGGGTGAGAGTGACCGAGGGTAACCTCGATTTTAGATCCCAATCAATATAGACTATATTATATTATTATTTTTTTTAGGTGAAGAAGTGAGAGAGTGATAAAGAATAATTGCTTTCGTATGGAAGAAAAAAAAGGCCTTAGCGAAAAAAAGAAGATTTTTGGAGGACCACCCACTTTTTCACCTCTTTTTTATTGAGGTACTGTATGGTTCAGTCCAGTCTCGATCCTTCCACCAGAGAAGGAAGGGATGGCGATGGTCCTTTATTTTTTTTTGTGGAGGGGGAGGGGGTGCGGGGGGAAGATGGCGATGCGAATCAGATGATGGAGAATAAGGGTTTGTCTCTGGAATTTGCTCAAAGACTTTGGAGGAAAAATGCATTTTTATTTAAAAAATAAAAATGCCGAAGCTCGGCTCGGCTCGGCCGGCCAGAAATGT
>NW_011887292.1:3024651-3147847 GCF_000151315.2 Capsaspora owczarzaki ATCC 30864 | reverse complement strand
CCTGTCGGTTAGTATTCATCCAAACTCGAGCCTCGTCATTTATCTCAGTCAATCGGGTGCCCGCCGTCGTCGGAAACAGATTGATCGCCATCACCGACGGATAACACGAAACTGCATCGATTTGTAGCAGATAATCCTCGGGACCCATCGACTGGAACTGACACCGTTGCACATCCTGACGGCCACCATAACTCGCCCCTTCGAACATGGCGTACGATTCTTTGGACACGGTTTGGCGGACGACCGGAATGGTTTTGACGAGTTTATTGAACATGATGCCGGAAATCGCCTTGTTCGATTTGATCAACAGTTCCTCGAATAAATCGACTTGGAAATGATCTTGGAATCGTTGATACTGTAGATACAAAGCGGTGGCGAATGAGTACAAATCGGGTTGAGATTTGATTTCGAATTTGACCAGCGATTCGATGCGCACCGAATCGTCGGCCAAATTGGCGTTTATGATGACATGACCGGAGGCGAATCGTTTGTGCTGGATACCGAGCGATTCCAACCAAGTCGGATCGATTTGCGGGGTTAAAATCACTCGACGATTGGACTTTTTCAGCGCATGAAACAATTTGGTCTTTTCGATTTCGAACTGATCCTCGTCGATTTCGTTTCGATCCAATTTGTTCGCCAATTCCGTTTGAACCGAACATGCTGGCGAATACTGAAAATTGGTCGTTTCCTCGGTGACCGTATCGATCAATTGTTGGATCGTTTCAGCGTCGGCGGGTCGTGGCGGTAATTTGTCGGTGATCGACTTTGACACCACCCCCTTCAGTTTTCGGCCATCCAGCTTGCGATTGGCGCGGGGGCCGTGAATTTGCAACAAATCCGCCAGCGGTTGAATTTGGCCGTTGCACATCAAGTACAAACGATCCCACATATCAGTGGCGACGGTTTTGAATGGTCGTGGTTCGATGGGGACAAACTCCGACGCCTTGATCTGCTCAAAGTAATACTTGCTGTTGGTTTTGCCGGTGATCAACATCATATGCTCCTCGTGATGGATCAAGTGGCAATATTTGCCACCCTTCCCGGCTATTAGCGGAATGCGCGTCACGTAATCTTTATTGTCTTTGGACAGATTGCCGTTTTCGTCAAAGCGATGGATGCACAGTTGCACCTGACCCCAATCGAGTTTCGGTTTAATCTTGGTTTCCAATTCCTCAATAGTAATACCGTCGGAATTGATATCTCGACCGAGCCAGTTGGTGGCGAACACTTCTTTCGATGGCAACGGGGACAAACCATTTTTCTTTGCAAACTCATTCAGACACCAATACACGCACCATCCGGGATCTTGCGGGGACCACACGAATTTGTTGTTCGACTTCAGCGTGCCGGACGCACGATCGGGGCGCAGTGGGACGACTTCGAAATTGATAGTCAGCTCTTCCGCGAAAATGACTTCCGCGTCCGAATTGCGACCCACGTTGAGGATTTGGCGCTCAATGTCAGCAAACCATTCTTGAACAAACGCTCGGATCGATTCGGGGCTGGAATTTTGGCGGAAATTGCGGGCAAACCCATTCAGTGTGTTGAACATCGAACTCATCTCGCCGGAAAAGGTTTCAATATCACCGCGCGGGTTGATTTTGTGCGGATGGTTGGCCGGGAATTGTCGGACGAGACTTTGCAACACCGCGGTAACCCCATCCACAGTTCGAGGAACGCCACGATACATGTACCGAGTTGCCTCTCGCATCGGAGTGACGGCCACTGGAGTTCGCCACGCTTCCGCGGTCGGAGCCGGAGCTGGAGCGGGAGCCCTGGATCGATGCTGACGAACAACTGGTGGCGGAACGACCGGTTGAGGAACTGGCGCCGGTCTTTGAGCTGGACGCGGTGGCGCTGGTTGGGGAACTGGTGCCGGGCGTTGGGCTGGACGCGGTGGAGCTGGAACTGGGCGTCCATTGCGTCGAACAAAAAGCGCCTCCAGTTGTTCGTTCGTCATCGAATCAAGCTGAGCCATTTGGATCTCATCCGCCCGGCGTTGCTCTAAAATTTCAAGCACTCGAGCAGAGATCGGATCATTAAGAATGGGATTGTTTCTCGTATTACCTTGACCTCGATTGCGATTGCCACCATTGTTTCTCGTATTACCTTGACCTCGATTGCGATTGCCACCATTGTTTCTCGTATTACCTCGACCTCTGTCCGCCATGACTTTTTTTTATAGTGATTGAAATTTGTTTAAACAAATTTCAATTTTGTGCGTTACTTATTTAGAAACTCTTTCGACGCTTCGACCAAGAGTTTTTCCAGCTCTGCGCGACACACGTCGGGATAATGACGAAGCATGTGCAAGTTCTTATATTTTTTGCACAATTGGTAGTACTGCGCGTTGTACTCCTTTTGAGTCGGTTTCGGCTTGGGTGAAATTTTCTCGACAGAAGTAGATTTGGGTGATTCGTCGCCACGATTGTCCGCCATTTGTATTTTTTTAAAAGATGCGTAATTTGTTTAAACTAATTTCAATTTCTGTCAAACACAAAAATTCCGACTTCTAAGAAAATTGAAAATAGTTTAAATAAATTTCAATTGGATAAAAAAATGAACACCGAGGTTTTCACTTCCATCTCACTCGCCGAAAGCACCCCAATGGGTCAATTGACCAACAACTCTGCCAGTAAATTGCTCCTGGAACTATTCGAAGAATTGAATCTGGGGCTGAAGTTTTCCAATGGCCAATTGTATTGGTGGTACGAGAGAGAGTTGCTATGGACCGAATACACAAAGCCTCAACTGACGAACGCTGTGATGAGACTGCTGGTCGATTACTACACGGCTCATTACAATGATTTTATGTCGAACGTTGATCAGAATATGACTGAACTCCAGCGAAAATCGGTCAATGCCGAGTCCAAGAAATTGCAAGAGTATGTCGCGACGGTGGGTGGCGCCAGATTTGTCACCGATACCGTGAATATCTTGATGGGAGACCCTAAAGTCACCGATGATCCTGGTGACAAACCATTTTACGACCGTCTGAATTCAAACAAGATAATCGACGAGAACGGGGCTCTGTGGTTTATGTTGCCCATCAAAGGTGGCGAATTGGTTTTGGTCAATGGCACCGGTTGGACCCATCGAAAACGGGTGCGCACCGACTACATGTCACACTTTGCCAATATCGATCTTCCCGATGATGATTTCGACCGTTGCACGGAGTTGAGAAAATTTACTTCTCAATGGATGTGCAAAAACGAAGCCATGACCGACTTTCTGTTGGCTTTGGGAGGAATGGCACTGTTCGGCTATCGTGATGAACAACGGTTTTGGATTATTGTCGGCAAAGGTGCTGGCGGTAAAAGTGCATATATCGAATTATTGGAAAAAATGCTCAGTAATCGCTTTTGCGCCAAGGGAAACAAAGATCTCATCATTCGAAAATCAAAAGATGCCCACACCGAATCGTTAAATAAATTGATGGGCAAGTGGTATTGATGCATTGTTTGACACAAGGGGGGCAAGGCGCGAGAGGAAGCTTGCACACAGGCCGTAGGAGGCGCCATCCGGATTTAGAGACCGTCACTCTACGAGAAAGAAGTCGATCGTAAAGTGGACTTCCTCCCAATCTGCCACTAATTCGTCCCCAATGTGACATTTGATGATGCAATTTGGCGTCGATTGTGTAGTCGATTCGATGCGAAATTCTACGAGGAGAGTGCTTACAATGATGTGCTGAAAAATATTGAAGATGAGGAACAAAACCCCCCTCCGCCATCCGCGACAGACGACGACGACAAACCCAAGTTGATCATCAAACCACGCGACCGTACGTTCAAACGCGATAAAAATTTCGGAGATAAAATCCATGGAGAGAAATATCTGTCGTGCTGGTTTCATTTGTTTATCGATGCGTTGCAAAAGGTCGTATTGTCACGCAATGAAATGAAAATTCCTGACAAAGTTGTTGAAGATTCATTAGAATTGAAAACGAAAACATCAGACAGTGATCAAGTCCAGCAATTTATCAGCCGATATATTATCGATCAAAGCAGAAAAATGCCAGCGAAAGAAGGGATTTTGCAAAAAGACTTTTTGGAGCAGTACAAAAAATTCTGTGCGTTTAATAATCATTCCGTTGGCGATCTCAAGAATTTTTGGGGACATCCACTTATCAGTGACCTACCAGTCAAAAGGCCTCAAGGTTACGTCCATTATCTCTTGAAACTGGCACCGGGAGTCAAGGAGATTAGTTCAATCTAAATATCCAAAAATATTACAAATTTTCAAAAACATTTACAAGTCTTGTTAGAACTCTTGTAAATTTCGAATATAACGGGACAAAGGTCAAGGGTTCGAACCTCAGCGACGACATTCGGATTGCATTAATGAGATCCGCGGTTTTTTGTTTTTCGGTTTTCAATGTCCGAGGACATTTCTGGCCGGCCGAGCCGAGCCGAGCTTCGGCATTTTTATTTTTTAAATAAAAATGCATTTTTCCTCCAAAGTCTTTGAGCAAATTCCAGAGACAAACCCTTATTCTCCATCATCTGATTCGCATCGCCATCTTCCCCCCGCACCCCCTCCCCCTCCACAAAAAAAAATAAAGGACCATCGCCATCCCTTCCTTCTCTGGTGGAAGGATCGAGACTGGACTGAACCATACAGTACCTCAATAAAAAAGAGGTGAAAAAGTGGGTGGTCCTCCAAAAATCTTCTTTTTTTCGCTAAGGCCTTTTTTTTCTTCCATACGAAAGCAATTATTCTTTATCACTCTCTCACTTCTTCACCTAAAAAAAATAATAATATAATATAGTCTATATTGATTGGGATCTAAAATCGAGGTTACCCTCGGTCACTCTCACCCGCGCGAAGCGCGGACGTCAAATCGCGCCAGCGATTTCATCTTCTCTATCTACTACTTTGCTCACAACTAACAATTGGGATGATGTACCCCCGCTTCTTGGGGGAAACACATCAAGAGACAAGGAGCACAGGAATGAACATGCCTGCTTTTGTTCTACGGGTACGGAGGAATGTCCAGGCGAACCATCGTCGAAAACCACTCGGGGTGGGACGCGCTCATCACGGTGGTGTAGACAGTGCCATTGTTCAGCACTGGCGCGGTGGACAAGACTTGGTAAATGGAATACGGGTTGATGCCGTTCGGGCCCAGCGCATCGAGCGACTTGTGCGCCGTCTCGAGACGAATGTCCTGGCCAGGATTCCAGTTGTCCGAGTTGGTCTCAACAACGTACCAGCTCTGTGCAGCGGGATCCAGACGCCAAATGTCAAGAATGTACTGGCGGTCGCGGGTGATGACGACGCCCTCACCAGGTTGAGTGCCGCTCACAATGACGTACCTGTTGTGGGATTTCAGAAAGAAGAAGAAGAAGAAGGAGAAGAAGAAGGCAAGGTGAGAACAAACAACCGCAAGTGTCTCCTGCAGCCTCAGCGCGGATAGTACGAAAAAAGAAAAAGCGCCCCAGCACGAGTATCTGCGAAACAGTCAAAAAGACAAAGCAAAACTCACACGGGCGCAATCAGCTGGGTGCGCGAATAAAAGCGCACGGCAGACTCAAAGGTCACAGTGTCGTTGGCAAGCGCATCGCGCAACATGAAGGACAAGGGCACAGCCTCCTTCTTGAGGAGCGCCTGCAGGGCGTTCTCCAGAATGTTGCCCATGTCGCGCTCGTTGATGGTGACACCAAAGACGTTGGGGCGGACACCCGTCAGAATGCCAGTGTAGCCGGCAAAGGTGGTGCCGTAGAAGAGGGTGCTGCCGTTCGTCTGGAAGAAGACCTCGATGGTCATGTTGCGAAGCACGCCCTGCAGCGGGCCGTAGTCGAGGTTGCGGGCGTGGATGATGGTGCCGTTGCCCATCTGCGCGACAATGGACGTGCAAAAGCTGGTAATGTCGTAGATAATGTTGCACAGGACAGCCTCGCCCAGCGTGATGCGCGCAGCCTCAGCAACGCCGCGGATCTCGTCCGAGTACGGCATTGGCAGGTAGTTGTCAATGTCGGCGCCAATGACGTTCGCGACGGGCAGCACGAGGTCGTGCATCGGAATCAGCTGCTTGAGGAAGTTGACAGTGGCTTGGATTTGCGCACTGTACTTTGTTGCGACCTGGGTCCACCGCTGCTTGGGCGGCAGGTCGAGGTTGACAATCACTTGTTCCGGCGGAAAGTCGTGCTGTTGGGCCAACGCGCCCACTGTCAGCAGCAGCACCAGCTGCAGCAGCAACAACGCCGCGACTGATACGTTGAGACCAGACTGGCGCATTGTACCTGAATACAGAACAAAGCGAGGAGAGACAAGCGACAAAGACGGAAGAAGGTTGAGCTGTTCAAGAAAACCGGATTGAAAGAGCGGCAGATTGTTGGGTTTGTTTGAATGGACTTTCGATTGGACTTTCTTTGGTCTTTGCTTGTGAATGCATGTTGATGAAGTTGGATATGTGGATGTGGATGTGGATGTCGGTGGGGAGAGCGCGAAGGGAGGGAAGGGAGGGAAGGGGGAAGGGTATTGGACAGGGAATCAAAGCTCATTCATAATAGAAAAACTTACAAAAAAAAAAAAAGGGAATAAACAAATAGTTTGAATCACAAATAAAAAACAAAAAAGCAAAAGTGTGGAGAAAAAAACAATGCAACAAACAACAACAAACAGCAGCAGCAGCACCAATGAAAAAAAGCCGCAAAAAAAAGCACTTGAACAACGACAAACTGAACATTCAAACATCAAAACTCGGGCGGGCCTTAGTTGGAGACTTCGGAGCGCTGGGTGCGGTGGCTCTCGACATAGTGGCCAGGAATGTTGCAGACCTTGCACAGGTAGCCGGGAGGAGGAATGCCGTCGCGGTTGGTCGCGCCACTATGGGCGGTGCCGCTGCTGCGTGCGGGACGCGGTCCAGAGCTGCTTGTGCCGTTCGGGTTGGCGGGGTTGTTGTGGCTGCGGTTGGGGCACTCTTGAATCCAGTGCCCGGGGGTCTCGCAAACGTGGCAGACATACGTTTCCGGAGGCTTGCGGCCCGATTGTTGCGGGGCGGCCTGGGCGGTCTTGAGCGAGGGATCGGCCTCTTCATCGTCGGCAAAGCTTGCTGGGAAGGCGGTCCGTCGGGGACGGTCTGCCTGCTGCTGCGGCTGCTGCTGAGACGAAGCCTGGCGGCCGGCAGAGTGGGAACGGGGCTGCGCCTGTTGTTGTTGGTGGTTGTGGGATGCTCGCGACGCACCTGCGGGCACTGACGAAGCATCTCCCGCGGCCACAGGAGCGCTGCGCTTGACGGCCTGCTCGCAGTCTTGAATCCAATGACCAGGGACGTGGCAGAGGTTGCAGACGTACGTCTCTGGCGGCGGGTTGCGCGGGTGCTGTTGCTGCTGATGGTGCTGCTGATGGTGCTGCTGCTGGTGGGACCCGGCAGCACCGTCGCGCGAGAAGGAGGACTGCTGGTCGTAATGGTGCTGCTGTTGCTGCTGCTGGTGGTGGGGTCTTTGGTGCTTTTGGAAGGCCCCGTGACTGGTCTGGCCCTGGCCTTGGTGCTGGGAACGGCGACCGTGCTCGACGCGCTGGAAGCCTTCCTCGGCCTCCTCCGCCGCGATGCGCAGCTGCGAAAAGTCAGACAGTCCAGACGCGCCTCCCCGGCGAGGCGACGCGGCATGCTGGCCCTGGTACCGCTGCTGCTGCTGCTGCTCGCCACGTGTGGAGTGCATTGAGCCTGCTGCGGCAGCGCCGATCGGAACGCCTGCAGCGCCCACCAGACCACGCTGCTGCTGCTGCTGGGCTGGTTGACCCTGCGGCTGATCCTGCGGCTGATCCTGCTGCTGGGCGAGCATCTGCTGCTTGGCCGCAGCGACCTTGTCGATCGATGCGTTGCGCTCATAGTCAATCTCGGCCTCCTTCTCACGGTAGCGCGCCTCGCGTTCCTGCGACACGTTCTGCTCGCGGGGTCGTGCGCCACCGAACGGATCCGACTTGGGCGCCGCGCCCGCCGACGTCGGCGTGGTCGAGCCATCTGGTTCGCCCTGCTGCTGTGCTGTGGCACCCTTGGGAAGCAGCTTCAGACGAGGACGCTCTGCTGGTTGATCTGCCATTGAGCTGTGTGTATGTGTGTGTATGTGTGTGTGTGTAGGGGTTGGTTTTGTAGGTGTGAGTTGCGTGTGAGAATGCGAAAGACTGAACTCTCAGAAGGGCTGAGTGACTGAGATTGTACATTCTAGTCATTGCATTCAAGTCAATGCTTTTTCATTCAGCTGCTGTCATGCATCCTTCAGTGGCCGAACCAGCAGCTCTTTTTTGACTGTATTGTCGCAAATGTGCTGTTTCCCCGCCATTCTCTTGACTTTTGATGGAGCTGCTCGTTGGACCTGAGCCAGCAGCAGTTCCAAAGCACAGTGACAAAGTGCTTAATTCTAGTTATTTATTGGATTTTACGTTACGTTAGAGTGGCAGTCCTTTACCTTCAACACGCAAGCCATGGAAGCGCAGCAAACGCCAGCAGCAGCGTCGGAACAGCAAGAACAGCCGCAACAACAGCAGGACAGCGCCACCACTGCGGCTGCTTCATCATCGACAATAGTAACAATAGCATCATCAGGACGGCCGCCGTCTGCGCGACGACGAGCCAAGCGACGGCTGGACGAGGACGACGACAGCAGACAACTCAACGCAGCAAAGCACGCGAGACTGGAAGCGGCAGACAAGCCACAGCAACAGCGTGAAGCCCAGCCGTCGTTGAATGAGAGTGCTCATGCAAGCAGCAGCAGCAGCAGCATTAGTAGTAGTCAAAATAGTGGTAGTAGTAGCAGTAGTAGTAGTAGTGCCAGTGGCTCTGGAAGCGAACCTGCCGCCCCACACGCACCAGCCGAAGCTCAGCCTCAGCCTCAACCTCAGCCTCAAGCAGGTCAGCCTCAAGCAGATCAGAATCAAGCAGCAGCATCATCATCATCGTCGGCTT
Organism: Capsaspora owczarzaki ATCC 30864; assembly: GCF_000151315.2. Lineage (NCBI taxonomy): Eukaryota > Filasterea > Ministeriida > Capsasporidae > Capsaspora > Capsaspora owczarzaki. The sequence continues at coordinate 3,138,933 of NW_011887292.1, read as the reverse complement.
CTGCGCCGTCTGCTACCCCTGGGGCATCGCTGGCGCCGAGTTCCGTGGACTTGACGGACGATACTGATGACATTGTAGTCCTGGGTGCTTCCAGTGCTCCTTCAGCTGCTGCTGCTAGCGGTGGTGGTACCAGTCGCAGTCGGCGGACGCAAGCCTCAACAGCGAGTGCACACGATGCAGACGACGATATCATCATCAGCTCGAGCTCAATCGCCGCCGCGCCACCGACGCGCGCCATTCTGGGTTCATCAAGACACCGTGCATGGCTGCCACGCTTGCAATCGCTCTTTGGATCGAATACTGGGACTGATGGTAAGACGATGCTGCTGCTGCTGCTGCTGCTGCTGCTGCTGTCGTTGGCGATGTTGGATTCCGCAGCTTAACTAGCACTTCTGTCCATCCATAGTTTCTGCTTTCGAATCGGTGCTTGCCAGATTGGAATCGAGTGACCAGATGGGCGACTCGACTGACGAAGACCACAGGCAACAGCATCCCCACTTAATTTTCAATGCTGTCGTGCCAATGTTCCATATGCCAATGATCCGACCGCCGCAACCACCACCCGTTGATCAAGCATCGAATTTGCCGCCTGTCGCGCCTCCGCCTCCCACGAAAAAAGCAGTCCAGGAAGCCAACTCGCGAAACAATCTGTCCGAGGATGCTCCGAGTAGCGGCGCGCTTACCTGTGCCATTTGTCTCGACGTTCCAGTCAAAACAACAGCCACAACGTGCGGCCATGTTTTCTGCTACGAGTGCATCTCGCAGGCGGTGACCGCCTTCCACAGGTGCCCAATTTGTCGGACAAAGCTGTCCGCAAGAAGCATGCATCCCTTGTACCTATCTTCATCTTGAGGTCCAGTTTGTGTAAATGCGATTTTTCTTTTCTATATTGTTTTGCAATGGATGACTCTCAGACCACCCCCTCCCCCACTAAGGCAGTGTATCGTAGTTAGAAGAGTGTTATTTTGTCAAGTGCGACATACAGCAGTAACAAGATACCACAATGACGAGGACGGATATTAAAAAACAAAAAAAGGGCAGTCCAGCCAATCTGAACTACAACGCTAGGACACGCTTACAACTCGCCCTTGGACTTCTTGAGCTTGAGAGGGTAAGTAGACTCCTTCTTGATGTAATCAATGAAGCTCTTAACGTCGCGGCCGCCCTCGTACTTCTTGGGGCTGTGCTTGTTGTTGCCGGGAACCCAGTAGAGAGTGGGGTAGCCAGAGACGGGGAAGAGGTCGCGAGCAAAGTCGTTGCTGGTGGCATCGAGCTTGGCAATGATGAGGTTCTCCTCACCCTTGACCTTCTGGGCGAGCTCGTTGAAGACGGGCTCGAGGGACTTGCAGTGGCCGCACCAAGGAGCGTAGAACTCGATGAGCATGTCCTTGTCGTTGCCAAAGACCTCGTCGTCAAAGTTGGAGCCGACGAGCACCTTGACGTCCGTGGCGACCTTGGGCACGGGCTCGGACTTGACGTGGGGCTTGATGTTGCCGCCGAGGAAGTCCTCAACAAACTTTTCGAGGTTGGCGACCGAAAAGTCCTCGTTCATGGCGTACTTCTTGCCCTTGTGCTCAAAGGCGACAGCGAGCTCCTGGTTCTGGAGGCCAAACTCGGACAGGCGGGCAGCAAACTCCTCCTTGCTGGCGATGGCAAAGTGCGCCTTGCCGATAAACTTCTTGGCAACGGCCAGGACGCGGTTGCGCCAGTAGTTGGTGTTCTTGGCGTTGTTGGCATAGTCGACCTTGAAGTGGGTGACGATCAGGGGAAGGTCGCCGCGGGCCTTGCGCAGGTCAAAGCGAGCCTTGCTCAGATCAGAGTAGACACCAACAAGCGGGGTGGCGTTCTCGGCGAGGAAGCTCTCGAAAGCGGTCTGCGACGAGGCACCTTCGTACGGAACGACAACAGCGCCCTCGAGCTTGGACTCGTAGTGAGGAGCGTGGAAGAGAACGACCTTGTTGCCCTCAATGTTGAAAGCAGCGGCAACCTCCTTGGAGGAGGTCACAGCAAAGCGGAACGCGTCGCGCTTCTGGTCGGCAGTCTTGAGGAAGACCTCCTGCATCGAGCCGACAGCGGGGAAGAAGCCAATGACGGAAATGTCGTTCTTGGCAACAAAGTTCTTGGCCTCCTCGACGGTGGACAGGGTGCGGGCGCTGGGGCCAGACTGCTTGCGCATGTATGCGACAATCGAGTTGGCGTCGCGGCCGCTGTCGTAGTCGCCAGAAACGGCGCCCTTGCGGAAGAGCTTGATGGTGGGGTAGCCGGAAACGCCGAAATCGGAAGCGAGCGAGGGCTCCTCGGTGGCGTCCACCTTGGCAATGTAAATCGGGGGGTCGTCCTTGGCAAGAATCGCTGCAGCCTTGTCGTACTCGGGCTCGAGGCGCTTGCAATGGCCGCACCTGCACACACATGCGAGCAAAGCGACAAAGAGAAGTGGTTGAGTTGTCAAAACAACAACCAAGTGAAAATCGCGACGTTGTGAATCGCGACGTTGTGAGACAAGAAGCGCGATGGTGCCAATACACAGAGTTCGAATCAGTCAAGGTCGCCAGGCAACAATCAAATCAGGAAGACGTCAGGAACGGCGAATTTTTTGGCCAAACGGTGTTCCTTTCTTGACGTGGCAAACATAGATTCGTTTCAGAATTTTCTACCAACTTTTTTTTTTTTTTTTTTTTTTTTGCTTTTTTGTCTTCAATTCAAGATCATACAGATTTTGGTGGGTGCGTTTCTGGTGCACGCCAACCCGCGTAATCCCATCGCAACGGCGGTGCAGTTCGACATGACAGCAATGTGGAACAACACAAACCCGCTCGAAAGGGAGGGGGCGCGCGCGTTGTGAAGCGGCGAAACGCGAGATCGCGCGATCCTTTTTTTTTTTTTTTTTTCTTGTATCTGTCATTCACTGTTTGTCGTTGTTGAAAGAGCTTGGTCAAAGTCGAGAGTACACTTCTTCGTGGTGATGTCGTGACGGGACGTGAAAGGTGGTCGTGTCCGCGGTTTCGTCTAGAGACTGCTCCGGAGAAGAGAGCGCGGCAAATTGCCATTGCTGATGTTCGCTTGTTGCTTGATGGGGGGGGGCTTACCAGGGAGCGTAGAACTCGACGAGGAGGGCATCGTGAGCATCGACAGTCGAGCGGAAGTTGTCGGTCGTCAGGACAAGCACGTCAGACGCGCTGGCCACGGCGCAGAGCGCGAGCAGCGCAAAAAGAGCTGCGAAACGCATTTTGAAAAAAAAAAAAGAATGATAGACTGAATTGAAACCCAAATCCGAACGAATTTGGAAGATAATGTGAGCTCAGTGCATGCGTACAACTGTATTATTGACAGGCAGAGAATCGCATAGAGTCTATGCGAGTGTCGAGGAGGGGGTGGGGGAAAGGGAAACAACAACGAACGAGTGCACAAAACAAGCTAGACGTAACTGTTCACACAACAACGAAACGATGCAAAAAGCGAAAAAACGAACAAAAACACCGGAATCGTCACAATCGCCGTCTAAGACATGACCTCGACAATGCCAGAGTGAGGATTGTGCAGACGAAGGAGCTGAGTTCGCATTCCCTCAATTTCACGCATCAGGCGGATGTTCTCGCGACGAATGTTCTTGTACTCGGCTGCTGCTGCCTTGCCGCTCAGCTCAGGCCTGCCAGTCTCGCTATCCACACCATTGCCAGACGACATTTCCATGTCGCCAGACGCCGCCTTGGCATTCGAGTTGCTCGGGTCAGAGGGAGTCTTCGGGTGGCTGCCGTTCGGATTCGATCCGCGGAAGCTGGAGGTCGTCACCTCGCTGCCCTTGCCACGCAGCGTCAGGTAGAACTTGGGCACAAACAAAAGCAGGATGGCAATCGGAACGGGCACGAGCACCTCGAGCGACTGGATGGCAAAGTAAAAGTCGGCCGTGCCAGTGGTCGAATTCAGGATGAGCTGAAGAATAACGCCAATGATAATCCAGTTGTACACGGCGAGCGCCATGTGCTTGCACTCGTTAAACGCAGAGGGTGCCTTGCGCACGCGGTAGCTCAGGAACGCGAGGCCAAGCATGGCCGCAAGCTCTTGCAGGTACATGGCATTGTCCCACCAAGTGATGCTGCAGACGGCGTAGCTGTTGTTGTGAGACACCATCGTTGTTGCTGTGGGAGCGCCGGCCACCGTCCATGTCAGCAGGAAGGCGCAGACATAGAGGTTGATTTCACCAAATCGGACCAGAAGGCGAACGTTGGTCAGCTGGTGGGACTTTTTGGTGGCCTTCACGTTGAAGATGGCAGCAATGCGGTAGGTCTTGAGAGCAAGGGCGCCAAACACCAGGCTGAAGCCGAGATGACGAGCCCAGATGCGCGCAATACAAATTGTGTCGGTCGGCGCGTCGTCGTAGAGCAGAATGACCCAGAACATGGACCAAGCAGCGCCGAGCAGCATCAGCATCAGGAACACGGGGCTTGCAGACAGCACCACACGGACACGGCGGTAGTGGAAGGTGCCAGCAGCCAAGAGACAGAAGAAGGCGATGAGCAGAGCGGCCAGAATGACAAAGGCGACGCGCAGGCCACTGTCAACTTCCGAGGGTGTCACAAGGCGAGAAGGATCCGGCATGTGCGGTTCAAGAGCGCTGTAATGTCCAAGCAACCAGCTGCACGCGGCTTGGTCGACAGTCATGTTGTCGTACTCCATGAATGCGAGCATGTCTTCCAGATCAACCTCCTCGTAGTGGATCATCTTGACAAAGTCGAAGGCAACCTCGTTTTTCTCTTGAAGAGCAAGACTTGTCATTTTGCGCATCGAATGCCTCTTGTACTCGCATCGGTAGTTGGCGCTCGCTGCTGATAGGGTTGATAGTACAACATGTCGTCAGACCACGCCTTCCACAACATCAACCACACAAACGGAGGAACTCATCAGCCCCACTAAGTGTCCTTACTAATGCTGCAATTGTCGCTGTCAAACTTTGGCAGTTGGACGCGGTGGAGATGGACCGTTGACTGATGAGAGAACAGGTAGTGGGGCTCCCAGAAGTAGGTCAAGAACGGCTTCAGCAGGGCGTAGTGGTCTTCAATGATATCGGAGAGGGCATGCTCGATTGTGGCCTTGTCACCATGGGGGGACATTGGAACGGTGGCGTTAAAAGGAAGCTCGAGATTTTCAATCAGAACGCGATCAACAACATGGGGCCAGCCGTCGGGCATGGTCCACAGTGTGATGGTGTTGTCGGCGTAATGGAGATGAGCGCGGTCTTTAATGTGCAAGATCACTTCGGCAATGGCCGCCACGCAGTCAGACGTGGTGACGGTCGCGTTGAGTGCGGGATTGCAGCGGCTGCTCGCCATCATGGCCTCAAGCTCGTCAAAAGTGCTGTGCAAGGTGGTGTTGTCAAGCACTGTACCGGGCACAATTTCGCTCAGGTGAAACAGCGAAATGACGTTCTCGTCCCTATTCACACAAGTCGTGTTGATGCAGAGTAACAAGATGAGACCAAAAAGACGCAACTGTGGGAGTCAAACCTTTGGTGAGCTAGTCGACTTACATGTAGCTGGTGTAGCTATCCAGCTTGTTGCTAATGTTCCAGATGTACTCGGGGATGTACCAGCCGTATTCGTTGTAAATGCCAAGCGGGCCAGCTGACAAATGTGATTGCGCAGAAAGTAAGTAAAGAGGTTTTGGCAAGAAGCCATTGTTGTATCGTTGTATCAATTCTAGCGCGCAGTGGGGGTGGGGGGAATGCCATACCATCCAAAACGTCATGGAGCAGATTGACATGCTCGTCGATCAGAGGAGCCAAGTCGTCTTCGTTGGCGTCGAGGTAAATGTCTCCCGTGCCTTGGTCGAGCTGATGGAAGGCGTCTTCCAAACCTGCAAACTCCTCCATCAGAGTGCCAAAGCCGAGCTTTTCCTAAACAGATGCAAAGGAAAGTCAGCGAATTACAGATTTGACGCGAATTGCACGACAGCAACAGTCTGATGAACGCAGTGAACAAACCTCCAACAAGATTCGGGCGACAGCAGCGTTCAAACGCGAGGAATCCCAGCTGTTGTGCACGATGCCAATGGGGTCCAAGTCGGTTCGAATGGGACCTACGTGAAACAGCAACATTCATGTTTGTGTTGAGTCATGATTGTTTTCAATGGAAAATGGCAGATTTGAAAACAAAGCAATTTGAAGGAGGATCGGTTTGCTCGTTGTTGTGATGGAGACGGACGTGTTGCAGACATGATTAGCTGTGCAATTTGGATTCGCAATGGCGCCACACCCAATGGGTTTTGGTGTTGGCAACAACAGCGAAACTCCAACACTTTAGGAAGGTGCTTTTTTTGCATTTGTTGGTGTTTTGTATTTGGATGTTTCGCCATTTTGTTGTTTTGGTTTGTTTTTTTGTTTTTTGTTGTTTTTTTTTTTTTTTCTTTGGATTTTTGTTTTTTGGGATTTTTGTTTTTCTTGGCCAAGATCCAAACAAAACACCTTCTGGCAAGAGTGCGAAATTTTTGTCGGTTTGTTGTTGGGTGTCGTTGTTGTTGTTGTAATTGGTGTCGAATGTCACCCGCGACACCCAGATCCACCCCACCTCTTCATTGTTAGACACTCGACAGCGTCCACGTTGCTCTTTGAGGCGGAAGAGGGCAACGCGAGAGAGAGGGAGAGAGCGAGAGTCAAGCACATTCCATTTTTCTCGCTGAGGAGTGGCGCGGTTTCCAACAAAAAGAGAGAGAATCTTACGGCGTTCGGATGCAGGGAAACAGCCGACCGAGTGGGCCGCCGCTGTGGTGCTGCTGGCCGCAGCAACGATCAAGAGGACAACGAACAGCAAGTGTTCCGCGATTGACGCGTGAGTGATGCGTCGATGAAGCATTGTAGTACAAGAGCAGAGCCTGAAAGAAAAAAAAAAAAACGTGAAACAAAGACTGGCAGGATCTATTTCGATTGAAAAACAAAAACAAATCAAAATCGTGAAATCCAAAGAAGTGCCACAGGTTTCCACTGATGAGACTCGCTGTCCGCAAAGCGTGCTTCCAAGAATACACCGATGCAACCGCAGTTCACATGCATGGATGCACTTTTAGCAATACATGGGGTAACACCAGGGAACCCGCAAGGACGGATTGGTTGAGCCGTTCGACTAAAAATACAAAAATCAAAAATAAACAGAACATGGTTTTTCAATCAGATCAAGCAGCAAATTCCTCTAGAGCCCCCTCCCGCCATACATGCTCAGACATGCTCACGGTTGAGGCGAATAGCTCAAAAAGATTGTGATGGGCTGACGAGTGTAACTTGCCTGGATGGTCGTTTGGATCACAAGACAGGAACAGGCGGTGGGCGTGCAGGATTTCTCTGTCGTTAATGAGTTGTAAATAGATCGTTCCCCTGGTTCCACAAGGTGTTGTTGCCAAAAGTCTGCTTTTTCTGTGGTGCCTTGCGATTTCAGGAAACGTGTTTTGCCACCGATGCACAGGAAGCGCCGGTTGTCAACGCTTTTTGCGGATGATAACGCATCACAAACCTGCAGTTTTTATATCCGACGTAGACAATCGCCTGGCCAAGATCTGACTCAACCCGAATCCCACCTGAATCAACAAAATGATACATGCTTGGTGAAGGGAGGGCAGCAACTGGAGACAACACAGCACCGCAGGAGGGGCGTTTTCGTAAAATCATCCAAATTTTTATTGGGCCACAGTATTTACATGTCGATTGGCTACATCATACGAGCGATAGCGAAACGTTAAGCAAGCAGACATCGTGGTGGATTACAAGACCTCGACGGTGCCAGAGTGAGGATTGTGCAAGCGGAGGAGCTGAGTTCGCATTCCCTCAATTTCACGCATCAGGCGGATGTTCTCGCGACGAATGTTCTTGTACTCGGCGGCTGCGGCCTTGCCACTCAGCTCAGGCCTGCCAGTCTCGCTATCCACACCATTGCCAGACGACATTTCCATGTCGCCAGACGCCGCCTTGGCATTCGAGTTGCTCGGGTCAGAAGGAGTCTTCGGGTGGCTGCCGTTCGGATTCGATCCGCGGAAGCTGGAGGTCGTCACCTCGCTGCCCTTGCCACGCAGCGTCAGGTAGAACTTGGGCACAAACAAAAGCAGGATGGCAATCGGAACGGGCACGAGCACCTCGAGCGACTGGATGGCAAAGTAAAAGTCGGCCGTGCCAGTGGTCGAATTCAGGATGAGCTGAAGAATAACGCCAATGATAATCCAATTGTACACGGCAAGCGCCATGTGCTTGCACTCGTTAAACGCAGAGGGTGCCTTGCGCACGCGGTAGCTCAGGAACGCGAGGCCAAGCATGGCCGCAAGCTCTTGCAGGTACATGGCATTGTCCCACCAAGTGATGCTGCAGACGGCGTAGCTGTTGTTGTGAGACACCAGCGTTGTCGCTGTGGGAGCGCCGGCCACCGTCCACGTCAGCAGGAAGGCGCAGACATAGAGGTTGATTTCACCAAATCGGACCAAAAGGCGAACGTTGGTCAGCTGGTGGGACTTTTTGGTGGCCTTCACGTTGAAGATGGCAGCAATGCGGTAGGTCTTGAGAGCAAGGGCGCCAAACACCAAGCTAAAGCCGAGATGACGAGCCCAGATGCGCGCAATGCAAATCGCGTCGGTCGGCGCGTCGTCGTAGAGCAGAATGACCCAGAACATGGACCAAGCAGCGCCAAGCAGCATCAGCATCAGGAACACGGGGCTTGCAGACAGCACCACACGAACGCGGCGGTAGTGGAAGGTACCAGCCGCCAAAACGCAGAAGAAGGCGATGAGCAGAGCGGCGAGAATGACAAAGGCGATGCGCAAGCTGCCGTTGACCTCCGTGGGCGTAACAAGGCGCGAAGGATCGGGCATGTGCGGCTCCATTGTGCTATAATGTGCAAGCAACCAGCTGCACGCGGCTTGGTCGACGGTCATGTTGCTGTACTCGACAGACGCCAGCATTTCCTCCATCTCGATCTCATCGATGTGAAGGACCTTGACAAAGTCATAAGCCACCTCGTTTCTTGCTTTCAGAGACGTTGCCACCATCTTGCGCAAGATGTGGGATTGGTACTCGCAGCGATAGTCCGAGCTCGCTGAAGGAGAGAGAGACCGAGAGCCGTTTGGCAAAAACAAAAGCAACAAAAAGTCAGCCTGGCAGTTCATGCAACGTGCTCTCGGCATCAATACTATTGAGATCCTTTCTTACAAACATTGCAGTGATCGGCGTTGAAATGAGGAAGCTGGACGCGGTGAAGCTTGACGGGCGAATCCGGAGCGAACAAGAAATGGGGTTGCCAAAAGTAGGTGAGGAAGGGCTTGCGCGCGAGGTAATGCTCTTCAATAAGGTCGGCCAACGCATGTTCGGTAGCTGCTTGATCGAGGTTGGTGGGAACTGGCACGACGGTATTGAACGGGAGCTCAAGATTTTGGATGAGAACATGGTCCAACAAATTCCAGCTGTCAGGCAAAGTCCACAAGTCGATCGTGTTCTCCGCGTAATGCAGATGCGCAACGTCACGCAAGTGCTCGATGGTGGCTTCGACGGCAGCGGCACAGTCCGTGGCCGTGGCGGAAGCATTGAGAGCAACATTGCACTGAGAGCCTTGCATGGTCGCCTCAATCATGTCAAACGCCGAATGCAGCGTGGTGTTGTCAAGGTGCGTGTCCACTGGAATATTCTCCAAGTGGAAGAGCGCAATCACGTTCTCGTCCCTGCGTATCAACAAAAGGCATCATTCATTCAAAACGTCAGACGAGACCGTCACCAACATCAATTCGTCTGTTTTCGGTTTTTCGGGCTCTTGGCCTCGACTTACATGAAGCCAGGATAACTGTCAAGCTTGTTGCTAATATTCCAAACGTATTCCGGAAGGTACCATCCATACTCGGTGAAGACTCCAAGCGGTCCGGCTATTGGCAAGTGTTTCAGACCACAATCATGTCAGCGAGGCAACATTACAGAGGCTCCAACCATCCGGCAAGCAACCTACCGTCGGTAACCGTGTTCATTTGAGTAACGTAAAGATCAATCAGGTCCTGGACAGCCTCGGGGTTGGCATCAAGAAACAAATCTGCAGTGCCTTGGTCGACTTGGTCGAAGGCGTTGCGATCGTCGCCAAATTCCTCGCGAATCGTGCCAAATCCAAGTTTTTCCTAAACGCATGCAACACGAGAAACAAGCAAAACAAACGAGTTCATGACTGTGTTAGTTATGATTGAGACTTTTGAAAAAAAAAATCGGCTCACCTCGAGAACGATCTGTGCCACAAGCGCACTGAGACGGGACGAATTCCAGTTGGCGTGGGAAATGCGAATCGACTCCAAGTCAGTTCGCGTCGCACCTGTGAGTATTTCAAAGGCGGTTCATGCGCAAAGTGAGTCATTGGCATAAGCGCTTGGTTGTTTGTGTTTTGCTCCGTTTGATATTTTGTTCTTCGTTGGGCCGCGCCCCTTCGGTTCGGCGAATCAAGGATGGCGCCATTCGCATTGTGTTGGCTTGTGTGAGACTGGTATTTCGCATAAGTGTCGGCTCCGTTGTTTTCTAATTTGTGATTTGTTTCGCCGTGGTGTTTTGGAGGTGTTGGAATGCACACACACGCGTCCTAAAATGCCATACCACCCAAGTACACCCGTGCACACCCGAAGTGTGCCACTTGCTCCTTTGCTGCTTGGGTCGTCCAATCTCGGGCTGGATGGGCGTTGTGGGTTTTCGTCGCAACAGATCTTGTTTTGTTCTCCAAATGCATCTAGCAACCAGTTCGATTTTTTTTGTTTGTTTTTGTTTCGTTTTTGTTTGGGTTTTTTTTTTTTTTTTTTGTTTTGGTTTTTTTAGTATTTTTTTCTTGTTGCCTGGGTGTGCCAATTCTCGCACTCGATCTGGAGGAATGGTGTTGATTGGCTTGAGAGTGTCGCCAACAAACATGAAAAAAATAAACAAGTGCAGGGGAGTGCGGATGCGATCTAACCCATGGGATCTAGATCCAGCGGTGGGATAGAAAATCCCATCATGCTCACATGCGTGTTGACGAGTTCGACCACCCTGAGCTCGTTGCACAAGAAAGTGTTGGGCGACCATCAACGGCACACAAGTTGTGTGTTGCAGTATGCAAGACGAAGAACGGGGGCGAAATCGCGCAAAAACGCGAAACCCCGAAATCAACACACGAAACCCAAGCACCCTTATCCACCCTCTGGCGACACCCGCCCGGGTGCCACTTGGTGATAATAGATAGTAAAAAGTACAGTGCAAAAAAGAACGATATGCAAGAGGATATGCAGAAAGCGTACGTCGCTCGGAGGCAGGGAAGCAACCAACGGAATAGGCAGTCGTGAGACTGGGAAGAGCGAGCGTGAGAACCGCAAGCACAAGGGAGGGGCGAAAAGGAGCCATGGTCTCAAATAGAAACAATGGAAAAAAAATGAAAGAGTGAAGTCTCCCCAAAAAAGGACAGCTGGACGAAAAAAAACAAAAAAACGAAAACAAAAAATGAAAATAGACGGCGTTCGTGCTGATTGGTCGCATCAGATTCGCTTTGTTTTGATCGTGAACATTTGCTTGGCCGTCACCTTTAGAGTCGAATTCAAGGTACAGCTAGATGTGCCTGTCTCGTCATGGGTACGATATGGGTACGGCGGACGATGACGATGGAACCTGGCAAACTGTTGATGCACAACTGAGGGAGATATGCATTGAAAGTTTCAGACTTGCACCGAAGTTTACACATGCAATTTATTGAACAACAACCTGTACAGCAAGGGACGTTAATAATCATGGGATGGGAACAAACTCAAGGCAGCCTACATGACTTCTACGGTGCCAGAGTGAGGATTGTGCAAGCGCAGAAGCTGAGTGCGCATTGCCTCCATCTCGCGCATCAGGCGAATATTCTCGCGACGAATGTTCTTGTATTCAGCTGCTGCTGCCTTGCCACTCAGCTCAGGCCTGCCAGTCTCGCTATCCACACCATTGCCAGACGACATTTCCATGTCGCCAGACGCCGCCTTGGCATTCGAGTTGCTCGGGTCAGAGGGAGTCTTCGGGTGGCTGCCGTTCGGATTCGATCCGCGGAAGCTGGAGGTCGTCACCTCGCTGCCCTTGCCACGCAGTGTCAGGTAGAACTTGGGCACAAACAAAAGCAGAATGGCAATCGGAACGGGCACGAGCACCTCGAGCGACTGGATGGCAAAGTAAAAGTCGGCCGTGCCAGTGGTCGAGTTCAGGATGAGCTGAAGAATAACGCCAATGATAATCCAGTTGTACACGGCGAGCGCCATGTGCTTGCACTCGTTGAATGCCGAGGGTGCCTTGCGCACGCGGTAGCTCAGGAACGCGAGGCCAAGCATGGCCGCAAGCTCTTGCAGGTACATGGCATTGTCCCACCAAGTGATGCTGCAGACGGCGTAGCTGTTGTTGTGAGACACCAGCGTTGTCGCTGTGGGAGCGCCGGCCACCGTCCACGTCAGCAGGAAGGCGCACACGTAGAGGTTGATTTCACCAAATCGGACCAGAAGGCGAACGTTGGTCAGCTGGTGGGACTTTTTGGTGGCCTTCACGTTGAAGATGGCAGCAATGCGGTAGGTCTTGAGGGCAAGGGCGCCAAACACCAAGCTAAAGCCGAGATGACGAGCCCAGATGCGCGCAATACAAATCGCGTCGGTCGGCGCGTCGTCGTAGAGCAGAATGACCCAGAACATGGACCAAGCAGCGCCGAGCAGCATGAGCATCAGGAACACGGGGCTTGCAGACAGCACCACACGAACGCGGCGGTAGTGGAAGGTACCAGCAGCCAAAACGCAGAAGAAGGCGATGAGCAGAGCGGCGAGAATGACAAAAGCGATGCGCAAGCTGCCGTTGACCTCCGAGGGCGTAACAAGGCGCGAAGGATCCGGCATGCGTGCTTCCATTGTCTCATAGTGCTCAAGCAGCCAGGAACAGGCAGCCTCTTCGACAGTCATGTTTGCGTGTTCTATCAACGAAAGCATCTCCTCGAGTTCCTGCTCGTCATAATGAAGAACCTTGGCAAAATCAAAGGCGATAATGTTTTTGGTTTGGAGGCTAGCAGCAACCATCTTGCGCATCGTGTTGGTCTGGTACTCGCAGCGGTATTCAGAGCTTGCTGTGTGATTTGGCGTTAGAACGGTGAGTCAACTGGACTCGACGAAGGCGCTCCATCGAAAGTGTACAACTTACAAATGTTGCAGTGATCCGCGTTAAAGTGCGGCAGTTGAACCCTGCGAAGCTTCACGGACGAGTCGGGAGCGAACAAGTAGTGCGGTTCCCAAAAGTACGTGATAAATGGCTTGTGTTGCGCATACGCCTCTTGAATCACCACGGAGAGGGCCTCTTCGGTGTGCTCGCGATTCAGGTTGGACGGGATAGGAACCAGCGTATGCATGGGCAGCTCGAGATTCGCAATGATTGTGTTATCCAGAGTTGCGAACGCTTCTGGCATGGTCCAAAGGGTGATGGTGTTGTCGGCGTAATGGAGGTGCGCGATGTCGCGCAAGTGCTCGATCATTGCCTCGACAGCAGCCGTGCAATCCCCGGGAGTTACAGTCGCGTTCAGGTCGGGATTGCACGAGGCGCTGGCCAGAACCTGCTCGATTGCTGCGAAAGCCGTGTGCAGGGTCGTGTTGTCAATGTGTGTCACCGACGTGACATTGTCTAGGTGGAACAAGGCAATCACATTCTCGTCCCTGCAGCACGCATGGCGCGTCGACAACGAGTGAGCGGAAGAAATCACAAGCGTCAAATGTGCAAATGTTGGAGCTCGACCTACATGAAGCCAGTGTACGTGTCGAGCTTGTTGCTAATGTTCCACACATACTCGGGAATGTACCAGCCAAATTCGTTGTAAACTCCCAGCGGACCCACTACCAGACGCAATACCAACCAAAAATCAGGGGGTGAGCAGACTGAGCATTGAGAGTTGTGCCTTTTTGTGTTTTGTTGCGTTGATTTTGCGCATCCGCCGTACCATCCAAAATGGTGCCTTCGTGCTCGACATAGTTCTCAATCAGGTCCTGGATGTCAACAGGGTTTGCTTCCAGCAGCATGTCGGCGGTGCCTTGGTGAAGCTGCTCGAACGCGGCGACTTCGGTCGTGAACTCTTCCACAACAGTTTGGAGGCCAAGCTTTTCCTACATAGCCACCCGCGTAATTTCCATCACACCATCAAGTGAGAGCGCTAGTGCATTCTCGCAATTGAAAATCGCCAAAGAGACCAGTACCTGCAGAATGATTCGCGCAATCTGAGCGCTCACGCGAGAAGTCGTCCAGTTGTTGTGCACAATGTTGATGGGCTCCAGATCTGTGCGCAAGGCGCCTGGTTTGACATTTACGTCAGCCAGCAGGTGGCAAACAACGTGAAGACAATTAGCCAAGGACAAACAACAGACAAGCCGCAGCCAAAATAGCGAATCAAAAAATAGCGAATCAAAAATAGGCTTGACTTCATTCGCAACGAAAAATCAACAAAAAAAAACATGTTCACCTCGCCCCCACCCTCTCCTGTACTCGTCTATTCAACTGTGCCTCCCTGCTTGCGCTTTGTGTGTGTGGGGGGGGGAGCTTTGAAGCTTCGCGACGCAGTGCCGCTGCTCCGAAATTGCGATATTTGTGGTGGGTCTGTTTTGGTGGTCTCACAACGCGCGAGCTATTTGGAGTGCGAGAAATAAACAGCAAGAAACACGCCAAGCGGAATATTGGCAAAAATAAAACAGAATAAACAAAATCCAACACCAAAACAAAACACCTTCCACCGCTTAATTTGTTTTTGTTGGCCTCCACCCCCTTGGTTACAAGATGCCAGCATTCCGTTTGGCATTGTTTGTTCTCTGGTGTGAGAACAAAGGTGTTGCAGATGTTCGCCACATTCCCATGTCCAACTCAAGATCGCTTTTTGGGTCTCGTGCTGTGGTGTGAGCATCGTGAATCCAGAGCGATAGGCAGAGTGGTGGGGTGGGACAGCAGGCAGTCAAGGAAGGAGTAGGGAATGAAAGCGAGGGAAAATAGCAGGACGCGAAGCGAAGGGTTTTGTTGACTTTTTCTTTCGAATTGTGGCGGTGCTTTTCTCGTTGATGGGAACTCGGATGCGCTCTTCCCACGGACACGAACAACGTCGACTGTGCGTGGGGTACAATTGCATCTGTAATGCATCACAGGCATCTTACGTCGTTCAGAGGGCGGGAAACATCCAACAGCGTTTGTGGTGGCGGTGGTGCAAAAGAGCACCATCAACAACCAAATGCAAGTGCTCGAAAGGTGCAGCATTTGTATTTGTATTTTTCCGGGGGGCAAAAGAAGAGTGAAAGACACCCTGAATAGTGTCGACATCAACTCTCGAGTGCGAGAAACACCCAACAACAAACTTGATGAACAAGATACAACACAATCAAAACATCCCGACCTCGAAAACAGAAACGCAAAAGCAGCAGAATCACAACACTGCCATGGGTTGAACCTCCAGTCAAGCGGCAATAGAAACGCACGAGTGCGACCACGGAAACATACTAGAACGGCCACGGTACCAGGCCAGGGGGACGGAGGAGGCGTGTCTGTGAGTCCGCTGGAGGATCTAGATCTACAGTTCCACGCGTGAGAAAAGCATTGCCCCGCACTTATGCCGTTTGGCTAATGCAAACAGCTTGACGAGATCTCACACGACTCCACGTCAAGAAGGAGAGGAAAGGGGCTGGGACGATTGCGAGATGTCTGAAACACCGCAGCCAAAACACGACTATTGCTGTGCTGCTCAGGCTATGTCAGGGGAGAAATACGGCCACAAATGTTGATGTAGTGTATTTAACTGACACTATGTACAAACAATTTCGGAACTACACCTTCACAACCGACCACAAAAAGCACCGAACAAAAACCAAATGAAAGCAAACAAAAAGGAAAACACCAACACAACGACAACAAACTCAAGTCAGCCTACATGACTTCTACGGTGCCAGAGTGAGGATTGTGCAAGCGCAGAAGCTGAGTGCGCATTGCCTCCATCTCGCGCATCAGGCGAATGTTCTCGCGACGAATGTTCTTGTATTCAGCTGCTGCTGCCTTGCCACTCAGCTCAGGCCTGCCAGTCTCGCTATCCACACCATTGCCAGACGACATTTCCATGTCGCCAGACGCCGCCTTGGCATTCGAGTTGCTCGGGTCAGAAGGAGTCTTGGGGTGGCTGCCGTTCGGATTCGATCCGCGGAAGCTGGAGGTCGTCACCTCGCTGCCCTTGCCACGCAGCGTCAGGTAGAACTTGGGCACAAACAAAAGCAGAATGGCAATCGGAACGGGCACGAGCACCTCGAGCGACTGGATGGCAAAGTAAAAGTCGGCCGTGCCAGTGGTCGAGTTCAGGATGAGCTGAAGAATAACGCCAATGATAATCCAGTTGTACACGGCGAGCGCCATGTGCTTGCACTCGTTAAACGCAGAGGGTGCCTTGCGCACGCGGTAGCTCAGGAACGCGAGGCCAAGCATGGCCGCAAGCTCTTGCAGGTACATGGCATTGTCCCACCAAGTGATGCTGCAGACGGCATAGCTGTTGTTGTGAGACACCAGCGTTGTCGCTGTGGGAGCGCCGGCCACCGTCCACGTCAGCAGGAAGGCGCACACGTAGAGGTTGATTTCACCAAATCGGACCAGAAGGCGAACGTTGGTCAGCTGGTGGGACTTTTTGGTGGCCTTCACGTTGAAGATGGCAGCAATGCGGTAGGTCTTGAGAGCAAGGGCGCCAAACACCAGGCTAAAGCCGAGATGGCGGGCCCAGATGCGAGCAATGCAGATCGCGTCGGTCGGCGCGTCGTCGTAGAGCAGAATGACCCAGAACATGGACCAAGCAGCGCCAAGCAGCATCAGCATCAGGAACACGGGGCTTGCAGACAGCACCACACGAACGCGGCGGTAGTGGAAGGTACCAGCAGCCAGAACGCAGAAGAAGGCGATGAGCAGAGCGGCGAGAATGACAAAGGCGATGCGCAAGCTGCCGTTGACCTCCGAGGGCGTAACAAGGCGAGACGGATCGGGCAGCAGTGTCTCCATCGACTCAAAGTTGTTGAGCACCCAATTGCAAGCCGCTTGGTCGACAGACATGCCATCATACTCCATGCGACCGAGCATGTCCTCCAGCTCATTTTCATCGTAGTGCAGGACTTTGGCCAGATCAAACGCAATCTCATTCTTTGCAGGAAGCTTGGACGAGACCATCTTGCGCATTACATTCGGTTGATACTCGCACCGATAATTGCTGCTGGCTGTTGTCGTGGAGGGTTGTTGTGATGAACAGTGAGTAATCTTCGCAAGTGCTCCCTCCTTCCTATCATTGGGGCCTTTGGATCACTTACAAATGTTGCAATAGTCAGCATCATAGTCTGGTAGCTGTACGCGACGAAGCTTGACAGGTGACTCGTGTGAAAAGAGGTATTGAGGCTCCCAAAAGTACGAAATGAACGGCTTCCTGGCAGCGTACGAATCGCGAAGCAATTCAACGAGGGCCTCTTCCGTCTGAGTCTTGTCGAGGTTTGAGGGAATCGGGACGACGATTTCCATGGACAAGCCAAGATTGCGGATGATGGTGGCGTCCAGGGTCTCATAAGAATCGGGCATGGTCCACAAAGGGACGAGGTCGTCGGCAAAGTTCAAGTGCGCCTCGTTGCGCATGAAGGTGATGACACCCTCGATAGCCGCTTTGCAGTCGGTCACCGATACGGTCGCGTTCAAGGTTGAATTGCATGCGGCGCTAGCCATGACGTCGTCGATGGACTTGAACGCCGAGATCAAAGTGATGTTCTCCAGTTGAAAGTCGACCGGCACGGAATCCAGATGGAACAAAGCAATGACACTCTCGTCGCTGCTAATGACATGAACAATGACAGTGCGGCCAACGCGGTGAGACAAGCACGCACAAAAGCGTTACACACGCTGCGCGTTGCTCGCTTACAAAAAGCCAGTGTATGTATCCAGCACGTTGCTGACATTCCAAACGTAATCGGGGATGTACCATCCAAACTCCTGGTAAACTCCGAGCGGGCCGACTGGTCAAATTGATTGGAGGCAGCGAGGCAGTGAGTGGATGCAAGTTTTCTCGCGAAGCACACCCCGAGAAGCACACACGGCTCGACCACTGAACGACTCACCATCCAAGATGCTGCGTTCCACGGTGACGAATTGCTCGATAAGATCGCCAACGTCCACTGGGTTGGCTTCGAGGAAAATGTCGGCCGTGCCATGATGCAGACGGTCAAACACCTCTTGCTCGGTGACCAGCTCGGTATCGGTTGTCCGAAAGCCAAGCTTTTCCTGTGTGTAAGGTTTGTTGCGCGCGATGAGCGAAACATCTTCTCAGGAAGCGGGGGGGGGGGCAAACAAGTTTGCGAGACAAATGCTAACCTCAAGGAAGATCCTCGCAATGGCAGCGCTGAGGCGCGATGTCGTCCAGTTGTTGTGCACAATGTTGATAGTCTCCAGGTCTGAACGAAGGGGCACTGGTTGACGGGAATATCATGCAGGTCAGCACATAATTAGAGCGCCTCCTTGTTTAGGCGTTGTTCCATGTTGTTTTTGATGGTTTTGTTTATTTGTTTGCTTATCGGATAACTTGGTGTGAACTCGTTGTTTTTTTGGTAATTTGTGATGATGTGTTGGATCCTTGCCAACACATAGCAACAATAACAGTGCCGGTCGAAGTCACATACGAGATCATTGCACCTCCCTTTTGCTCGATACTCTCGCCTCACCCCCTGCATGTTGTGGAGTCTGGCAACAGTTGCGCTGCTTAAAACACCGAAGCATCAGCGGGTTTATTGCTGTCTTTTTCGTGCGCTACCTTGTGAATTGCTTGTTGTTTGTTGTTGTTGTTTTCGAGTTGTTTTTCTCAACAGCGAGAAATACTTGTTGGCAACGGCACCATGAAAGTGTTTCTCGCACTCCAGATAGGGGGGAAACCAAAACAATTATTTTGTTACAATCAAAGGAATTTTGCCAATTGCGACTTCCTGCACAACGATGGGAACTCGTTTCACACCAGCTGGTTCGGGGCACGCCTTTCCTCCGTCTCACTTGAAGCAGAGCACTCGTACAGTATGGAGAGGTGTGTGTTCGTGTGTGCATGTGCGAGCGAGCCCCCTCCTTGAGGAGACTCTCTGCTGAGCGAGAGAGCTCGGCGAAAGTGAAAGTGAAGTGTCGCTCGGTTTGTTCGGTTTTGGAATGTTTTTCTCACCCCTTGGTCTCAACATCCTCCCACGGCGATTTCAAAAATACTCGCGTTAAGTAAGGACAGCACTCGGGGCAACCAGGGCGGGGAAGGTGACAGGGTGAAGAGTAAGCCTTACGGCGCTCGTTGGCGGGGAAGCAGCCGACAGAGTACGCAGCCTCTGTCGCCAACGCGCCGACAACCAGTATGGTCAGGGTCAGAACAAAGATTCGCATTTGTAAGAACATTGCGATTTTGGCAGCGGGAAGAATCAAAAAAGAAGAGTGTTGATGGATAAATTCGGACTCGAAAGCACTTCAGTGGGACTGCGTTTCCCACCAAAGCACCTGATGCTGCTCTGATTTGTTGGTTGTGTGTACAGGACTTGCGGTGGTTTGTTCGGCTCTGCAAGCCAACGAGCAACACGACACAGCTGTGACGGTTTTTGCTGCAAGTGTTTTTGCCTCTTTGTCGGGTGGAAGGAAGGATCTACTGCAAAAGCAGAAAATTTGCTGGCTTTAGATCCAAGTCGGAATCTTTCTTGGTCGAAGGTACTTTGGTCTCGTCTGGTAACGATGCCACAAGCTATTCACACGCACTCATTGGAGGCTGGACGCCTACACAGTGTGAGTGTGAGAGCCCAGTCTCTTTCTCGCTTCCTTTTTCCTGTTTCGGAGGCGATTGGCGGAGCTTTCTTTGTTTGGAACGAACTCGGTTTCACTTGTGCTGCCATTCGAATCCAAGACCCGCTTTCTCTTCTCTCCTTCTCTTCCCCCTCTGCGTCGCTCCCTCCTCTATCCAGCTTACCAACTGCACCTTAACCAAAACGAGGAAAAAGAAAAGATGCAGCGCCTGCCCGAGCTGAGCAAGGATCCAAACCAGCCGCCGTCGCTCCAGGAAGCGATTGCTGTCTTCCACATCTCAGTGTACGGCAACACGGCGCACATCTCCCTCCAGGACGCCACCAAGTGGATTCGAGAGCTGCAAGACTCGGTACGTTCGGGATCTTGGATAACGACAGTGCCCTTTTGGCAGAGAAGACGGAACAGACTGCAAACACAATAGAAACGGCTTTTTGAAACAAAAAGGCAGGACACCCTTCTGTTGTTGTGCTTGGGGTGTGTCGGTGCTCGCTCGCTCGGTCTGATGCGTGTGTGTGCAACTGTGACTGCAGCCTACGACATGGGTCTCCGAGTGGGAAGAGCGAGGCGGGGAGGGGCAGGCTGCAGCTCTAGCGTTCGAGCAAGAGCGCGTGTGTTGCTCTTGACAGCTCGTCTCTCTCTCTCTCCCTCTCTCTCTCCCATCTCCCAACAACCATCTTTGACTCCATCACGTTGTGAGTGTGCGTCATCGGAGGTTGGAGCAGCGAGCTCGGCGTTCGTGTCCCTTTTCTTTTCTTTCTTTTTTTCTTTTTTTCCAATGCATCTTGCATACTTTTTTTTTTTTTTTTTTTTTTTTTTTTTTTTTTTTGGTTTGGCGCTGCACTCTCAGCTCCCAAAACGATCGACGGTTGGGGAGGGTTGAGGGTTGGTCGAAGTGGCCCAGTCGCATGAACGCGTTACTTGAATTTGTTGTTGGCAGGGACGTGCATCTGCTTTCAATGTGCTCACTGCATGCCATTCTCGACCAATCTCTGCTGCAGATCCATGGGTGGGCAGTCTCGCGCTGCATTCTCCAGCTCGTCGAAGACCCGGCCACGTATAGCCAACTCGATGCAGGCATCTTTACTGGCGCGGCGATGCTCTTGCGCAAAAAGGTGACTCAAAATAGTTCTCGTCTTTGTTCAGACCGAAAACGCAAAAGCAGGCGCCGACAAACTGACTCCCTCTTGGAACACGTATCAAATCCTACACACAGATGCAAGACGTCAAACTCGTCGCTGGACAGCTGCAGCAGATTGTCGAGTTGCGAGAAGTGGTCCTGACGTGGATTGCGCTGTTTGATGAGCGCGGCGACTCGGCTACCGTCACGCAGCTGGCCATGATTGTCGCGCTCATTGCTGCTCGCCTCACCAACTGGAACGATCTCGTTCGGCTTGCCATCACCAGCCTTGCTCGAACGCAATCCATGACCATTTCCTCCGTCCCCCCAGATCCGTCACTCCCTCAGCAAGGCGAGCCGACGGGACCCTCCGAGCGCTTTGACCTCGACTTTCATGCGTATGCCTTGGAACAGCAACAGCAGCAAGCACAGCTGCAGCTGCCTGCCCCGCCCAGTCTCGTCGCGTGGACTGGCATTTGCAAGTGCATCAGCGAGTTTGTTGAAGAGTGTCAGCGGCACAATGGATCCACCCGCGACCGCATGTCGCGAGCATTGCGGCACGATGGCTTGCTCATCCTATCGTTTTTGGAGGCGGCTATGACTTTTGGCTGCATGGTGGCGCCAAACGTTGCGCTGCAAGAAGTTGTCTTCAAGACCTACTCGGCGGCCGTCGCGTTGGGCATCTTCCGCTGCGATCAGCTTCTCCAGACGACCATGCTGACGGCGCCATTCGACGCGCTGTCGCAAGATTTCAACTTGAGCCTTGCAGCTTCTGAAGCAGCGGCCAACCTGTTCACCCAGTCCTGGCGCGCCTCGCACAACACTCTCTTTCCTGTGCTGAGCAAGCGGCTGTTGGAAAACATTTTGCCGCTCTACCAGCAACTCATCCAAGAGTACCTGGCCAACCCCGAAGACGATAGCAGCGAAGACAAGCTCCAGGTCGCTGGGCGACTTGTACCCGTGTTTGTCTCGTTCGCCACGTCGTACCTGCATCTGTGGCATGATGTGCTCCCGTTTGCACTCCCTCCCTTTGCCTATGTTGTCGAGATTATGGTCTTTTTGACGCAGCATCCGGCACACAAGCACGCCCAACTCGTGTTTGAGTTTTGGGAGCAGCTGATTGAGCGGTGCAAGCACTTCTCCTTCAACGAAGAGATCGACCTCGCCGAGATTGAACGCGAGTGCCAGCCTTGGTTCCAGCAACTGGTCGGCATCTTTATTCGCATGTGCACGATTCAGGAAGAGTCCAACGAACTGAACGAGTACAACGAAACACTTCTCGAGGACGGACGCGTCACCGACGTGTTTGACACGACGCGCTCGACCTGCCGCAAGCTAGTCCGTGCGTTTGTCGAAGAGTTTTCGCCGCGCATTTTTGTTGAAGCGTGTTTCCCGTACATTGAGAACGCCTACAAAACAAACAGCTGGACAGAGCTGGAGGGCGCCCTGCAAATCGCCAGCGAGCTCTACCGCCGCGCAGGTAGCTTTGATCGCACTCCGGTGGCCAACCAGCCCGTCGATCCTGAGACACAAGCACTGCACAAGATGCTCGCCAACACCCTGATGGCGCTCTGTGTCGATGTCACGCAAGAAGACATCCCACCCTGCCTGCGCACCCTGTCCGTGCGCAAAGCCATCATGCGCGTCATTGGCAACGCCAACGAGTGGCTCACCAATCATCCCACCTACATGATGCCCGCCTTTACGACGTTGCTCTCTGGCTTGCAACAGCAAGAGCCGGACGTGACCAAACGCGCGGCATACGCGTTGTATCGCTTTACAGAGGTCTTGGACAGCGAGTATGCCCCCATGTTCATGCCCCACCTCCTTCAACTCGTCCTCAATGCAGAGTCTCTGGCGTTCCGCGATACGGATGACTTTTTGGACATTTTCAAGTCTTTCGGCCAGGCAGTATGCCAAGTGCCCGCCACTGAATGCTTGCCGGCCATCCAACAGGCTGTCGAGGTGACGCTTGTCGGCCTTCGAAACTGCGTGGCGCAGGCTGTTGCTTCGCAAGGCGCCATTGAGACGTCCAACCGCAAACAGCGAGCAGGCTTCATCAAAGCATCCGAGCTTCACGTCGCCAATCCGCTGCTGACAGTCCAACACTTTTTGGATCGCATTCGGAAAATCCTCGAGCCATTCCCAAGCATGCGCAGCTGGCACGAGCGCCAAAATCGGCTGGCAGGGCACACGATTGACGTCGCTGCCGCGCATCCCTTCCCCAGCCTGCTGCAAATGGTTTGGGCTGATATTGTGAATGTCATGACGCAGTTTGCGTTTGATGCTGATACTCTGAACTCGGCCATTTCGTTGCTCGGCGAGTTCTTCCGCAACGGTGCGTCTGGCACCCTCTGCCTGCCGCTGCTGCCCGACTTGGCACAACTGGTCGTGAGCCTGTACACTCCAGCAACTCAGTTCCACTATTCAATCCTGTGGTTTGCCGAGCGCTTGCTCGAGTCCTTTGCTGACGTGAGCTCCTTCCGGGGCGACGAAGGCTTCCCTGCAAGCGATCCACTCGCAGCAGCCATGCCGCAAGAAGAGCGTGATCGCGTGCGCGATACGCTGTACTCGATGGTGGCCAACGTGGCCACCGTGACGTTTGCGCTGCTTCGCCAATCGCTCGACGGCCAGCACGAAACCTGCGCTGGCCTGTTTGCTCTGCTCGAATTGCTGGTCGACAGGGCGCCCCTCTTCTTTTTGCAGTGTGATTTGCTCACGCCGTCCCTCGAAATTTCCACGCTGTGCATTTCTGCCGATTCCAACACGATGTGCGAGTCCGCCACCCACTTTGTCGTGGAAGTGTTCAATACCCAGCGACAAGACCGTCGCGCCGCCATCCCTGTGCCTGGCGAGAACGAGCTCGAGTTTGACTCGAATCCCAGCTTTGCGGAAGCCCCTCTCAACGGACTGGCGCTGTCTGCCGAACAGCAAGTCCAATTGGCACTGCTGCAGCAGCTCGTCCCACAGTTTGCACCGCCGATGATTCGTGCCATCCTGTTTGACAGTATCAAGCACAGCAATAGCGAGAAGCGCATCAACTCGCTTGTTCATGTGCTCCAGGTGTTTGGGCAAATCGACCCCAACCTGGTGTCGAACGTGGCCACTGACATGCTCCAAGATACGCCAATGTCCGAGCACGCTCGATTCGAACAAGCCCAGGCAGCTCGTCAGGAGGTGCTGCAGGTGCTTTCTCGGTAAGATGGCTTTTTGAGGCTATTCGGTTTCTATTCTATATCTGTTCTGTTGTGCTCATTTTGGCCTTGGTTTCTTTGTTGCTTCTGTGCTCACAGATCCCCATACCGAGGAACTGAAATGCGACAAGCGTTGCGTGGATTACACCGGCAGTAGTTATGATTGATGTATTTTCTGTATTAACAACAACAACTAGCAAATGAAAAAACGAAAAAAAACTGCATCTCACAATGAAGGGGGGGGGATAAAAACGCTTGCTGCACACTTTCTGTTTGTCGTGGACACTCTTGATCATTCGAGCAAGAATGCGAACACAAGCACAGTCCTGGCTTAGACAAAGCCTTTAGGTGCGCGAACAATGAGAGGTGTCCGTTCTGAACCTCGGGTGAAGCCGTTCACACTGTCTTGAGCGGATAATGAGAGCGAGCCTGGCTCTGGCACATGCTCGTATTCACTGGCCGGGAAGGCCTTGGCAAACAAGAGCGACAGCAGGAACATTTCAATGACCAGTAGCCAATTGAGCCACGATTCGACCTGGTCGTGCGTCGTGAAAATGTTGCCCTTCAACCCAAACACGTTGTTGTAGAGGGACAGGACAAAGCTTTGCACGATGGCGAGCAAGAAGACGAGCTTGATGGCCGTAAACTTGAGGCCAATCCTAAAGTCGGCGAGGATGGTACGCGTCGCGAAAAAGATGACCAGCAGCGCCCACATTGTCACAAGCAAGGACGTGGCGTTGATGATTGTGATGTAGAGGTATCCGTTCGACATGGAGTAGTTCCCGTACGTGTACAAGCCAAACGACCACAGAATGACCGACCCAAGCAAGACAACGGGTCGCACAATGCAAATTTGGAGGACGCACAAGCGCAAGGTTCGGAAGTGGGATCTGCCGAAATCCAGCAGCGTCAAGTCAGAATTCAAAGTTGTTTGCCTCATGCCTTTTTCCTCTTTCCGCCTGCTTGTTTCTCGTCTTTCTTTTCTTTTTCCCGCTTCAAGGGCCTTGCTCACTTACTCGTCCATCACAAATTTGCCGTGATGCCAGCAACACAACTTGAAAATGAGCACCGAGTAGTAATTCTTTGGTGGAAGCGCCCCGAGCACCTTGTGCATGTGTGGCACGTCTCCAAGCAAGCATCGTAATGCCACATAGAACTTCCACAACGCGACCGCTTCGTATCTGCGAATTGGGAGACAAACAGGCAGCGGATGAGTCAATAACTGGCCTGAGTTTCACCTGGAGCGAACAGGCAACTCCCAAAAAAAAAAAAAAAAAAAAAAAAAAGCCACCAACCGACATACGTTGACTGGACCATGGATGAGACGACCATTGCCTCTGGGAAGAACAAGCAAGCGAGCGAAAGCGTTGCCATGATCTACAAAGTAAACAAAAACAACAACAAGAAGGAGGCGTGAGAGAGCGTGTATCGGTGAGCCATAGTAAGCAACGATGAGCACAGCAAAACTTGAAAAAGGAATGGGGCGTGGATGTCGTGCTCATCATGCGCTTCGTTTCGGTTTGTGGAGTGGCGGCAGCAGCGAGGCAAGCAGCAGTAAGGCGGGATCGAGATGGGTCAGTTTGTTCGCATTCACCGCTTCAACTCGGACTCGACCCCCTCGCATCATCGCTCACTCGCTTCGATGACATGTCGCGTGTACAATGGAGAAACATGAGCATGCACACTCGCACACCCATCGCACAAGCAAGTCCGAAACAAGGGGAGGGAAGATGCGAAAAAACCCGCCGTCGTTTCGCTGGTGAATGGAAACGGTTCACGACATGGAGAAAAGCCCAACCACGCACAGTGACAGCGTCATCAGGTGGTGGTTGTTGTTTTGGTGACTTTTGTGCGACTCTCGTTTCGTTCGTGCGACTCGCAATCACCATGCAATGAGTCAGTCAGTCGATGAAAGCAGAAAACAAAAAAAAAAAAAAATAATAAAAAAAATAAAAAAAAAACGTTCGCTCTTTTGTTTTTTTGTTTTGCGGTTTTTTGATGGTCGCTTCCCCGCTTATTTGCTCCCCCCTTTTCATGTGGTGAGCCTGCGAGGCCAACGAACGGGAAGGAGACAAGCGGTTGTACTGTGCTTGGCCAACCGTCCGCTTTTGCTTGGGGCGGGGGGGTGAATCGTACCATGGGTGTGCAGATGACAAAGTAGATGGCTGTCTTGTACGCGGCGTTGGCGGGGGCGACTGCCCGGCAGTGACGAAGAATGCTCCAGCCAAACACGCACAGCAGCAGCAGCCACGCCGCGCAGTCAACCCCGACAAACGCGAGAAACACGGTCGTGGGATGGTCGAACAGCTCCCTCACAGAGGGCTCGCTCTCCCCGCTCGTTCCGTTCCGCATCGCCGGATTCCAAACAACTAGAAATGGATTGGGAAAAAAAAAACAAAGATAAATAAAGATAAAGGAAAAAAAAAAAAAAAGAGTGAAGACAATAGAAACCAGCAGAGTCGAGACAAAGTCGCCCTTCACAGCGGATGTGCAGATGTGAGCATTGCGAGCTTGTGTGGTATCGTATTCAAACCAGATAGATTGACAGGCAGGACAATGAAATCCAGCAACAACAACAAGAAAAAAGAAGAAACAAAAACCACCGCTCCAAAAAAAAATCAAAAATGGATGTTGGAATGCAATCTGCGCGCGTGCCAGCGATGAACGCAAAGTAAACAAATCCCGCCACTTGACACCTGAGAAGCGAGAGAATTTGGCAGTCGAAATACGAGCGGATTGATCCAACTTCACCAACACGAGCGATGGAAAGAGTCGGGGGTCCGACCGAGGCGAAAATGCCACAAACTTCAATTGCCGAGCAGAACGCTCATCGGGCCAATCCAACAACCAACAACGAGAACCATCTTGAGACAGCTTGGTTGGAGGTGGGGATTGACTTGGTTTGAGGGAATGTTCGGTCTTGCGGATTGTTTAAAAAAAAAAACAATAAAGAAAAAAAAAAAACGCTGGACTGTACTGTATTCTGATCAATGTTCTGCTTAAAAAACAATCACTTGCACATGCTCACTCAACAAGTAGCGATACATAGGGCTACTGAGACAGACAGCGATGATGATGGGGATAACAATGGCTTATTGACATGGCACACAAAAAAAAAGGGGGGCCAACGCCGTCGTGCACTAAACCCGCCCGTCGCGAACGCCAGCCGAGGTGTTGGCAAGCAGAGAGGTGGAACCGGCGGCGAGGCGTTGCAGTTCCAGTTGCCCTGCGTTCGTGAGCGAGCCGGGGGCAGGGACGAGAGCATACTCGGAGGTGGGGAAGGCCCGGAGGAACAAGACGGCGAGAAGTGCCATCTCAATTACCAACAGCCAGTTGAGCCAAGACTCGGCCATACCAGTGTTGGAAAAGATGCTGTTGGCCTCGATGGCACCGGCACGGTGAAGGATGGACAGGAGCAGGTTTTGCACAACGGAAAGGAGGAAGACCAGCTTGATGCACACGAGCTTGGCGACAAAGTGGAACTCGCCGAGAATGGACCGCGTGGCAAACAGCAGGACGAGCAGGGCCCACATGGTGATCATCAAAGAAATCGTGTTGATTATGGTCACCCAGAAGTAGCCATTGCTCAGCTTGAGGACGCCAATCTCGTAGTTGCCGGACGCCTGCATCAGCACAGCAACAAGCAACATGACGGGTCGGACCACGCAGAGTTGCAAGACAGCCCTGCGGATCTTGGCGAGGTGGGACCTGCCAATTGTTCCATGAGCGGTGAGTGTCTGAACGCTTGTCCGATTCGAATTTTCATTGCAAATCCCTTTGCTCCACCACCACCCACCACTCAAAACTCACCACCACCACTCAAAGCTCTCTCGCGTGTGCACTGCCGAATATATAACTTACTCATCAATAACAAATTCGCCAGTGCCCTTGAAGCAACCGCGGAATGGCGGCACCGCGAAATAATTCTTGGCGGGCAACGCCGAAAGCACCTTGAGCATGTGCGGAGCTTCACCAAGCAGAGAGCAGATGGACCGGTAAAAGAAGTACAAGCTTGCCGCTTCGTAGCTGTGACACGATTGCCAAAAAACACATTGAGTACATTTTTTTTTCTCCGACGCAGAAAAAGGATCGACATGTAGCACACTTACACGGACTGGACCATGGTCAGGTAAACCATTGCGCGAGGGAAGAAGAGGCACGCCAAGGAAACGGTACCCATGAACTGCACAAATGGGACAAGCAGGAGAGGGCATTGCAGGGCATTGCGAAAAATGTTTTAGTGAGTCGAGTCATCGCGATGATGAGGCGTGGACCGAGCGAAAGGCGCGCTGCGCTTTACCATGGGTGCGCCGTTGACAAAGCGGACGGCAGAGCGGTAGCGCTGGTTCTCGCAGTTGGGAGTGCGGAAGTGGCGGACCAGGCTCACAATGTGCACGCCGAGCAGAAAGAGCCATGCGGCGCAGTCAATGGCGACGATCGCGATAAACCCATCGGAGGGGTTGGTGAAGAGTTCGGCCGGGGTGGGCTCGAAATCACCACTGCTGGAGGTTCCGTTCGTCATTTCGTTGCTTTTTGAGGTGTGTTGCTAGAATCTGAACAAAGGCAGGAAGGCAGGGCAGGAAGCTGGGAGTCGGAGAGAGCTGAGCAGTTGATTGCTGGGAACAAAAAGGAAGAGTGATGCGAAAAGAAGCGGATCTGATCGCCCCCTTTTAAACGAACGACCCGCCAAGCCTTCATGCTTACTCTCCCTTTTTTTCCACTGTCCCGCCGCGCCGTTTTCCACCAAACGAGCCCCCCAATGGTTGGCGATATGCATGGCGTACACCCTTCTGACGAGCAAGATGGAGGGTCGTGCGTGCGTGGGGGGGTCTTGTTCCAAAATGTTGAATTTTGTGGTTTCTGTCGAACGACAAAATAATGCCCGAGTCGCCGAATCAATCGCTCTCTCCCTTTGATCGTGGTTTGCATTCAATCTCTGGTCGGTGCCAAACAGCTGTGCGAGGCCTCAGGGGGCCCGTGCACTGAACGAGAGGGCAAAAGAGCGCCCTGTGAGAACAGGAAAGCGCGAGAACTCACCACTGTGGGGGATTGTTTTCCCCCAGATGATGAACGAAAGTGACGTTCGATCTTGGGGGAACAAAATGAGAAGATTTCGCACACGCTTCGAGCTATTTTCAGACCCTTTGGGGAAATTTGTGCACACGAGTGAGTCACACGAAAATCAAACCTGTGGAACATTCACATCGACCATGTCATTTGCGGTTTGACGTGTGGCAGAGAGGAAGAGGGAGAGGAGGAGCAAGGGGAAAATGGGACGTAAATGCGTTCATTTTGAGAAAAGCAGCAACCAACTAACTACACGATCGAATATGAATTGTTTATCGCCGAGCGCGCTTCCTGGTGGTGGTGGTCGATTCCTGTGACGCTCCACGCTTGCTTCCACGTGTGGTGAGTTCGTCAGCCGAGCTCGCATCGGACTCGACAGCAGCAGCATTGGCAAACAAGCGATGCGAGCTCACATCCAGCTCTTGCTTGAGCACACCCGACAGCAGAAATTCCGCAGATTGAATAACGCCGTTGGCAGCAATCAGAGCTTGGCAGGCGTTCTGGTCCTCTGCGCAAGAGATGACAATGACGCCACAGTTATTTAGAGGATTTGGGTCGGCGATTGCTTCATTTTCGCCGTCCAAAGCTGAAATCGCGCCTGCGCCTCGCGCCTGTCGTCGTGCAATCGTGGCGACAGCCCTGCTCGTGGCAGCAGCCACCTCCGACATTGACGCGGGAAGCACCTCCAGAGGTTTGCCTCCAGCTGCACGCACAATCTCATAGACACCAAGCGGTGGCGGGCGGACATTCTCTGTGACGTACACGGCGAGGCCTCGTAGCAATGGCGCTTGTCGAGCACGGGCCAACGAGTCGGCCAACTTGAAGCCGAATTGCGCCTCGCTCGCCTTATCCACGAGCGCGTACTTGGTCGGGCTGACAAAACGGCCAGAGCGATGGCTGGCATCCAGCCAACCAAGCGAAACAATGTGGTGACACACGCCAATTCCCGCCAGGAACTTGACAGTTCGACGAACGTTGTCGGTCACGAGGTGGTCGCAATCCAAAACCGAAGATGTGATGAGAGTTCCACCCAGCTCCGTTACAATGTTGTTGTACTTTGGATTGTCGACACCAGTGAACATGACGCGAGGCACAGCGAGTGTCTGAGCGATCTCGGACGGCTTGGTCGGCTTCTCGTCGGGGTCGTTCGCTGCTGCTGCTGCTGCTGCTGCTGATGCCGTTGCTTTTGCGGATGCTGCCGTCGCGTTAGTGCCTCTGGCGGCCCGTGACGAGCGACCCGCCGATTGGGCAGGCGGAGCTTCGGTCGGAGCGGACGCGGTCGACAAAGGAGGGTCACGTCGATTGGATCGGCTCGCGCGAGCGGGTTGTTTACTCTTTGCCGGCGCCTCGGCTGCAGAGTCATCGGCAGCGACGGGTGATGACGCTTCCATCGCGCCGGCAATCTCTGGTGTGCTTGTGACTGCTGACGCGGCAACTGCGGCGGTGGAAGGAACCGTAATCGCGGCTGGCGCAACGACCGCTGGGTCTCTCGAAGAGCGAGCAGATGCACGCGAGAATGTCTCTCTGAGTTTGGTTGGCTTGGTGGCTTCTGCTACAGCTGGGGCAGGCGTGGGTGCTTGCATCAGGACAGGGGGACGCTCATTCTCCCAGTCTTGAGGCTGCGTCTCCTCGGGATCAGTGGCTTGCACCTGCGGCTTTGTGGAAGTTCGGCTGCGAGCGACCGCTGGAGCAACTGCTGCTGGCTCGGGCTGAGACTCGACCTGTTTGCTTGCCGATGGGGCGACCGACGGGGTGACCGACTCGCCTGCAGAGTTGGATGCGGCACGCGAGGAGCCACTGGCAAGAAACGACCAAGTGGAGCCGTGGGGTGGTCGAAATGGCTCGTTGGAAAGCGGAAGCGAGGCGCCGTCCAATGTCAGCACGGGCGAAGGCGGGTTGTCGAAAGTGAAGCTGGAGTTCCCTTCAAACGACGACTTGTTTGCAGCTGTCGCAGGATGAGATGGCGGGAGCTGAGCTACGACTGAACCGGAAGCTGAAGCCTTGGACGCTGGCGCAACCACATGTGCATCACCTCCAGCCTTGTCATTGTCGTTGTCGTTGTCATTGTCATTGTCATTGTCGGTGTCGTCGTCGTCGACCTGGGTGGCATCCAAATCGTCAGTTTGCATGGCAACAACTGGCCCGTTGGTTGACTCAGACCCAGTGGACGCAGTGAACGTGTTGTTGGGAGCAGACACTTCAGGTTGGGTGACGACACGTTTTGCGGTGGTGGTGGTGGTGGTGGTAGTGTGTCCACCAGTATCGGGCTCTTCGTCATCGGTATCGTCAACGTCGTCTTCGGCGACGGTGACATCGAGTGCTTGCGTCGCGACTGGCGCAGTTTCCGTCACATGTCCCGTTGCAACACGCTTGTTGCTTGCGCCATTCGCCGCATCATCTTCGGACACGTCTGTGTCGCTGCCGACGTCCATCGGAATGGTTGCCGTAGGGACAAGCAGAACAGAGCGCTCATCCACGGCATTTGCATCGTCCGAGTCGCTTGCGGTATCGACAGCTTGAGTTGCGGCTTGCGTTGCAACCGGCAGAGTCCCGCGACCAATCGCAGCTCGACTTTTAGCACTACTATGCGCTGCTGCTACAGCTGGCTGGTTATCCTCGTCGTCGGAAGCGCCGTCGACAGCCATGGTTTCCGCGACAACTGCAATCGTTTCCGAAACACCAGTCATTGTCTCCGAAACGGCGGCAGTCTGCTCCACAGCGACAGCGACAGCGACAGGAGGAGTCGAATCGAGACGTCTGACAGCTCCGTTAGAGTTCTAAGAGAGAAATAGGACAAAATTTTCCCAATCACCAAATGCTTGTGAGTCATCCATGCTCATTGCTCCAAGTTTCCAAGGTTCTGCATCCACACGTTGCACTACTGTGCCTTACACGTTTGGCAGGAGGTTTGACAGTCTCCTCCTCGAGATCGGACGTTGGGCTCTGGGTGGCATCCAAGCGGTCTTCCGCGTCTTCTGCAGCCAGCGTGGCAGCCCCGTCAACAGCGGGGGTTGAAACCAGTGACGACGAGACCGGGAAAGTAGAGGACTCGGCGGGGTGAAGCTTGCAATTCGTGACAGGCGTTGAGAACGTCTGCGCAGCTGGACCGGAAGCACGCAAAGAAGCGGTCGAGGAGGTTACGCGTCGAATATTATGTGGCTTGACGGGAGGTGTTGACGATCCCTTGACACTTGCAACCGCAGTGTCAGTCTGGCTCAAGTGCGAAACGAGAAATGGTCATACAATGAGCTGAGCAAACAAACATGGGGGGGGGGGAAAGGTGTGCGTCGCTGAAAAGAAGGCCCTTACCACTCCCGTCCTTCTGGATGCAGCATGGCTCAATCGGCATTGAACATCACCAAAGGTAAGCAGATTCCCATCACACAGCTGGTAGCGCACATCCTTTCGCAGCATTTTCTGCGCAACCAAAAAATCCGGTGAGCTCGCCATCCCCACAGCCTGCCGTCAAACGCAAAACCCGAAGCACGAAACAAAATGACCATCGCCAGCAAACCACATTGCATGCGCATCTTCGCTTTACAGAGCCTTCCTCGCCAAAACGAGTGTGGTTGGTGCTCCCCAAATCGGCGACAAACACGTCTGCTCCGTGGCGTCCGGAAATCTCAATCACGGCATGCTGGCGACTGACGCTTGTAGCCTCAATGATAACAGAGCTTTTCAACGACCGTCCGATGGTGTTGATACCTGAAACAAAAGTCATCCATCAACGTGTAAGCTTTCGGGCGTTTTGTTTCGCAGCAAAATGGCAAATCCTTCCCCTGCCATCCATTCGTTCGAATTGTCTACGGAATGGACCTCTCTTTCCTGCCGAACATCACAGTTTGTTATCATAACAGGACAGAGCTTTGATGCAGGGCTGGGCTCTCTTGCGTTTGTGAGTGTTGCAAGCAAAGCCGGAACAAACCTTGCACGAGTGGCTGCGTGCGCTCCTGTCCGTTCTCGATGAATCGGAGCACGGCACGCTGCTTGGGTACACGAGTTGTCGTCTTGGCTGGCGATGACTTGGCTGTGCCCCGCTGCTTGCTGCTTGAGGGCGCGCTGCTGCTGAGAGTCGCTCGTCCTCCTGTTGCTGTTGCTGCGCCTCCTCGTCCTGTGCCTGCAGTCGCGTCTCTGCTGTTCCTCGCGGATGCCGCTGTTCTTGACGCAGCTGCTGCTCTTCCCGATGCGCTACTGCGGGATGCAGAGGTCCCATCTCCACGACGACGATCCTCTCGGTCATCATCATCATCATCCGTCTCATCGTCACCCTGCGCGGCTCCATCATGGTCATTGTCGTTGTCATCGTCGTCATAAGCCGAATCCGAGTCGGTCGCTGCTTCAAACAGTCGTGCCATTCGCAGTGGCGGCGTTGCAAGTCCGTCATCGTCCTCCATTGTGCTCTGCGTTTGCTGGTCGAGATGTGGAGCTCAAACAACCCCCAATAAATAGACTGAACTCGGATTTAGCTCAGACTGACTCAGATTTAGCTCAGACTTAGCTCAGATTTAGCTCAGATTTAGCTGAGACTTAGCTCAGATTTAGCCCAGCTTCAGCTCAGTCCCAGTCTGCTGGTCGTGACGTGATCACGAATCTCGGACTTCAAACCACTCTGCTGCGAGCAACGCATCTTTTGATTTTGACTGGAACATATTCTGTGACTGCGTTGACCATTCCTTCATACAATGCAGTCGCAGGCAGCTCCAGCAGCAGCATCGAGAATGGATGGGACCTTGTCGGAGGTGCAGCACCACAACCACCACCACGGCGCCGCAGCGATTGAGGACAGAGACGACTCCGAGGCCAACGACTTTACAGATGACTTTATGGACTCGTCTGCCAGTCTGCTGCTGCCTGCGGACCACGGCGCGGCAGGCGGCGCGACACTGCGAGCGCAACGCCGCTTCAGCTCCGTTTCCTCATCTTCCCACGGCCGCCGTGGCACTTCTGCTGCTGCTGCTGCTGACGCTCAACCGCCGCCCTCGGAATCCTACGCCATTGGAGGGCCGCTGTTGAGTGACCGTCCCCATCGAAACCGCTGGAAGGCAGCCCTGGGTTGGATTTTCTCGCACAAGCTCTCCGAGTGGTCTGGCGTCTATGTTCCAGGCACACTTGCCGTGTTTGGACCAATCTTGTTCCTGCGCTTGGCCGCCGCCATTGCAAGCTGCGGATTGTACCTGGTACTGGCCATGATTCTGATCATCGCCGTCATTCTTGCCATTGCCATTTCAGCCACCGCTACAATTGTCTCAAGCGGACCCGTCACGTTTGGCGGCGCGTACTTTCTCATCTCGCGCACGCTGGGGCCCGAATTGGGCTCGACCGTTGGCACCATGCTGTTCATCGTGCACATTCTCTCGGCGGCTTTCAGCGTGACAGGCTTTACGGCCATCATGAGCGCAACCATCGACGACCCCAGCGCCTCGGGGTCTGGTTTTGCCAATCCGGAAGGGTTTGGCTACTGGATGAACTTTCTTGTCGGCAGCATCACCATCCTGTTTGCCCTTGTCGTGTCGTTGATTGGGTTTCGCTTTTACGCTCGCGTGGCAGTCCTCCTCTTTCTTGTCAAAACCGCCAGCGTCCTGCTGGTGCTCGGAAGTCTACTGTTTCGCCCGCGGTTTGACACACTCCCGTACGTGCCGATTCCAAACACCACCATGACCATGCTCGTGGGCTCGCTTGTTGGCGACGATCCTGTCAGCCCCGTGACGCCAGAATACCTATTCACCGGCCCGAGCCGAGAGTCGTTGCAAACAAACCTCACGCCAAACTTTTCCGACGACTCCTCCTCCACCGCGGCATCCATGTTTCTGGACGCGTTTGGTCTGCTCTTTTCTGCCTTTACCGGTGTGCTGGCCGGCACCAATCTTTCTTCTGAAGTCGTAAACCCTCAGCGTAGCATTCCGCGCGGGATGGCGCTGGCATCCACAACGGCCGTCGTTACATTCATATCGCTCGCCATCACTATTGCTGCATGTGTCACGTCGCTGTTTACGCTTTCAGCCGGCGGGCTCCAGGTGCTCCTGGAACGCCTGTGCGTCTCGCAGTACATTGTCTTTGCTGGAGTGACATGCTCGACCGTTGGCGCAAGCATTTTCCATCTTCAGGGCGCCGCGCGCGTGCTCTTTCGTATGTGTGAGGATGGTGTCATGCCGCTTGTCACCCGGCAAGTGTATCGGCTCTTGTTTGCCATCTCGCCGCGGAGCCAACTCGCGTCAGCGTCGTCCTTTGCAACCTCGTCCAGCGTGTCCGCGACAGGCCGCGAGTCGGTTGTTGCGCGTCGAAGTCAAGCCTACCGCATGCATCGCCAACGCTCACCATCGTCGCTTCGCCCGAGCTCCGCTGAGATGCACTCTGTGCTGAATATGCGGCTGTCCACGGGCTCGAGCCAACAGAACACCCCTCTGCTGCAGTCGTACGACGACGTGGGCTTGCTGCATGTTCAACCAGACACTCCATTTGTGCCATCCATTCAAGCCGATACAGAACAGTTGCAGGGGGTGCAAGAGAACAACCTCCTTGGCACCAATCCGTTGACAGACGCCGTGACCGACTCTAGCAGACCCACTGCTCCTCCGATTTTCGAAAAGTGGTACCTGGTGTTTTGCTGGTTTTGCGTCCAGTGTGCGCTCTTTGCAGGCCGCTTGGATGTCATTGCGCCAATCGTCACCCTCCTGTTTCTGCTGCTCGTGGCCGTGTTGAATGCCGGTGTGCTGATTCTCTTTGCCCTCAACATGCCCAACTTTCGTCCCCGCTATCGCTACCACACCAAGCCCGTGGCTGCCATTGGCGTTCTGCTGCCACTCGCCACCATGTTTGCGATCGACATTACCATCTCTTTGAGCATGTTGGCGATCGCGACGGTTGTCTTTGTGGTGTTTACCATCACTGTGCCATCACAAGATTGGGGCGATATTACTCAAGCAGTCTTGTTCCATCAGGTACGCGCCATGTTGTAGAGCTCTCACGCCGCTGCGCACCATTGTCTTTCGATCTGGTGGTTGTTTTGTGGGTTCTTGATTTTTTTTTGTTGTTGTTGTTGTTGTTGCAGATTCGCAAGTACCTTCTTCGCATCACGTCCAAGAAAGCTCACGACAAGTACTGGCGACCCAGTTTGCTCGTTGTTGAAGTGACGACGCCAGCACAGCAACATCCACGACATGTGGTGACTCAAACAGTGCAACTGCGGAAATTTGCGAACGCCATCAAGAAAGGAGGGCTTCTCATTATTTCGCGAGTAGTTCTGGGTGAATACTTGAACTCGATGAGCACCCGACAACAAGAGCTGGACAATCTCAATGCGTTCATTGACGACCAAAAAGTGAAGGCGTTCAGCATCGTCGTGGTTGCACAATCAGCCCGAACTGGCCTCGAACATTTGTTACAATCAGCCGGTCTTGGCACCATGCGACCAAATCTTGCCGTCCTGTATGTGTTTGCGCAGTCATTTTGCCGCTTGTGTGCCGAGCTCATGTCGTGTTTTGCCGCTTGTGTGCCGAGCTGATGTCGTTTTTGTTGTCGTTTGTGTTGTCGTGGTTGTACTTGGCTTCTTGATAGACATTGGCCGGCTGCAGAGCAGATTGCAATCTTTGCCGGCATGATTCGTGATGTGCTCGTTACAGACTTGCACTTTATGCTGGCGAAAAAGTAAGCATTCAGATTGAAATGGGTGTTTGTTGCTCGCGGTTGGGATTGTGGGTTGGTTGATTCTTTCGACCTGCTGTTTGATGGGAGAACTCACCCAACGCTCGCACATGCAGCTTTGCCAATTTTGACTTTGAACGCGCCAAGCGAATTGCCAAAAAGGCTGAGGCCTTGCAACCATCTCGATTGCTGCAGTCGTCGTCTTCTCCCAGCGTGGAGCCTGCCGCAAGGTTTTCCAATCGTGCTTTCCGCGCAAACGAGGCTCAGCTGAACGAGCGGCGCTCTCCCAAGATGCATATTGATGTGTGGACGTGCTGCATTTCCACTGCTGCGACGGAGCTGCACCATGGCACCAGATGGGCTGGCTACCACGATTCGTTCAATTTGTGCCTGCAGCTGACCCACACGCTCCGCATGGCTGCTTCCTGGGGTAGCACGACCCGCATGCGCTTGGTTTCGGTTGTGCTGCGGGATCGGGAGCTGGATGCAGAGTATCATCGGTTGCAAGTCTTCCTCGACGAGATACACTTTGAGGCCGACATTTTGGTGAGTGCCAACGGATTTATTTTTTATTTATTTAATTTTTTTTTGTGGTGAGGGAGGGGGGGGGGTTCGTGGTTTATCGCTGGTTGGTTTGTTGGTTGAATTTCGTCACTCACTGCCGCGCAATGTTGGGCTGATGGAAAAGGTCGTCTCGCTTGAAAACGAGCTCAAGGATTCCCTGCCGCCGTCTCAACCCGACGAGGACTATGGGCGAGGCTCTGGCGTGCTCGATCGAGTGCGGTCAAGCACCAACTTTAGCAGTTTCAGCGGCATTATCATTGATTCATCGGCGACCTACCTCAACTGTCAAGACGTCACCACAAACTCGGTCTTTCTCGCGCTTCCGATCGAGCGTCGTCTCGGCATCCTTCGCGATTGCTTGCAACACTACTCTGCTTGCAACACTACTCTAATAACACCTGTAA
This sequence comes from Capsaspora owczarzaki ATCC 30864, assembly GCF_000151315.2. NCBI lineage: Eukaryota > Filasterea > Ministeriida > Capsasporidae > Capsaspora > Capsaspora owczarzaki. Next base: position 3,101,142 of record NW_011887292.1, on the reverse strand, counting down.
GCCATACTGAATTCCTGTCGCTGGTTTACCTGTTTTGTGCTCTCACACACTGGGTTTGTTTGTCGTCCCACAGGTCTCACAATGCTCACCCTGCCACCCCCGCCACTGCTGTGCGGTCCAGAACCGCCTGTTACCTCTGACGCAGGCCCGCAATTTACAGGATTCCCCGACGCGGACCCGCTCGACCAGTCGTTCCTAACATCCTCCCAAACCGACGCAGCTGCCGAGGCCAGCTACATGCGCCATCTCGAGCAACTCACCAACGGCCTGGGCGCTGTGGTTATGTTAAATGCACGGAGCAATGTTCTTACAACGGTGTTGTGAAAGAGCACACACGAACATGCTCATGTGTCATTTCTCCCCTTGAAAGATAAAGTAGTAGATCTACTACACGTCAACTTGTAATAAAACATGTAAATTGTATTTTGCTGTCAATAATTTGAAACAAAAACACAACCACAATAAAATTCAAACACTCACGCACACAATCTTCACCATAAACAACGTTCAAGACAGCGAGAACAAAAAAAATCCGCGCGCGGTGTAGTTTACACACTTGACTTGATGGTTCGGCGGATGGACTTGCGCGCAATCGACGCCACAGTCGCCTTGAGACGCTTGCGCTTGCCTTCCGTCGGGGTGACAAGAGTCGCAACCAGGCAGGACATCATGTCGTCGTCGCCATCAGCAACGCTGGATGTGCGGGAAGCCTTGCTATGTTCGGGTGCCTTGGCGCCTGCAGAGGCAGCCAGAGTGGCCCCGGAACCTGCTGCTCCCTCGGAGGGCTTGGCAGCAGTTGGTTTGGAAGTGACAGCGACCAAATTGGAAATGCGCTTGCCCAAGGTCTTGTTGCGCTCCAACTTTTTAAGCGCACGTTGCTGGTTCTCGACGGCTACCTTGATGAGCGCCTTGAATTCGAGAGCAAATTCGCCAACGAGCTGGAACATTTCGCGGGGCGTCACTGTGGCTGCTGCGCTGGTCGAGTAACCAAGGAAGATCGCGAGGCTGCGGAAGCGATGCATGGCGCGACGCGAAATGACGGCGAGTGCAGAGACAATTTCGTATCGGCTCTGGAGCACGTCCGGGAGGCGGCTCCTCCAGACCGAGTGCGCATCGTTGACAATGATTCCGGAAAGCTGGGTGCGTGCCGTTTTCACGGACTCGGACAGAGCAGCAATGTGCGCGTCGACAGACTCGACATTATCGGCAAACCGCACTGCTTCGAGCACATGGGGAATTTCGTCGGCGAGGGTGACACCTGCAGGGTACTTTTCGACAACATAACGAACAATGTGATCCAGCAGGGACGCTTTGCCAGTCACGTCTTTAATGGAGGTGAGCTTGTTGAGCGTGTCGAGGGAGAAGGCATCGGCACTGCCCTTGGCTGTTCCGGTGTTCAAGGCGTTGCCATAAGCAAGCACGATGGCCAGAATGGCCCGGAACGCCTGGCTGGATCGCAGCTCGTCTGTCGCGTTTTTCAGGTACATGAGCGAGCGCGATACAGTGTCAGCCGCCTCCTCAAACTCCAGCACTTTGAGCCACACATTCAGACGCTCGGAAAGCGCCGAGATCTTGGACAGGGTCAGCAAGTAATCGTCAGCAGGGTCGAGTGCAACACCGGGGGGCAGCATGGATTTGCGAGAGGTGATGGCAGCAACTTCCTCTTCGGTGGGCACCAGCAGTGCCAGCCGCTGAACAAGCTCTCGATCGAGACTGTGCATGCACAAGACTGCGTCCTTGATCTTGTTTCCCGCAGGCAGCTTGGACATGGCAATCGAAAGCGACTGGAGACGCTTTTGGTCAAGCACCGACGCGGCACGACCGCCTTTGAACACCTCTGTGGTGGTGGCAGCTGGAGGCGGAGGGGCGTCCGCCTTGGCAACGCGCGCAAACTGAAGCACAATGCTGTCCATGTCCAAGTCGACTTGGTCGATATCGTGCCATACACTATCCTTGCCGGGCTCAGAAGGGCCGCGCTTGGGAAGGTTGACCTTGGTCCAGTGCAGCTGGCGCAGTTGCGGTTTGGCAGCAGCGGCCGCAGCTGGCGCTGGACCAGCACCGGGCGGCGGTGGCGGGCCAGGTGGCGGTGGCGGGCCGCCTCCCATCATTGGCGGAGGCGGTGGCGGTGGTCCACCACCCATCATCGGCGGAGGAGGTGGAGGTGGTCCACCACCCATCATGGGAGGGGGTGGGGGCGGACCGCCGGCGGATCCAGTGTCGGCGACGACAGGCTCGGCGCAGGGATCAACATCGTCAGTCGCCGTCAGGTCCTCGAAATCAAAGTTGTCAAACTTCAAATTGACCGTTGCGGGTTCCGTCAGCTGAAGCAAGGTTCCGTCGTCCAGTTGCTCGCTCTCTATCCCGGTGGGTGCAATGGCAGGTGGGATCACCAGTTCCTTCGGAGCAGCAGCGGCAGCAGCATGCACAATCGGCTTTGTGCCGGGCTCAATGTTCAAGCGGAAGTCGACAGTCGCTAGAAGGCCATGTCGATCAAAACGACAAAAAATTCATCAAGCGCACGTGAGTGTCAGTGTCGTCAAGGGTGAGTGGTGAAGGAATTGGGTGCGATACCAAACAGAGCCATCAAACAATCCGAGAGCGTTTTGACATGAAAAACATGCATACCTCCACTGTCGGACGATGCTTGCGATTGTGCACTCGGATCGACATCATCGAGCGCCTCTTTGAAAGCAATTCGCACAGACTTGCGCATCGAGCCTGGGGCAATGCCGGCTCTTGCAGAAGGAACAGCGAGCCCGCTCTCTTTCGGAGTCGATTCTGTCTTCTGTTGTTGGAGCTTGCGCTCGGCAGCCGCCTTGGACGCTTGCTCGGAATGGGCACGCGCTTCCGCGAGAGCACGCAGCGCGGCTTCATCGCGCTCGGCTTGCAACTTGGCCTCGGCTGCCTTCAAGGACTCCAGGCTGGCAGCATGCTGGGCACGCAGCTCCTGGGCCGTTCCCAACTCCTTCTCCAAAGTGGCAATCTTTTGAAGGCTCGCCGCTTCTGCTTGCTGAGCGCCTGCAAGCTTGACGGGCTCCTTGACGAACAAGGTCTTCATGGCCTGAGCGCCTTTGAGGAGGCGGTCCTCGACCACAATCGAGTCCTTGATAATGACAATTCGCTCGTCGATCGAGACTATGAAGTTAGTAAATCCAAGCAAACACAAAAAAGTGAGTGAGGTCATTTCGTGGTTAAGGGGCTTTGGCACAGAAAAAGTCATTGAAAAGGCTCAATGGAGCTCGGATAGCCCAAGCAACATTTGCAATCATGCCAACCACAATTACAAACCTATGGCCTTCTCGAGACTGGCCTTGTCTTCGGGGCTGACATCATCAACAGCGAGCAAGACCTGGGCACGCTGTGTACGCATTGCTGTGGTTTTCCGCTGCAATTTGGTCGTGCTTTGGCTGGCTCCTGTCAATTGTGACGAGCCACACCAAAGAGTTAGCGACAGATGTTCAACAACCCATCCAACACGCAAGCCACAAACCTTCATCGGCATCTTCGTCGTCATCTGAGCTGTCGGAGCCATCCGCCTCGCCAGCGGCAGGTCGGCGTGACGAGAGGCGGCGTCCGGTGGAGCGGTGTCGCGCGAGACCTCGGGTGCTGCTGGTGGGTTGGTCGTCGCCCGCTTCGTTGAAACGAAGAGCACCTTTCGGCTTTGCTTGGCCCGCGTCACTGCCTTTAAGAATGGACTTTGCAGCGGACTTGGGCGGTGTCGGTGACGAAGCGACGGCGAAAGCCGAGTCGCTTCTGCTGGTGAGGCCGCGCTTCATGCGGGGCGAGGGCGTGTCTTCGCCAGGTGTGGGTTGGATGACGTTGGTCTTGCTGTCCGCCTCCTCGAGAGCCTTTTCGTAGGCCTCGAGGTGAGACTTGAAGGCAGCATTGCTGGTGCTTTTGAGGGCGCGGGCAATCACATCGGCAATGCCCGCAAGCTCAAAGGCGTCGGTGAGGTCGTAGAAGGAATCTTCCGTGTCGACTGCACGGATCATGCGGTTGATGAGCGAGATGGCACACACGCGAACCTCCTCATCGGGCGAATCGAGCAAGTGGACGAGCGGTGCGTAGGCGGGAGTGGCGCGCTCCTTGGCCGTCAGCTGGGCTGCTTCGGACACGATTGCGAGATTCTTCTCGTCAAAGTCCAGGATGACAAGCAGGATTTCGAGAGCACCTTTGCTGACCTTGGACATTTCCGACGAGATCAACGCGTAGACCTGGTGAACGACGTAGTTGGATCGGATGACCGCGTTCATGCCGTCAATGAGGCAGATGATGGCCCGCATCGCCCTGAGCGCATACAGCTGCGTGAGCGCCGCGCCGAACAGAGCGACGCGCATCATTGCGTCGAGGCCGTCGATGAGGGCAAACTCTTGCGCGAGGCGTGCGTCAGATTCAACCATGGTTGCAAATGTATTGACCGCCTTCTGCAGCGCTCGTCCGGTCGCCCCGTTGAGGATTTCGATGCACTTGTGCGCTTGGATCTCTGGCTGCAGGCGCACGAGCACTGTCGCGTATGGCTTGACCTGAGCCTGTTCCAAAAGACCCAAAAAACAAAAAAAAAGATTCCAAGAAATCACCAAAATTAGTATAAAAATCAAAAAAATTCAAATTTTAACGGAAACGCGTTGCATTGGAGTTGCATTGGAGTTGCATTGAGGGGGGTGCCAGGAACAACAACGAGCCGCAAAACGAAAGCAAGGACAAGTGTGCGTCCCAACGAGACTGAGTGGGAGAGAGAGCGCGAGAAGGTGAAATGGGGGAGAGAAGAGCAGCTGGAGAGATTGAGAATGAGAATGAGAATGAGAATGAATGAGATTGGAGTTACCTCGTCGCCGGCAGCCGAGAGCGGCTCGTCCAGATCGAGATAGACCTTGCTGGATGCGACAAACAGCGCGCTGTCCTCCAGTGCGAATGGGCAGCGGATGAGCGCGTGCACGGTCGCAAACTGGTCGCGCAGCCCGGCCTCGGGATCAAAGACGTGCCAGGTCCCCTTCACTGCTTCGTCTGCATTGAACGGATCGCGGTCGTCCAGCAGCTTCACCAGCAACTTCATTTGTAGCTTGCTGCAATTTGGTTTGTTGGTGTTTTTTGTTGGTTTTTGGATTCTGAGTTGCTGTTGAGTTGGTTTTCCCGCTAAAAATGAAAAATGAAAACTGTCCTTCCTCGTCGTACAGACAGTGCTTGCTTTGATCTCAATACAATACGTGTGACATCAGTCTATCTTCAAATCCATTGTCAAACAACAACAACTGCTAACTGTTGGGAAAACGGAGCTTTTTTTGTTGTTCAAAAATGGACGAGGTGTCGGCGTTTGTGACTGCTCCTTCGTCTGCCTTCGATGACACGCTCACGCCAACAACTGCGTCGCCGTGGAGTGAAGGCCAGCAGACTGCGCTGAAGGCGGCGACCGTGACGACGTGCTGCCTGTCGATTGTCGGCTGCGTTCTCATCATTCTGAGCTTTGTGCTGCTCAAAGACCTCCGCGCCACATCCCGCCAGCTGCTCGTCTTCCTGTCGCTTGCAGATCTGGTGACTGCGATGGGCAACATGGTCGGTGTCCTGACCGACGACACGGGCACCCTCTGCGTCATACAGTCCTCCTTCACGACCTATTCGAGCATTGCCAGCTTCCTCTGGACGTCCTCCATTGCGCTCTACCTGTACCTGTCCATTGCGCGCGAATCGCAGCGACTCGCAGCGCGCTCAATCCCGTTCCTGCATGTCTTTTCGTGGCTGACTCCTGCGTGCATCATCATTGCCGCGCTGGCGTGCGAGGTCCTCGGCTCGGACGACTTTTCAGCAACCACAGTTGGGTACGTCCGTCGTCGTCGTCGTCGTCATGCTGCAGTTTGTCGATTCGTTGTGTAGACATGGACATGCAGTGTGTAGGTGTTTGCTTGCTAACATTTCTGAATGATTTGTTGTTTGCGTTTCTCTTTGGGGCTGCTCTTGGCATTGCCAACACTGAAAATTATTCGACCTCAACAACAACACAGATGGTGCTGGATCAAGTCGAACGTCAAGTACGATCTCTTCTGGAAGCTGTTTGCGGGCAAGGGCTGGGAAATTGCGTCGTACATTTCCGTGCCAATCTTGTACTTTTTCGTCAAGCGCAAAATCCGCGTCGAGCTGCACTCGGCGGAACAAATCCAGCTCGTGTCTCGCCGCTCCGTCCAAGTGGCTCAGGAAGCCGATCGCAAGATGACATTCATCCCCATTGTGTTCGTCTTTGTGCGCTCGTGGGGCACCACTCGCTTCCTCATCAGCGAGATTGGCTCGCAGGAGCAGGCCGACGTGTTTTGGCTGACCCTGTGCCAAGCCATTGGCGATTCGAGCCAGGGCTTTGCCAACTTTGTCCTGTTTTGCGTCCTCACTCCGAAAATCCGCAACCGCATGATTGCGTTGGTTTGGCCGCAGTATCGCGGGAGCAACGCGGACGAGTCGCAGCGCTACTCTGGCTCGGTTGCTACCACCGCCAGCGCCGCAAAGTCAGGTGCCTACCCCAATCTAGGGCGAGGCTCCTTCAATCAAGTTGTGCCGCGCTCGCAACACAACCAGCAGCAGCAGCAGTTGCGGCAAGGCGGCGGCGGCGGCGGCGGCGCGTCCTCCCACCACGGCAGCGTTGACAATGGGTACTACTCGACGAGCCTGTCTTCCTCTGTCAATCCACCCAACTACGACCCAAGTCCTGGCAGCTATTCGAGTCTGAGCACCCGTGATAGTAGTTACTACGGCGATACTTAGCTTGGTTCTTCTTGATTTGCTTGATAATTTGTTGGTTTTTGTTGCTCTTAGTACATTAGTGTTGTTTGTTGTTGATTTCTTCCATGCCTTGTTTGCACATGCTAGTGTTGCTGCAATTCCAGCTCGATCACGCATGCATGGTGTTCGCTGAGGAAACTTACGACAAGCTTTTGAAACCGCCCCTCTTTCTCACAAATTTCAGTGTTTGTGCGATGCTTGTGTGACTTTGTGCAGGTTGGTATAATGCTCTCTGATCTCCGATCGCATCATTCCCAAATCTTCCCAAATCTTCCCAAATCCAAATTCGTCCGTCTCCGTCCGTCTCAGTCACTTTTTCATCAAGTCACACTTCTTCTACAAAACAATGGTCGTCAAGGTCGGCATCAACGGTGAGCCTCCTCTTCCCCCCCCCTCCTCCTCCGGCGACTTCCACCTCGCCTTACCAGACACACATGCAACAACGACACTCCAACTACACACTCCCGTCGACACTCCTGTCGCTCGTTGATCCATGTTGCACTCGAATGCGTCATTTTGGTCGAATTTTGCGTTTCCTTTTTTTTTTTTTTCTTTCTTTCTTTTTTTGTTTCTTCTCCGTTTCGTCATTCTGATTGCGCGCGTTCTCGCTCGTTCTCTGTCTCTCCTTTTGCTTCCCTCACTCTTTTGCCCCTCTCTTTGCTTCCACTTCGGGCTCTCGATGCGCTCCTTCCCTTTCTGACGCACCTGCGTGACTGTGAGCGAATCTTTCACGTTTTTCCTTTCTTTTTTTTTTTTCCTTCTTTCTTCCTCTTCTTCCTCCTCCTCCGCTCCCTTCCCTCATATCCATCCATCTCACCTTACATCCCTTCCATGCTGCCACCAACAACGCGCCCTCTCTGCAGCGCTCGTTTCCTTCCTCACAAAAGCACACCTTCTGCGCTGCATTTCTATGTGGCCACACAATCCAATCACGCTTTTTTTTTCTTTTTTTTTTTCTTTTTTTTTTTTTTTTTTTTGTATCTCACACTCACTCATTCGACTGCTGTCTTCCTCTTCATTCCAAATTGCGTTCTCGCAGGTTTCGGTCGCATTGGCCGCATTGTCTTCCGCGCTGCCGTCGAGCACGCTGCTGACCTCCAGGTCGTCTCCATCAACGGTGCGTTTGTCGACTCACGCAAACTGTGACCTTTTTTTTTTTGCCTAGATTGACTTTCTTGAATGCTGACTTTGGTTGTTTCAACAAACGGCTTGTCTTTGTCTGTGTTTTTCGTCCTTCCTCCTTGGTTTTTTTCGTTTTTCTTTACTTTTGTCATTTTCCATCAACCAGACCCCTTCCTCGACCCCGAGTACGCTGTAAGTGAACGAACGCGGTGCTCTCTTTGCTCGAATCAGAATTTTAAAACAACACCTCACTTTTTTTGAACGTGTGGCTTCCTTTTTTTTTTTTTTTTTTTGTTTTTGCTTTGTTCTGTTTAGGCCTACCTGCTCCGCTACGATTCTACCCACGGCCGCTTCAAGGGCACCATCGAGGTCAAGGGCCACCAGCTCGTCATCAACAACAGCTGGACGATCAACTTCCACCAGTGGTACGTCAATCTTTTGTCTTTGGGGGTTTTTTTTTCCGTTTTCTTCGTTCGTTTCTGCTTTCCTCCCTTTTCTTCCTTCGCCTGATTGAGTAGTTTGGTTGGTTGTTTGGTCGGTGGTTTAACCCGCAAAACTCCAGAAAGAGAGCACGGGAAGGGTTGGGGGTCGTTGGCATTTTCTTTTTTTCCCAAAATTCTGAATCTGAATTCTGAATTCTGCGTGAATTTGGCGAATCGCAATGATGCGTCAAGTCGCACGTTCAACCAGCCAACCGCCAAGCAAGCCTTCACTTGCAGTTGAGGGGTGCTTTTTTTCACATCCTTTTCCAAAACAACCCAAACACTGGTGGACCATTTTTTTTTTCCTTTCTCGCACTGTGCACCACTGCGCAAAAATTCTCACATCTTACACTACTCGCGCTTGGCCTTTCTGCAGCAAGAACCCCGCTGAAATCCCGTGGGGCACTGATGGCGCCGAGTTTGTCGTCGAGTCGACTGGTGTCTTCACCACCATCGAGAAGGCCAAGGAGCACCTGAAGGGCGGCGCCAAGAAGGTCATCATCTCGGCTCCTTCTGCCGACGCTCCCATGTTCGTTTTCGGTGTCAACCACACCACCTACGACAAGGCCACCCAGGACATCATCTCGAACGCGTCGTGCACGACCAACTGCCTCGCCACCCTCGTTGCTCCCATCCACGAAAAGTACGAGATTGCTGAGGGCCTCATGACCACCGTCCACTCGTACACTGCCACCCAGAAGACCGTCGACGGTCCCTCTGGCAAGCTCTGGCGTGATGGCCGTGGCGCTGCCCAGAACATCATCCCCGCCTCCACTGGCGCCGCCAAGGCCGTCTCGTCCGTCCTGCCCTCGCTCAAGGGCAAGCTGACTGGCATGTCCTTCCGCGTCCCCACCGCCGACGTCTCTGTCGTCGATCTTACCTGCCGCCTCGTCAAGCCCGCCACTTACGACGAGATCAAGGCCACCCTCAAGGAGGCCTCCGAGGGCAAGCTCAAGGGCATCCTCACCTACACTGAGGACCAGGTTGTCTCGTCCGACTTTATCGGCGACACCTCTGGCGCCATCGTCGACGCCCACGCCGGCATTGCCCTTAACAACAACTTTGTCAAGCTCATCGCCTGGTACGACAACGAGACTGGCTACAGCCACCAGCTCCTCCGCCTCCTCAAGCACTGCGCTGCCCAGTAAGCGGTCCAGACGTTGGCATGTGCGGTGTAGTCATTTTGTCCGACCCCTCCAGTTGTCGGTTGTTTTTTGAGTGCATGTTCGTGCCGCTGTTTCATCTTATAAACTAATCAAAAACACACAAAAACAAAACACAAAGTGTGCCTCGTCCAGCGTTCGCTCATGACGAGCCATCTTAGCCTGTCAGCTCCAAAGCATGGATGGTCAAGGTGTGGAGAGTGCGACAAATTGACAAACGGCAATCCAAAAACAAAAGATTTATGGTTTCAGAGTAGATTTATGAATATAAAAGAACAAAAGTCAGCAAAGATGGAGCTGTAAAACAAACTGCAAACACAACACAACGAAAACAAGCAAAAGCAAACAAAAAAAAAAACATCTGTGGGTCGGCCAAACAAGAAGAAAGAGGCTTCAAAAAAAAAACACCACCAGCAAACAATGTAAAATGCTAATCGTGGTTGTTTGTGGCTGTTTGGACGTCTTCGCATGCCTTTGTCAGCTTCTGTCTGTTTACTTGGTCACCCAGCGCGGGGGTTGGGAAGGAGCGGGCGCTGCCGTGTTGACAAACGACGGGAACTGGTCGCGGCTGCCACCAGCGTTGGAAGCGGGGGCAGCGGAGCCGCGAGCGTTCTTGCCCTTGGCGGGGCTGGCAGCGGAGCCGGCAGCGGCAGAGTCGTTGAACAGGCCAAGGGAGGCAAAGTAATCCTCCTTGTAGTTCTCACGCTGACGGGGGTCGATGACCCACGCGCGCTCGAGCTCGCGCTGCTCCTCGTCCTCGAGCACCTCGAGCAGGAACTCCTCGGAGAGATCCTTGAGGTGGTTCTTGGCCTCCTCGACCTTGGCGGGCAGACCCTTGATGGCGACGAGGGAATCGTCGGGGTTGCGGGGGAACTTGATCTGGACGTTGAAGTCGTCCATAATCTTGCGGAGGTTCTTGCCCATGGGGCCAATGATGCGGCGGTGCATGCGCACGTCAATGTCGACCTCGATGGTGACCTGGTCCTCCTGGTCCTTGACAATCTTGAGGATGGCGTCGCGGGCCTCGTTGACCTTGGCCTCGTAGCCCTTGATGGTGATGGTGGCCTGGTCCTCCTCCTTGGCGCCCTCCTTGGGGAAGGAGATGCGGGTGTCGGTCTTGTCCTTGATCTTGGAGATGACAGCGCCCTTCATGCCAATGATGGCAGAGTGGTGCTTGGGGTCAACCTTGAGCTCAAGGGTAAAGTTGCGGGCCTCGCGGTCTGCAGCCTCGCCGTCGAGGGCCTTGACGCGCTCGAGCAGGTACTCCTTGGCCTTCTCGACCTGAGGAGCAGAGCCACGAACAATCACCTTGTCGCTCTTCGAGTCGGCCGACGGGAACTTGACGTTCACGTCGAACAGGTCAATGACCTTCTTGAGATCCTTGCCGCCGCTGCCAATCAGGTGACGGTGGTAGTCGTTCTGGATCTCGAGCTCGGCAGTGACCGGGACGAAAGCCTTCAGCGCCTCAATGGCCTTGTCGACGTTGTCGCTGCGGCCGCTGACCTTGATGGCGTTGGCGTCCTCCTTGTCGGCATCCGACTTTTCGGCCTTGGGCTTCTCCTCGGCCTTCTCGCCTTCCTCCTTGGCCTCGCCCTTCTTGCGCGACTCGGGGAACTTGATCTGGACGTTGAATTCGTCCGAGACGGTGCGGACGTTGACGCCGCCCTTGCCAAGAACAGTGCCGTGGAACTCGGGGGCAATGGTGAGCTTGCGAGTGACCTGGAGACGCTGGTCCTCGACAAGGTCGAGAATCTTTTGCTTGGCGAGCTCGACAAACTCCTTGCCACCCTTCAGGGTGACCACATCCGGCTTGGATGACGAGGCACCAGCAGCAGCAGCAGCAGCAGCAGCAGCAGCAGCAGCAGGCGCCTCGGCAGAGCCCTGCAGCAGCAGCAGGCGCCTCGGCAGAGCCCTCCTCGCCCTTGGACTTGGCGGGGAAGCTAATCTGCACGCCGCCAAACTCGTCGGAAATGCTCTTGATGAGCTTGGCCTTGTTGACAACAAACGCCTTGTGGTACTTGGGCTCAATGTGCATCTCCTCGGAAACAACGCTCTCGAGGTCGCGGACAATCTTGGCGATGGCCTCCTTGGCAGCCTTGATCTGGGTGTCCTTGCCCAGAAGCGTGACAGTGTCGGCGTCGGTCTCGGTCTTGCCCGGGAAGAGAATGCGAGCGCCAGTGGTCTCGCGGATCTGCTTGACGGTGGCACCCGCGCGACCAATGATAAAGCGGTGGTGCTGGTGCTTGACGGTAATGTCCTCGGGGACGAACGCGCCCTTGTCCGAAGCAAACTCGAGGAGGAGCTGCTTGGCACGCTCGACATCCTCGCTGGGGCCGCGAACGACGACCTTGTCAGCAGTGGCAGTCTTGCCCTTGCCAGCGGACGGGACCTGGACGGTCACGCCGCCGCACTCCTCAGAGATGGAGCGCAGAACGCGGCCGTTGTGGCTGGTGATGAGGGCCTGGTACTTGCTGGGGATGCTCACCTCGGCGGTGGAAATGTTGGCAAGCTCGTTCTGGATGGCAAGAATGCGCTCCTTGGCAGTCTCGACGTTCGCCTTGGTGCCGACAATCACAATGCTGTCAGACTCAGAGTTCTCGTCGGGAAGGGAGATGCGGGTGTTGGTGTCCTCGCGAATCTTCTTGAGGTTGGCGCCGTTCTTGCCGACAACGTGGCCGTGGAACTTCTTGTAGATGGAAACCTCGACAGTGTAGTTGTTGGCAATAATCTCGGCAACGAGCTTCTCAAGGTGCTGCTTGGCCTGGAGGACGAGCTGCTTCTTGCCCTTGACGGTGACAACGTCGCTGTGCTCGCTCTCCTCGGGGAAGTTGATCATGACGCCGGGGTACAGGTCGAGAATCTCGCGAATCGACTTGCCCTTCTGGCCAATGAGGGTCTTGTGGTACTTTTGGGGGAACTTGAGCTCCTCGGTGTGCATCTCAGCAATGGCCTTGGCAAGCTCGAGAATCTCCTTCTTGGCCTTGGCAACGCCAGCAGCCTCGCCCTCAATCTTGATAATGTCGCTCTTGAGCTCGTCGTTGGGGATGACAATGTTGGCACCAGTCTCCTCCTTGATGCGGTTGATGTGCTGGCCAGCCTTGCCGATAATGTGGCGGTGGAACTGGTTGGGCACGGTAACCTCGGCAAAGGTCATCTTCTTGGTCAGCTCAGCGAGGGAGGCAGCGAGGGAGGCATAGATGCGCTCAGCCTGTTCCGGGGGGCCCTCAATCTCGACGAGGTCCTTGTCCTCGAGGAAGTTAATGTGGGCGTCCGGGTTGGCAGCGTCGAGCAACTTGACGTTTGCGCCGCTCTTGCCAATGAGGTACTTGTGCAGCCAGTGCGGGGCCTTGAGCTCGCGGGTCACGACGCTGTTGGCGCGGTTGAGGACGAGCTGGAGGGCCGTCACGAGGTTTTGCTGAGGTCCGCGGATGGTGATGCTCTCGATCGCGGAATCGGCCGGGGGCATCTCAATGACGACGCCAGTCTTCTGGAGAATCTCCTGAATGTAGGCGCCCTTAGGGCCAACGACGTAGCGGTGCTGCTTCTTCTTGACGTCAACGTTCAGGGTGCCAGTGTTGGCCTGCTTGTCGGCAAAAATGTCGTTGAGACGGGCGGCAGCCTTGGCGATCGCCTCCTTCTCGCCGGTAATGACAATCTCGTCGGGGTTCTCGGCAGAGGGCGGCGGCATGTTGATCTTGGCGCCAGTCTCGGCGGTGAGCTTCTTGATCTCCGAGCCGTTCGCGCCGACAAGGAAGGGGTGGTAGACGTGGGGAATCGTGATGCGGATGACGCCAAACTTGCCCTTGGCGTTCGAGACGGAGAGGATTTCGGCGCGGGCCTTCTCGCAGTTCTCGCGAGTGCCGACAATCTTGATAATGTCAGTCGCCTCGTCGGCCTTGGGCACGTTGATCTTGGTGGCAGTGGCAGCGCACAGGTCGGCGAGGGCCTTGCCGCCCTTGCCCAGGATGAACTTGTGGTGCTCCTTGGGGACGACGACCTCGAGCGTGGACTGGGTCTGGAGACGGGTCAGCAGCAGCTGCTTGGCCTTGGCAACGTTCTCGGGACGGCCAGTGATGACAATCGCGAGGTGCTTGGACTTGGACGAGGACATTTCGATCGAGACACCAGTCTTTTCCATCACATCCTTGCAGGTCGTGGCAGCGGCAGACTCGCCAAAGCGGTCCTCGCGGCGCTCGTCGATGGGGACGTGCAGGGTGTGGGACACGGTCGAGGAAGCAGACTTGGCAGTCGCCCAGGCGCCAGCAGCCTTGGGGCGCTGGGCGGCGGTCGGAAGCGGCGGGAAGAGGTCAGAGTAGGTGGCGCCAGAGGAGGTCGAGGCAGCAGAGGTCGAGGCTTGGGCGGCAGCAGCGGCGGCAGCAGCGTGCTGCTGAGCCTGCTGCTGAGCGTGCGACTGGACGATCGGGTCATCCTCGCTCACAATGGACTCGGTGCCAGCAACAATGTCGGGATCAGCGAAAGACATGGTTGGTCAGATAGGGGAGAGGGGTTTTTTTGGTGGCGCAGGGGTTTTCGGTTTAGCCGGGCGAAGACGAATCGGTTCTGAAATTTCAACCGGGGTTGAGCACAGAACGCAAAAGGTCGAGGGAAGAGACGGGGGGAAATTTCTGCGTTGTTTTTTGGAACACAAACGCGACAGATTCAGAGTCAGCAAGGCCAAAGCCACAAGGGTGATTGTGCAAGCCAAAGAAACGCGTCAAAAAAGATGATGGGTTGAACTTTGCTCTTTTTTTTTTTTTTTGCTCTTTTTTTTTTTTTGCTTTTTTCTTTTTCGATGATTTTTTTTCTTTTTTTTTTCTTTTTTTTTTTGCTGAAACGTCCTGATCGCCTTCAAATAGCCATAGCTGCAGTGGGGCCCGGATCAGCCAGCGCAATGTGGCTTCCAGCAGTATGCACTTCAACAGAGTGAATGCCACCAATGCCAAGACACCAAGTGAACGCTCCACTCAAGTGAGAACGGCAATCCAAATCGCTGGTCGAAACGTTCATTTTCCGTTTCACGAGATCGCACGATCTCTCTTTTTTTCTTTTTTTTCTTTTTAAAGTGTGAGTGCCCTGCGAGACTCGCCCATCGCCAACAACGCTGATGAGATCGTAAAAGAAGAGTGCTCGAGGAAACGCGGGACGGACGCGAGAGAAGGGCGATCCGATGGTTGAACAACGCAACCCGAGCATTGCAACCCGAGTCCGGAAATTAAAAAATTAAATAAAAAAATAAAAAAAAAACAGCGTCATGTGCGACCTGGTGCCTGTGCGCTCGAAAAGGTCGTCGCGATCTACCACAACCACAACGCTGTCTGTGCATGGATGCGGGTGGGTGTTGCACGGAAAACGGGACAGACAGGGCACCGCGACCAGCACGGGATGTTGCAAGAAAACAAAAAGCCAAACAGCAAAGACCGAACAACCAGAAAAAAAAAAAAAAAAAAAAAAAAAAAAAGGACAAATTATTCCAACAAAACAAACCGAACGCACAGTGAAAAGGAGTGAGCCTCGAGTTAAGTTCTTTAGGCTGATTGCAGAAAATCAGGACAAGCAAAGCGACCCGATGCGTAAGAGTGTATTGAATAGAGTGTCATAAAAACAGGAGATCGCAGGTGGAAATCGCCGCAATTGAAAACGAGAAGGTTTAGGCGGTGGTGCCCATGTCCCTGCCAGTGTTGAATACGGCAACAAGCGAGCCCAGTTGAATGCGCTCATTGGTGCCAGCAGATAATCGGTACCTGAAGCAGAGACATGGAGAGTTTCACGTCAGCATAATTGCGGATTGTGGTGTTTTGCTGATTTTTGTTTTCGTGTTGTTTGTTTTGCATGGCTGTGCGTGCACTTACTCAATGTCGGCAAGCTGCTTCAGCAAGTAGATGCGCACATTGGCGGGGAATTCGATGCGCGCCATAAACTCGTGCACTTCGCGAAGAATGTCCTGAAGCGCGAGTCCTTTCTGGAGCTTGAGCTCACCAATGTCTGCGGGGTGGCGAAGTTTGACAAGTGAGCGACAATACATTCTCATCAAGCAACCACAGGTTACAAGCACATCGAGCTTGCAGCTCTGCCAACGTACTGGCCATCGCGGATGTGAACGGCTCGTTCAACAGCCACTGCACGATTGTCTCAATGTCGGCAGGCAACGGGAAGCCAGTGCACGTGTAGACGCTCGTTTCGTCGACAGTATCAAAGGCCATAGCAGTCGACTGAGGAGACGTTCAGAGATTTCGTTGTACCGAGTGAGGGCATTGGTCCAGTTTGACAAGACGTGCAAGGGCAACACGAAGCAAGATCTCTCTCTGTACCTGCAAAATGTTCAACACCTTGCGCATATCGCCTTGAGCCAGACGCATGAGTGCAGCCTTGCCGTCGTCAGTCACGTTGACGCTAAGAACCAGGCAGGAAATTCAAAAAATCAGTCAAAATCGCACCTCATCACGCAAAACCAACCTCCCAACCAATGCAATGCACAAGCACAACATACCGCTCGCTTTCAATGACAAAATTCAAGCGATCCAGCATTTGCTCGCTCGAGAGCGGAGCAAAGCGAAACCGGGTGCAACGGGACTGAATTGCGGGCGTGATTTTGCTCACGTAATTGCAAATGAGGCAGAAACGTGTGTTTCGCGTGTACTTTTCAATGACTGTATCCAAATAGACACCAGTTGAGAGGGGGACCGACTTGTGCGGCAACTCCAATACAACCAAAGGGTGCAGAAACAACGTACCTCTTCGTAGAGCGGCTTGTGCATCTGATGTCATGGCATCTGCTTCATCAAGAATGACGAGCTTTGTGCCACCAGAGCTGTGTCAAACCCCAAATGTAGAACGCGTCATTAGAATCATGTTGTTGTTTCGAATCATGTTGTTTCTGGCTGCTCAACCAGCCGAGCCTGTTGACACTGCCGTACCTTGTGATGGTTCGTGTACTAGCGAACTCCTTGATTTGCTCGCGAACGACCCCAATGCCTCGATCATCTGAAGCGTTGAGCTAGCGATGAAAGCAATGCAAGGAGGCCAAAAGCAATAGATAGTTTGTGAGTTCGTCTGGAAAGCAAACACGTCAGAACCATCATGCTCCTAAAGCGCATACCTCAAGGACCATGGATTGCATTCGATTGCCATACATCTTTTTGGCGCAAGCCAGAATCGTTGACGTTTTGCCTGCGCTCAAACAAGACGATCCACACCAAGCCAAAGTCAGTCGGTGTGTTACCACCTTCGACCAAGCAAATCCACCACGCAAGACACCGCAGCAGTGCGGATGCAACAACTCACCGGTACCAGGCGGGCCATAGAACAAGAGATGTGGCACGCGATCTTCGGTGATGAATCGATCAACTGCATGAAATTGCGCACAACCGTCAGTCAGTCAGCAACACAGGCTCGGTTGCCCCCATCTCCCACGACCCGAGTACAGACGGTTTGTGATGACACATTCCGTGGGACTGGCGCCACCTAGATGGAGCGCAGGACAACGAAGAAACCAGATCGTACTCGTCGAAATGATGTCCTTGTGTGAAATGAGCTCGTCCAGCGACGATGGGCGGTACTTTTCAACCCTGTCCGTTCGTGCACAAGCATGGATGAGATGTAAGTCAAGGGATTCAGGGTGACAAGTTTCAATTGGGACGGTCGCTCAACGAAATGATCGGGCAATGTGAAGCAAGAGGGGGAAAAAAAAAAAAAAAGGCGGGAAAACACTCCCGCCAAAAACGCCATCGGATCACAAGCCCATGTTTCCCGTCGCTGATCTTCCCCAATGCTCGCATCGGTTGGGTTGATAGAATGCATACCATGGCAAGTTCTTGTTTGTGGAGGCTGCTCCACGGACGCGGCTCGGCTCCGCAACGGCGGGTGTCTCGTCCATTGGCTCGGATTCGTCCATTCTTTTGGGGTTGCTCTATTTAGAAGACTGACACGATCAAACCGTTCACACTCTTGTTCAAAACACACTAACGTGCAATACACATAGAACTGTATCAAATCATGGCCGAATTGGTGTGCTGGTTCACGATGCAAGTTGGCCGAAGCGCGGCATTTTTATTTTGTCATGCTTAGCTCAAAGGAAAACTCTGTAAGATGCTTTACTGTGCGGCCAAGACTTGCGTTGCACTCTCGAGACAAGCAGGGACAATCCACTGATGGAAGGGACGAATCACAATCATATAGAGCTGGCCGAGCGTGTTTTTGCACTTTGTCTTGGTGCTCACAATCACACGTGTGCAACGGCCTTGTGAATCTCGCTCGAGAAGAATTGTAGACCGGAAATCCATGTGCTAAGGCAGGTGAACAAGGAGAATGAAGGAAAGGGGTGGACAAGGCACAAAATCGCGTTAGCGTCGATGGTGTTCGAGCAAGACGCACGCATGGATGATGTTGTTACCGTGTCATCCAAACCTGTCAGCAGTTCATTCTCGGATATCTTGTTGTACACGAGCACACCAGCAACTAGGGAAAACCGGTCAAAAGTGTTAGCACACGCTCCAGGTTGCATCAACAACTACACCATACCCTTGGAAAGAGCTCGACCGGTTGTTTCGCATATCTCGTCTGCTTTGGACTTGGCTTGATCGTCGGGCTTGGATGCAGCAGTGATGAGGCCCAACGGCCGTACGAGCAAATTGCGCAACGACATGAGCGCGCGAGCAAACCAAGGAGCGTTTTGAAACAGGCTGTCGCAAACTGCATCCAGCACAAATTGACCTTGGTCTCCTAGGCCAATAAACGTCATCGATTGGATGGATGAGCAGCCCTTCCATCGAACTTTGCATCATTGATATCGTGCTCCAAGGCAACCAATCTGATTACCAGTCACATCAACGGCATACGCATCAGCAAAATCAGCAGTGTCGATGCCATCCGAGCCCGTGTAGATTTGCCGAATGACCGACGCTGCTGGAAGCTCGACTTTGTAAGCAGGCGATACGGTGGTCAGTCCGGTGCGAGCAAGCACCAGCCGCGGCTGTGAGTGTTGTTGGACGACGAACGCGCCAAAACCAACAATCCCGACGCCCAGCAGCGCGCCTCGCAGCGCAAACTGGACAGCCGACCCGCCCACTCTCCTAGAATAATGCGTGTAGTGTCTTGTGGTCGGTGCGCATTGGGCGGCGGCGGTGGTGGTGGTTGTTGCCCTGAATGCCGCGCCGTTGGTTGGAGCCCTGATGACGTGAGAAGCAATCTGGATCCTGCCCAACGCCAATCGCGTCCAACCCGGCAGCATGATGAGACTGGCCCGGGATGATTTTGCTTGGAACACTCACAGAAATATCAAAATGACCAAATGTAGAGCCCATTCACTCCAGATTTCACAGAGTTTAACTGTGCCAAATCGCAATGGAAAAGTGTATCAAGCACAACCAGCCATGCGCCGTCCGCACGGGCCTGTCCGATGGTCCCTCCAAAGGTGCGCCTCATCATGCGTGTCTGTTATTGGATGCTTTGCAGTCGCTCTTGTGTGCTTGTGAGCAGTGGGGTAGTGGACGGCTGCGGGACGCGCTTCTGCTGAAGGGTTTGGTCTGAAACGGTTTCGCACACGCAACGACAACGGCACTTTGACGCACTCGCTCACATAGAGCCCCGCTCTGTCTGGCTCCGGGCACTGGAGTTGAGTTGTACTGAGAGTTTTGCAGCCGTGTCGCTCACTTGGGTTGCATGCTGGTGGCAGGCAAAAGCTTCCTGGTCTGCGGCCAAGATTCGATGTGCGACTTTACGCGCGCTCTTCCAGCTGTGGAGGTCGCTGCATGGCCTTGCCCCGAGCATCCGACGTCCGTCTGTGGCTACCGGCGATACGAGAACTCTGCCGATGGCGTTCTGGTGCGGTTTCGGTGCAACAAGGCGACGTCAGCCAATGCATGGTGTGGCGCGAAACGCTGCCGAGACTGGAACAACGCCTTGTCTGAAACGGGATTGCGTTCCCTCGCCAAGCCATCCACGTCCGCCCCCGTCGCTGCTGCAAATTCTTCGGTGAATGCAGCAGCAGATGTAGACTCTCTCGGCGATGCGCTCTCTGGGATTGCAATCACATCACCGTCGTCGAGCAAAGCTCTCCCTAAAGAGGCAACTCTTGGCCCCAAAACCGCGCCGACGGACACGGATGCTCTTGCGTCTCGCTTGGAAAGCTCTCTTGTTGTTTCCACACCCGAAACGTACAATGCCTTGATTTCTGTCGACATCGACAAGGCTCGTCGCGAGCTCGCCAAGCAGCGCGAGCTGGTCGCGTCTTCCATGTACAATACCTTTCCGGCTGACATCAAGGCAAAAATCCAGAGCAAAACCCAGTCGGTGGAAGCTGAGCTGGCCGCCCTCGAAAAGCGCGAAGCCGCGCAGGCTCACTTGCGCCAGAACTTTGAGCAAGCTCGCGCAGCGGAACAAGCCGCGCAGAAACGGGAACTAGAAGCAAACCAACAGCGAAACCAAGACTTTCACCACAGCCAATCTCTCGAATATTCCATCCTATGTGGAACATCCATGGCGGAAAGAGGCCATAGCATTCCGGCGCTTGACGCCACAGAGTTGGCGCATGTGCTCCCGACGGACCTGTTCTTGCTGCGCAATGAAGCCGCTCTGTCTGCCAGTCTCCCGAGCGCTGGCCAAGAAATGCAACCCGCCCACATGCTCACGCGGCTGTTGCCGCATCAGCTCGACGGTGTGGCATGGATGCTTTGGCGTGAGCGGGCCAGCAAGGTCGAGCTGCCCCCACAGCCCGCCCAGCCGCAGTCCACCTCGCAGCAATCCGCCTCGCAGCAGTCCGCCCCGCAGCAGGCCGCAAAGCCGCCCGCACCCGCGAGACCCACATTGTGCCGCGGCGGTCTGCTGGCAGATGACATGGGCATGGGCAAGACAATGACCACCATTGCGTGTGTGTGTTTGGACAAGGAAGCGTCCACTCGAGGCCCCAGCACCCCTGCCATGCCTGCGCTGCGCCAAACCCTCATTGTCTGTCCTCTTTCCGTGCTGCACCAGTGGCGCGATGAAATCGAAAAGCATACAGCTCCGGGCTACCTCCGCATTTTCACCCACCATGGCGATTCCCGCGCCAAGTCCGTTGCCGATTTGGCATCGTACGACATTATCCTGACAACCTACAATATGGTTGAAATGGAAAGCAGAGATGCAGTGTCCACCTCTGCAGAGAGTAGCGATGCCCCCAAGCCTGCTGCAAGCAAGGGGAAAAAGGGTGCTGCAGGCAAAGCTGCTGGTGCCCATGCCGCTGTCCTGAACGAGGTCTCCTGGCACCGCATTGTGCTCGACGAAGGACATACCATCCGCAATCCCATCGCGAACACCAGCAAGGCAGCCTGCAAGCTGCTGGGTGAATGTCGTTGGTTGCTCTCTGGCACCCCGATTCACAATACGACAGACGATCTGCTGGGAGCAGTGCGCTTTTTGCACGTGCTGCCATTTGCCAATCGCCGAGTGTGGACGACCGTTATGGCAACGACGCGCAACAAGTATTCATACAGTAGCAGCTACCAAGGCGAGCCGTTGATGAATCAGCTCGTCCGTGCCCTGGTGTTGCGCCGAACCAAGGAGGACATGCGCCGCGACTCTGCAGCGCTCGCAGTGTCATCATCTCAATCCACTGCCGCTCCATCTGCAACGGCTTCGACCTCCTCGTCCTCGACGTCCGCTGGAGCCCTGCCAGAAAAAGTCGTGCTCACAACCGATGTGCAGCTGACAGACTTGGAGCAACTGCTGTATGACCAGCTGCATTCGAGCGCAGCGGCGCAATTGAAAGCACAGCTCGCTGCGCGCGCCGCGGGGACGACAGCCGACGCCACCGACCGGAGACTCAACCTGCTGGAAAAGATTCTTCGCTTGCGCCAAATCAGCTGCCATCCTGCCTTGATGGGCGGCGTTCCTGACATGGACAATCAAGCAGATGGAGACAGTGACAGCGACAGCGACTCAACCAGCTCGGACGACGATTCCAGCTCGGACGACGACTCCAGCTCGGACGACTCGGACGACAAGCACTCAACCTCCTACCGCTCCAAGGGCAAGGCCCCGCGGCGCCAGAAGACAAAGACGAGCCGTCAGCCGGCCGTTCCCAAACCTCGGCCCGCCGCAGTGGACACAGCCGACACGTTGGCGGAGCAGCTAGCTGCGCTTGCTGTCGGCACCTCGAGAACGAGGAAACAGTCGCGTCCGGATGGTCCATTGGAAGATGTGGAACGGTTCCTACCCATGATGGACCCAAGCTTTCGATCTGCAAAGCTCACAGCCTTGCTGCAACTGCTGCAAACAGTCACTGCGGCTGGTGAGAAGGCAATTGTCGTTTCACAATGGACGTCCATGCTCAACATTGTAGCGCAGCATTTGCGGTCGAGTGGCATCACCTTCTCCCAGATTGACGGCTCAATGAACTCAAAGCAGCGCGAAAAGTCCATCAAGGCGTTTTACGGGAACTGGACTGCTGACTTGGCTCGGCAGCAGCAAGCGAACGCGAACAGCACAGACAAGAAGAGCAAGCATCCTCTCATCACGGGATCACGGGTGATGCTACTGTCACTGCTTGCCGGAGGCGTTGGACTGAATTTGGTTGCTGCTAACCATGTTGTCATCGCAGACGGCCATTGGAATCCTGCGTTGGAAGACCAAGCCTGCGATCGGGCGTACCGCGTCGGACAACCGCTGAAGGTGACAGTGCATCGGCTCATCTGCAAGGGAACGGTCGAAGAACGCGTGGCAGCGCTGCAGGCAAAGAAGCGTGCGCTAAGCAAGGACATTATTCAGAGCGCTCGCGCCGGAGCTGTCGCGAAACCTACCACGCTCAAGCAGGAGGATGCTCAGCTGCAGGCCGCCGAGATGCAAGCACTTTTGCTCTAGTCTTCAAAAGCAGCGTATGTGTCTGTTACACATGTGGCTTTCTTTTTTTTCGGAAATCAATGCACGACGCTCAACTGAAATCACAATCACAAAGTGTTTTTTGTTGTTGTTGTTGGTGGTGGTGGTGGTGGTGATGTTGGTGTTGTTTTGTTTTTTATTCTGGCTCGTTTTGTTGATTTATTTGTACAACCAACAGGAGCTACTTGCTGTTTGTTTTGCGTTTTTCAGATCGCGGAGTAGAAGCGGGAGCGATATTGACGTTAGGCTTGGCAGGAGTCGCGGGTGCAGCACTGCCTTGTTTGAGCTTGGTGGCAGTCGGTTCTTGTTCTCGGCGCGATGCATCCGCGCCTGGTGCGGTGCTCGAGTCGTTGGAGTCCGTGGTGGTATCCATGGGTACAGGCTCTGAAGTGGCAGCACTAGGTTTGGGCTTCGGGGCGCTGACGGATGCCGGATTGGACGAGGCTTGCCATAATTGGCGCTCTTGCTCAGTCCACAGTTCGGCTCCTGCCCGCAGCGAGTCTACAAGCAGACGTACTTTGCTGGGAGTCATGTCGCTCTCTTGTCGTAATTGCTCCAAATCTTTTGCGAATGCGTCAGTGTTCAACTGGAGGTATGCCGACCAAAATGGCGACGTCTCCACTGCGACAGCAGCGTCGGCACTCGCTGCAACAGAAGATGAATGAGAACTTGTTGCTGAGACTGGTGCAGTATTGTCGACAGTTTGCCCTAGCCGCTGATTTCCGCGAGCTAGCCTTCGCCACAAATTGGACTCTGCCGAACGTTGCTGATATGACCCGCTATCAGCATCCCCCGAGTCCTACAGTGTGGATGGCAAAGTCAACAAAAAGCGACAAGGTGAGCTCGACAAACCAACCACCGAAACAAGGCAACAAAAGCAGAAAAAAATGACAGGAAACGTACCGACACCTCAAAATCCACGGATTGCACGGCCGGATCGGATGGAAGACCGTGGAGTGAGGCATTGACAATGCTATTCTGGCTTGCCAGAGCCTTAGTCATGGCCAGCAAACGAGATGGGACGGGTGCTAAAGCGTCATCGGCTCGGATCGCCTGCTTCTGATCTGAGCTGACAGTGGAGCCATCGCCCTTGTCCGCCGCATCGATGCTCATATCATCATCGGCATTATCATCGCTATCATTCTCGTCGCCGTGCGCACGGCCAACGTGTTGTGTGGGACTGGCGCTGCGGTCGGTGCCACGCGCGTTGCGTTGTTGGCTCTTGCTGCTGGGCGTTGGCTTGGCTGATCCTGCTGCCTGCCTGGTCATGCGCTGCGGTGTTCCAGTAGTGGCAGTCTCCCGCGTGTGGGGCGTGGATGGATGGTCGGGCGTGTCGTGACCGGCTTCCTTGGCTGTTCGCTTGGCCATCTGTAAGAACACGAAGCAAACGACAAAGACTGCGCCTCAATCGCTCAGACAAAACAACGAGTATGTGTGTGTGTGTGCGTGTGGAAAATCACCATTACTGTGTACACAAACAATCGAAGACGAACTTGGAAAATCACTCTCACTTTCCCCAAGCACAAATGGCGCTGGCATTGGAGGACAGTCTGATGGTGGCAGACTTGCTGTCCATCTGCTCGTCCTTGGGTGACAACATTGTCGAAGACGGCCGCGAAGTCTACGTCATTGGAGACGAAGCTGCAGGTACGGGCTTCTGGTTGGATTGAACAAAAACGGCGGTGAGAGACTGCGGGGACGAGAGCGGAGAGACGAGAGAGTTCCCGCCAAAAAAAAAAACCGCCATTTCGACTGCTCGTGTGCAATGATGCTCACCCTCCGCCTGGGCCACTGTCCATCTGCTTGTTCGTAGAGTGCATTCAAGATCTGCTGCGATGCTTGAGGCGCGATCTGGTAAGTGCTGGCTGTTGGGGGCGGGGTCAAAGAGCGAAACAAAAACATCGAGCTTGCATCGGGTTTTGGCGCCAAAAACCAAACAAAAAAACAAGCTGAATCACACTCACTCGTCCATGGTTGAACATCACAAATCCGCGAACTCCGACCCACTACCACTGTTGTCTGTGGATTGGCAACACACTAGTCGCGCTCCATTTTGCGCAAACTGGGCGAGTGGTGCGTGCTGCAAGAACACCTGCTGCCAATGCTGCTGACTTGTCCCAAGGACAACCCCAAGCTCGCCTTCGTCACAGTCAAGCTCCTGTGCACACTGACACTGCCAATCAAGCTGGCGTTCGAAGAACTCAAGCCGGATGAAGACCCAAACAAGGACGTGCTCGCAAAGATGGAGGTCACTCGCTACCTGCAAGCAGCCAAGCGCAGCTTCCTCCGCGAGGACGTCATCTACGCTTTGATTGACTTGCTCAGCGACGCCCTGACAAAGGACCGGTTTGATCGCACCGAGAACGACAACAACCTGATGGAAATCTTGTTTACACTGTTTCGTAACTTGCTTCATATTCCGGATCCCATGCAAGAGCCACTGCAAGACGCTCTCATCAAGTAAGATGGGCTTTCTGCTGTTATTGTGTGTGTGGGGGGGGCGGGGGAACATGACCGATGACGGCTGAATTGAGTTGTCTGACTCGTCAATGGTTTTTTTTTTTTTTGTGTGTGTGTGTGTGTGTGTGTGTGTGATGCTCACCACTCTACCCACTGTTTTTGGACACTTTGACCAACGCAGAATGTTGCAAAACGCTTGCTTCCTCGACATGGTTGTTTCGTGCATCAGCACCAACAACGATACGTATGCGTCGCTCAACGAGCTGGGAATTGAGGCGGGGCAGTGGAATTACTTTCTGTTGGAGATTGTCTACCTCCTTTTCCGCGATGTAACAGCCACGTCGTTGGTCAATGCACAAGATGAGGTGGATCGCGGGCTCGACAAGTGAGTAGAATGAGAGGGGAACGTCTGCGCGCGAGCCTTGTTGGGTTTTTCGCCCACTGTCATAGTCGATCACTCACTGTCGCTTACTTTCGGCCACTCTCTCTCTCTTCACTATGTACGAGCAGGAATCGAGTCCGCGACAATTTGAGTCGCGAGATCGTCGACAGCTTCAAGCAAGAACGACGCGAGCAGCTAATTCGCCAAGGCGGCAATATCGGGCGTGCACGGCACTCCCGCTTTGGCGGATCGTTTGTTCTGCAACAGTTTGATGGCTCCAAGCAGTTTTTCAACCGACCCATTGCCTCGTTGAACCAGTTTAATGTCGACGAAAAGAAGGTGGACAAGAAGCGTGCCTCGATCGGTTCTTCCGCGCTCGTGTCGGAAGCCAGCGCAACAGACGCATTGAAGGCCCTCACTGACGCGAGCTTGGACGTTGTCGAGGACGGCTCGATTGATGGATTTGCAAGCGGAAAGCTCGCAGATGGCCAGCTCCGCATCTCTGCTGAGACCCGCGTCGTGCTGTTGCAGTTTGGCCAGGCGTTCCTGGAATCGTGCTTCCATCCCATGCTCGTTGCCGTTGGCAAAGA
Organism: Capsaspora owczarzaki ATCC 30864; assembly: GCF_000151315.2. Taxonomy (NCBI): domain Eukaryota; class Filasterea; order Ministeriida; family Capsasporidae; genus Capsaspora; species Capsaspora owczarzaki. The sequence goes on along the minus strand of NW_011887292.1, from coordinate 3,075,329 downwards.
CCTCGAGCGTGGTGACGTGACGCCGTTCTACCAAGAGCACCAGGCCATGTACCTCTGGACCATCCGCTTCTTCCTCTGTCTCCACCGCGAAGCCAGCCAGCTTGCCTACAAGCGCTTGGTCAAGCGGTATGCGGTCGAGCGCAAGGCGTACGAGGCTGCGTCCAAACTCCCCACGGTGCTGGAGACGCGAATGGCCGAGCCTGAAGCGCCGCCCAAGTTCCTGCTGGACATGACGGCGGTGGGCGTGGTCGTGACCACTACCATGATGAATCGGCTGATTCGCGAGCTGCACACAAACCTCGACGAGTTTGAGAACGATCGAAAGGAGCGAAGCGCCGTCAACGACATGGCGACCGCCGCTGACGGAACCCTTGCGGGCGGAAAGAAACGCGGCAACAACGCGGCGCTCTGGACGCGTCGCTTGCAGCTGACTCTGCTCGCTCTGCAAGAGTTTTTGCAATACGTTCAAGTCATGTCGACCTCTCCCGATGACTTGCAACGAGGCGTAGCCCGCAGCCTGCACAGCAACCTCTTTTACGAGGAAGAGACGCTGGACACGCTGGTCAAGGTGCTGAAGGAGTACGATTTCCGTCGCCAGAGCAAGGACTACCTGCGTGTGGTGATCGAAACGATGCATATTCTGCTCAGGCAACTTGAGCACTACTCAAAGGAGCACTCGTCGATGGTCGTGTTGTCCAAGCGGAAGACCCGTCGTCGCAAGAAAACCATGAGCACCATGGACACTACGCTTACGCCCAAGAAAGGCCGGCAAGATCACAATTCCGCAGAGGCCTCTGAGGATGAAACGGAGGAGGCATCGGCCCAGCACGGCGAGCAAAGTGAAGAAACGCCCAAACCACCAGCGTCCGCAACAGCAGAGCAGGCCGGTAGCAACGCCGCGCAAGCCAGCACCACACCAGTGAAAAAACCAGTGCGCGCGCGTCGTGTGATTGATGATGATGATGATGATGATGATGGCGACGACAACGACGAACCCGACGGGGCAGCAGCGTCCAGCACAATGGCTTCACGAGCGCCAGAGCAACTGCCAGAGACCACGGCGCCCATGGAGACTACAGAGCAGCAGTCGGCGGACGCCGCAGCTGTTGTGGGATTTGCATTTGACGCAGCGCCTCAAGAGGACGAGGAATCTCTGGAGCAAGGTCAACCGCAAACTACCAGCACTCCTCCTGGTGAAAACCACGAGGACGTTGCTGCTCGCCAACCTCAAGCAGATCAAGCTGGCCAACAGACGAGCAAGCTCTCCAAGGGCAAGCGCAGCCGGGTTGTCGAGGATGAGGACGAAGAGGACAAGGACGAAGACGAGGAAGAAGCGAATGCTGAAAATCGCCCGTCGAAGCTGGTCGACGAAGAGGGTCTTGAAGAAGAGCTTGAAGACGACGATCGCGACGAGGCTGGCATCCGACACGTCGAGCGCGAGTTTAGCTTTTCCAAGTTCGAGTCACGCTTTGCGCGTCCGGACGTGGTGACTCACTTGTGCCGCTTGATGCGCGACTTTAAGTCAAACACCCCCTTCACCAATCACTGCATTGTCAAGCTGTGCCATCGAATCGCCGTCCATTGCGATCAAGTCGAGCTCTTTTTCCACGTTTCCGCGCTGACCATCTTCAACACAGTCCTGCAAGACCCAGACATGCAGTCCAGTCGTGGGAAGGCCAACAGCAGCAGCAGCAGCAGTAGCAAGAAGGACGACAGCAAGAGTCAACCCAAACTCCGCGAGGACATTCAGCAAATCAAAGGGTTTGCCACATTCATTGCGGGCAAGTTTTTCGAAGCGCTGGGCGACCATCCGTTCCTGTGTCTCGAAGCGCTGTTCTGGCACTCGATTCGCATGCCAGTGCACAAGAATGAGGCCTTCACTGTTCGCGGGCGGCACATCGATCGCAGCGAGTACCACGAGGAACATGCTGTTGACATTGTTGACGAGGATGCCGCAATGGACACGTCCTGGTCGCTCACAGACGAACTTGCCCAGCTGCGCGAACGAGAGAGGCAGGCGGCTGAGCTGGCTCGTGCACGGGCCGCCGAGTTGCGAGCGCCAGTTCGCAATCCGACGTCCACCTCCAGCACCAACAAGGCATCCGCCACAGTCACCCCAGCCTCCAAGTCTTCTGCGGCCGCAACAACTCCTGGCAAGTCGAAGGCTGCCACACCCGAGACGAGTCGAAAGGCATCCGCTTCGACAACCAAGCAGCAGCAGCAGTCAAAATCCAAACGGGCAGCTGGCTCTGATTCCGATAGCGATGAGAACGAAGAATCTGGAGATGACGACGACGAGGATGATGATGATGATGATGATGACATGGCAGCCAAGCAAAAGAAGCGTCGGCAGCAAAGCCGACGCGACCGAATTCAGCAGCGGTCGCAGCGAAGAGAGCGGCAACGCGCCATGCAACCCGACGACGACGACGATGATGACAATGATCGCCGTCCAGCAGCCACAGCGCTAGAAGTCATTGAACATCGGATCTCGGCAGCGCCTGGCCGACGCCGAGCTCTTGTCATGTCGGACGACGAAGAGAATAGCGATGGCGAAGCACCAACCCCAGTTGCAACACTGGCGGCTCGGGCCAGCAACCCTGCCACACCAGCTCGCCGGCGCCGTCGCGCTCTGAGCGACGATGACGAAGACGACGAGAATGAAAGCGACAATCGGCACCAGCAACGAGAGGAAGAAAGCCCCACCAAACGCCAGCGGCTCGCCGGCGATCCTGACGAGTCTGAAGAAGCGGCACAGCCTAGCAACAGCTTTAGGTTGAGCGCAGCGAGTTTGGAGGCCGATGATACGGCGTGGAATGACAACAGTCGTCGAATTTTCCCGACCGAGTCTTTGAGTAATCCGACGACCGACTCTGCATTTGCAGCGCCCGAAACGTACGCCGATGTGGACCAAACGCCGTCATTTGCCGCTGAACCAGCGGCAGTGTCCGAGCCTCAGACCTACGTAGATAATGGGCAGACTCCCGCCTTCGCCTACTAGTGACTGTGCTTGTGACATGTCTTCAGCCTGAATTTGTTATCTTGAAAATACATTGTTTCGCATGAGAGACAAAGTTTCAACCGCCCCAAATTGACACTGTACCCAGTTTAAGTTTGGCGCTTTATAGGAACTCACACTGTCATTGCACTTTGGGAAAAAATTTCATGGAAAAGAAAAGGGTTGGAGTTGGGGTGGGAAAAAAAAAAGAAATTCACAAGAAAAAATTGCAGACAACGTACACGACATTGATAAAACACAAGAAAAAAAGATTCACAAGCGCGCTCGAGCGCAAGTATGCACGTTCACATTAAGAGGGGGAGTGAGGGGAGAGAAGAAACAGATTGTTCAAGCAGCAAAACACACAAAAAAAAGGCGGCGGGAGAGAGTGACAACCGAAAAACGTCTAGTTCTTTGCCGCTCGCTTCTTAAGAGTGTTGGCAATCTCCTTCTGCATGTCGACCATCTTCTTCTTGTCTGCCAGACCGCTAACAGCTCGGAGATCGTTGACAATATCCTTGGTCTTGCCAAAGTAGATTTCGTTCAGGGTGGAACGCATCGACAACTCCATATCCTCAACCATGTGGCCAATGTTGGCAATGTGGGGAGCAGCGTCGGTGACGGTGACCGTGTTTTCGGCCTGTCGGGTCATGCTGCCACCAAGGTTCATGATGCCAGAGCCAGCCTTGCTGGTTTGGAGCCAAAGCATGACGGTCGAGGTCAGCTTGTAGGTGGACTGGCCGCCGCTCTTCTCGGTGACCTCCACGACGTGGATGGCATCCCAGCTGCCCTTGATCTTGCGCGAGCCGTCGCCGACCTTCTTGATCAGAATGACACCGGCAAAGCCCTCGGGGAGATCCCAAAGGTACACGGACGAAACGCCGCCCTCAAAGTACATTTCGCGGTACGTGTCGAAGGCAGTGTTGGCCTCAACCTCGAGCTTGCGGAGCTTGGCGGAGGGAGTGGTGCCGTCAGAGATCGGAGGGTCGTACTTGTTCGACCACGGCGAGCGGTACGAATCACCGTCACGGTTGTAATCGCACAACAAGTAGTCGCGACCGCTCTCCTTGTCCTTGGCAATCTTAAGAGGCTGATCGATGGACGACAGCAAGTCCTCGCAGAGAGACGGGGCGAGATCTGCGCATGGATGAGCAGAAGTGAGTTGGAACAAAAAGTCTATAAAAAAAATCACGAGTGCAGGCACCGACAAGGCGCGGGGGGGGGGGACGTTCGCCGTACCGATAAGACCAGCCAAGTTCTCCTCAATGTTCTGCGGGGGCAGGCGTCGCATCAGGTCGAGCGCGCAATCGAGTTGTTGTTCCGACTGCCGTCAACAAGAAAAACCATAAAAAAAAATGAACAAGTGAGACAAAGAACGAACGACCGCCAGCTCACAACAATAGGAGATCCAAACTTACCATCGCAAGTGTGTAAAACTAGATTCACTGGCCAGGCACGGACGGGATTCGAGAAAGAAAAAAACCAGTCAAAAGCAAGACCATACAAACATTGAGCATCATGAGTTTTTTTCAATAATAATAATAATAATGAAAATATAAATATAAAATAACAGAATTGAAATGCGATCGGGGTTTGCTGGAGCTCTTTGCGTGCTTCATCTCGACCCCGGTCGTCCACCCCGGCTCAGTCTGGCAACCCAGCAGCAAAACAACTCGCACATCACACGAGGGCGAGGTGACGCACTCGGGCCTTGCAGATGCAGAACAGCGATTTTTTTTTCTTTTTTTTTTATCAAAATTAAACCAGTTTTTTTTTTATTTCGGTTCAATTCTTGCCCAGCATCGTTGCCGCCCACACTTTTTCGCCGCCCGTCCGGATCTGTGCGATCTCAAGGGGTCAAGGCGTCCGTGGGGACGTGTCCAGCCCCCCAGGTCCGCCAATCACAACCCGCTGCAGGAATTGCTTGTTCTTTTTTTTTTCTTTTTTTTTTTTTCTCTATTGTTTCCTTCCAAAAAAAATCAAACTGGAAGGCTTTTTTTTTTTTTTTTTTTTTTGTGGCGTCTTTGTGCGAGATGCAAACAGTCAGGAGCCTCGGGCGCGCGGCGGCAACAGAAACGCTCCGCCATCATCAACAGGCCGCTGGGTTTGCGTGCATACCACCCAAAACCCACGGTCGGACGAGACGGCACGACCAACAAACAATGCGAGAAAAAAAAATTGGTCCTTTTGCGATCTCTGGTTTTTTCGAACAACCAGCAGAATGCCGTCCCACCAGCACCGCCAGCTCACCCCCCCCGCGCTCACTTCCTGATCGCCAAACCGCTCGCTGATGATTCGTGCTGCGTGCATGGACGCGGGACAGGGCGCGACGGATCGATGCAAAGACAACCCAGAATCACGCTCCACAAAAAAAAAAAAAAAAAAAAAAAAAAAAACTTCAAAAAAAAAAGCCATCAAAAAATCCATACACAAAAAAAAAAACGAGTGCACAACTCGCAATCGTTCGTTGCATAGACTGAATGTTGACGGCGATGCAACGAGTAGACGAGCACGTCAATGGCGACGATCTTCCTGGAACTCAAAATGTCACTCGTTTTGATTGTGGAAACGCGGCGTTTTTCTAGCACAACATGAAGTGATGCACTCCAAACCCATGCCAGCCCACATTTCTAGCAGGCGAGTTTACCCTGCACTCGCCTTCATTTTCAACGAAATTGAAAACTCATTGTTGACAAACGGCGTTTTATCAGCTGAGTGATCATGCATGAATACGCGTGGTGTGCATTTCTTTGAAACAAGGAACAGAGCACATCCGATGAATTGCATCACATTTAGAGCTGCCAAATGGCGTACGTGTTTTCAAGCACAAAAATTCGGTTTGGTGCACTCCACCGGTAAAATACGACGGTGGCAATGATGCCGGAGTAGCTGTGACCAAAAGAGATTCGCATCTGACCGGCAGGCTTCACGGAAGCATCACTCTGGAGAACACAAGTTGGTCCAGTGACGGAGCGGGAAATTCCAAGAGGAAACGGAACACAACTAAAGCCATTTCCATTGAGCAGAAACACATGCCTCTGCTGGTCGAGAATGAGCTGGTAGAACTCTATTTGGTCGTTCTGCAAGTCACGAATGCTCAAAGTGCTGTTCTTTTTAAAACTTGCGAGCCGATACAGAAGCGTGAAGGCTTCTCGTTGGTCGGGTTGCACTTCCGGTTGCTGCTGCAGCACTGCACCAGGACAAAAGGAGTCAGAGCAGCTCAAGGGGGGGGAGGGTCATAGAAGCGCAGTATGTGCTTACGCTGATATCCGCCACGGGTGGTCATACCAAGTCGGCAGAATCAGGTCGAGACGGAGCGCGTGAGAGGTCTACACCTGCTTGGTCGACAATACCAACTCTGGTGGGTGGAAGAGGCTGAGCGGAATCGGTCGCTAAAGTTCGAACCAGGACGGTACGGTCCAGTTCAACGGGTTCACTGAGGAGTGCTGCTACAAGAGAATCTGTCTTTTCTTGGGAAGATAGCACGTCTTGAAGGGTGATGCAAAGACTGATAAGGAAGGCCGTGCCGATGGCGATGAGAACGTCCTTCGATGTGTCGTCACTCGTCAAAAAAGCGCCCGTCAACGTGAAGATGCTCGCCACAAATTGAACTACAACAACGACTGTCAGAAGTCGTTTGCGATGGTTCGACAAGTAGCTTGCGAGGAACTTTCGGAAGCGGCCAGGAAGGGAAGCAACAGTTCCAGGAAGGGAAGCAACAGTTCGAGCAAGAAAAGCAAGAGTTTGAAAAAAACAGTTGACCAAGCGCTTGCAGCAAAAACAAGAACAGGCCATCCAGCACTGGAAAAACAAAATAAAGGAATGGCTTCATTTGATAATCGATTTTTTCGGGAGTTGTTTCTAGTACAACATGAAGTGATGCACTCCAAACCCATGCCAGCGCACATTTGTGTGCCGATTCGGGCGCATCACCCCTAGTACCAAAAAGCCATTCAAAAACCATTGTGATTTTGTTACGACCTTACCCGGAACATAACCCGTATCACTACTAAAGTATGCTAGAATAGAATGCGGAAGTATCGTGTACTAAGAATATAGTGAAGAATGAGGGGAAGCCTAACTAGGCTGAGCCTAGTTCGTAACAGATTTATTGTGATTTTGGGCCCTTGGTCTTCCACTCAATTCTCATTCACATTTTCAAAGCCTTAAGAGAGCCGAAAACAGCTTTTGGAAGATCAGTCGATCACAGTGTGTCGCGTTAGAGTTTTAGCAGCCAAAAGCGTTAAAAGTATTCGCTCAGTGTATTGCGTGGGGCGATGCCAGGACAACCCATCAAAGCACAACAGTAGTACAATGGAAGATATAAGGGTGGTAACAAACAATTTGGGGGGGGAGGAGGGGGAAGGGAAACACCGAAGGGAAAAGAAGAAAAAAACGCGAAAAAACAACCAAAAAAAACAAAACAAAATAAAATACGCAAGTGGATCGTGCAAGAGAAATCCAAAAGGCACTGAATCAAGTACAACACAAGCAAATGTTGAGTCAAAAATACTTGGAAGAGGGGACAGGAGAAGAGAGCCAACCGAAGAGATCGGACACGGGAATGGAAAAATCAAACGAAAGCAACCAGACAATAAAGCTCACATAACAAGCATAGTAAGGCTTAGTTGTCGTGGCTGCATCATGCCTCCCGCTCTTCGTCGCCCATGAGAGACATGTTAATGTACGAGAAACCTTCAAACTCTCCTTGGTCGACATTGTCGAGGGAGGATGGGTCGTCGGGCGTGAGGGCCACCTTCTCGGCAGTGAATTCGGCATCAAAGTTACTCGTATCCATGGCCGTGCCAACCTCTGGCTTGAAAGGAGGGGGCAGGGTGCGGTCTGTCAAGCGCGTCCAGTCGAGCGGGGAGAAGAAGACGTGCTTTTGAATGTCGGCAATGCTGTTTTCTGCCTTGCACCCGAGACGGTTGGCCGGGTCCTTGACAAGGAAGGCCTTGATGACAGCGCTGGCGTCGCGCGACAGTGTCGTCGGAATGAAAACCTCGTCCTCGAGGATGGCCTCGAAGAGCTCGTCCTCAGACTTGGCCTCGAAGGGGGATCGGCCCACCATCATTTCAAACAGCAGAATGCCAAGCGCCCACCAGTCGACCGAGTGGCCATAGTCCATCTCCTTGAGGACCTCTGGCGCAATGTAGTTTGGCGTGCCGCAGAACGTGTTGGTCGACTGGCCGTAGTGGACACCCTCCTTGCACATGCCGTAGTCGGCAAGTTTAATGTGTCCGTCCGCCAAGAGCAAAACGTTATCAAGCTTGAGATCGCGGTAGATAATCCCTCGTCCGTGCAAAAAGTGGAGCGCGAGCGCAATTTCAGCAGCGTAAAACCGAGCAGACGCCTCTGGCAGCCGTCGCTCGCGTTGCATGTGGAACATGAGATCACCGCCATTTACATACTCCATGACAAAGAACAGGCGGGCCTCGGTCTGGAAGCATTCGTACATCCGAACGAGGAAGGGGTGATCAGCATTCTGGAAGACGTGCTTCTCCGTCCGCACCCAGTCAATGTCTTCGTCCTGCATGATGCGCTCCTTTTTGATAATCTTGATCGCATAGAGGGTGCCGTCGTGGTTGTTCTTGCGCTCCGCGAGCATGACCTTGGCGTAGCTGCCACGACCAAGCACCTTGATGAGGTTGTACTCGTCAATGCTCGAGTGGTGACGCGATGGATCGCGGTCAATCGTGGTTGCATTCTTCATGATGCCATTGTAGACGAACGTGCCAGTGCTAATCGTGCTCAGTCGGTTGGAAGGGTCGGAGCCGTCGCTGTGTGCGCTGCCCGGACGACTGTGGCCTGCAGGCGATGCCGGCGATGACGAGTGCGAGCCCGATTGCAGGGCCGGCACTTGAGAAGCGCCACCAATGGGCATCGGCGCGCCCTTCTTGGCAATCTTTCGGTTGGGGTTGCACTCTGCGTGCACCCGCTTTTCGCATCGCCGGTGAATGTTGATGCCGCAGCCGCCGCATTTCTTGCCCTGGCGGAACAGCCCCACCAACAGGGAGCCGCAGTGCGCGCAGAACGTCGGGGACATGTAATTGTGGTCCTTGAACGTGTGCGAGAGCGGGGCGCTGGGCGCCAGAGCCACGCTGTCGTTGTCGCCGCCGCTCTTGTCGATGGCGAGACACTTGGTGACAATGAATTTGTGGCAGCGCTTGTGGATGACAACGCGGCAAGTCGAGCACTGATAGCCCTGCTTCAGCAAGCCCCAAATGACGCCTCGGCAGTGGGTGCAAATGGTGGGCTGGTGGAAGTGGGTCGCACGGAAGCTGTGTCCATTCACCTTATGCACCTTGACGCGTCGAATGCCGCCCACGCGGTTGATGGTATCCGTCCGCTTCATGGGACTGGCCGCCGGATTGTGCAGGTTGTTGGGTTCGAGGATTTGCACCGATGGCTTTGCTGCCTCTGCTGGCTTGCGCTTGAACGAGTTTTTGATGGATAGTGTTCTTGACATTGTTGCAGTGACTGTATGAGGAGAAGGGAGAGGAGTCAGGGGAAGGGGGAGGGGGGCAAAGTGGAGAACGAGTGAATGACAAGCGTTGGTGGTTGTGGATGTTGATGCTGAATATTGGAAGAACAAATGCGACTATTTTGCACTTGCCCTCACCGCCACAAGCGCTACCGTCGCATCGACGAACAGTCGAGACAAAAAACACCCTTCACACACAGGGGAGTGAGGGCGTGATGTGATTGGGGGGGGAGAATATGGCTCACCAATGATACGGAAAACTTGGTCCTTGTTGGTCTTGAACAGGCGCAGGGCTTCCCAAAGTTCAAGATCGGTGGACATGGTGCAAGGGTCGCCTACAGAGATCACGGTGGGGTGCCAAAAACCCCGCAAAGAGCGGTGAGATATGAGCGCTGGCAACAAGCAGCTCTTTTTTTTTTTTTTTTTTTTTTTTTTTTTTGAAATTACCTTCTTCATCAATCCACTTGACAACGAGCTCTTCGTTGGTCATGTTGTAGACGCTGCGGAGCTTGGAGCACAACTGCTGGAAACTGGACGTGTCCGAGTCAACGGCAAATCGACGCACATCCCTACGTTGCATCCACCAAGCACGCAGACAGCAGAGTAGACAGTGAGCGAGTGGGAGCGCGTGCAGAGATGAGTAAGCGCGCTTGTTCAAGTTGGTTCCGCAGACCATCTCTCGAGTCCATCAGTGTCCTGCAATTTTATTCTCAAGGGTGTGTGCTTAAAGTCGGTCGTGTGTGTGTGTGTGTTGACCTCGCCACTACCCCCCCCCCGCCACAGTGCTCAACGAAGCAGAAAAATGGAACAAAGCGAAAAAAAAAAAAAAAAAAAACTTGAATTGTGTGTTCTTGTTTTGGTTTTTCGGTTTGTTGGTTTTGTTGGTTTTGTTAACGGCGAGAGCTCAAAGGGAGAAAGCTGGGAAGCAGACAGTGCTGTGGGTGCATTCGCTTGGCTTCAGAATGACCCTCAACTCTGTCCCAAAGCCCAAAGTCAACACTGTGACGGTGTTTGGTTTTTTTTTTTTCGGTTTTTTTTTTTGGGTTCAACGCCCCTTTTTTGTGAGTCGAGATTGAACTGACAAAATCCCACCGCTCTGGCGGCCGTCGTTGCCGTGCAGCCCACGACCCAGACAAACACATCACTAGGGACGCTATCCATGCCCTGGTCTGCTCGTCGCGTCTGGCTCGAGGGTTGCCAACCAATTCACGCCTTGTGAGAGAAGTGTTTTGCTTCTTTTTTTTTTTTTTTGAATTAAAGTGGAAGATCCAGTTTTGAAATCTGCGTCCGTCACTTTGCTCGTTTCACGGTCTCTGCTGGACGGTGGGTGGTTTTGTCGATGCGCGCATGAAACGACAGTGCGCTTGGAAAGGGGCCCCTGACCACGACCGCAAGCGGACACCAACAAAACAACAAAAAAAAACCATCAAAACCGAAAAAAAAAAAAAAAAAAAAAGCCCTTGTTTCCAACGACTCGCTTCTTTTTTTCCCCGCTGCTGTGCCACAAGTCGCAGTGTGCAACGTTTGGAGGGCGGCTGGCACCACATGATGTAACTGCACAAAGCAAGAGCCTTCGACAGTGGAAGAAGCGCGGCCTGCTGTGTTCCTGCTTTACCCGTTGTATTGTGCTTTGATCGAGACAAAGTTCGGTGGGTGGCCACCAGCGGGAGTCGCCTCGTCTGCCATTTTTTGATCGCCCGCGGTCAAAAGGAAGTAAGAGTGGAGTTGGGGGGCGGGGTTCTAGGTGATAATGGTGGATCTTGACGGGTGTTTGACATTGACGAAATGCTGGTACAGCAGTTCTACCGTTTGATTGTCTGTTGTCAAAATTCAATGTTGGGACTATTTTTTTTTTGTCTCAACCCAAACACCTCAACGCGCCACTCGTTGCTTGTTGTTGCCGTTGGTCGAAACAAACCCCTACTATATTAATGATGATGATGCATTACCTTGCGCACCCCAGTCTTCTTTCTGACAAGGATGGCAAGCTACTCCCACTTGTTTCAGGGCGTGGCAGTCACATCCAAGTACGCCGCCTTCCGCCCCGTCTACCCTGCCGCCCTGTACCACGAGCTTTTAGAGTTCATGGGAACGCAGTACGTCTTTGTTGAAGCTTGATCTGCGCACGGGGCGTCATCTCCTTTGGGTGTGGACACACTTTGAGCTCGAAGAAAACGCTGTTCTTTGGGTCGCTCAATCTCTGATCTCGTCTTTGGCAGAAAGCCGGGATTCGCAATCGATGTGGCTTGCGGATCTGGGCAGCTGACAAGCATGCTCGCGTCGCACTTTCAGCAAGTGCTGGCGTTCGATGTCAGCGAAGAGCAGATCAAGTCGGCGGCCGCTGCTCGTAAAACGCATTGAAAAAATCGATGACCGCTTGACCCCCGCTCTCTCTGACTCACTCTCAACGAATCATGGTTGTGAAATTTTATCGTTCACTGGCATGCAGCGAATATCAACTACACTGTCGGATCTGCCGATGCCATCCCTGCCCAGACAAACACGGCGGATGTTGTCACTGTGGCTCAAGGTAACAAAACAGCGATCCAAATTGTGTCCACACACAACCCAACTTCGGTTTTAGCGATCTGATTTGGGGGGGGGGGGAAACAAAAAAAAAACTCACCTTGAGAAATCGTGTTTGATTTGTACTTGTCAGCAATGCATTGGTTTGATTTGCCCAAGTTTTACGCGGAAGTCGATCGTGTGCTCAAGTACGGACGGGAATTCTGTCGTTTTGCGAACATTTGGCTTTGGAGGAAACTGTGCCATGATGTATGGGGAGGGAGCATGCTCAGTGACTGTCTTGTGTTTGTGTGGTTTGATTTTACACTCTCAGACCAGGTGGTACTCTGGCAGTGATTGGCTACGGCAACTGCAAGCTTGCCAACCAGGAGGCGAACAAAGTGATTCAGCAGGTATTGTACCTGTCCGCGACTCAACAACAGGCCAAACTGTCAAGTGCCGACAGTGGTACTGATGGGAGAGTAACATCGACTCACCGTGAAATGCGCGGTGGTGATTCGTCCTGCTTGGTAGTTTTACTCTGGTACTTTGAAGCCGTACTGGTCCGACAGACGCTTTTGGCTCGACAACGAGTACGCCGATGTCAAGCTTCCGTATGAAGACCGGGCACGGTGGGACGGAGCCATTGTGCTCAGATATTCGTTGGAAGGAATTCTTGGCTACCTTTCGTCCTGGTCCGGGTACCATACCTACCTGAAACAAAACCCAACCCTCCCCGACCCGCTCATTGCGGTCAAAGCAGAGTGAGTGTCGTTTATATCTGCGATTGCAGTGCTCCAGTAGTAGCGTGTTGCGCATTGTGTTACTTTGTGTAGTTCATTTGTTCGGTCGTGCTCATGTGTTCCTCTTCACGTTGATAGTCTGCTTCGAGCGTATGCTACCTCTTCGACGACTGACGTTGAAGTGGACTTGACGTGGCCGCTATTCATGCTGTTGGGCAAAAAGCCCAGCCATTGATGTTGTTTTGTTTTTGGTTTTCCGAGTGGATTTGTTGAGATCATCAGCAAGCAATGCAGCTGGCCGGATCTATGCAATACAATGAGCACCATGATGTGATGTATTCAGTCAACAATGGGCGTTCAAGGATTGATTTGTAGACGAAAATCACAGTTTGTCTGGAAGGGACTTTCTGAGGTCAGTTCTCAGCTCTGTGGCCTCGGACATCTGGCACTATCAGTGTATTTGTATGCTGAAGTGTGTTTTTGTGTTTGTATCGTGTGATCTGGCGTGAAACGAGCGCATTTGCAAAGTAAAAATTTCGATTGAGATTTGCGCAAACGGCGTCCGCAACTGTGTTTGTCTGAAGAGCACTTGAGGTAGCCATTTCATCAGGATTGGGCGATGAAAGTTCAATCAAAGACTTGAAACAACGCAATGATGTACACACTACATGTCTGTCTTCACCTACTCGAATTCTCACGCAATTCACCACCCGCTACCATGCACGCATTCCAACAGAATTTCAACACGCCATTTCGAAGGTTGAAAACCACCTGACTCGCTCGTCTGCTCTAATTTCTATTAGATATTAATATTTTACACACTATTGGAATACAGCGACTCTCGAATACAAATCCCATCTCAAGGACTCGGCTGCTCGAACAAGAGCAGTCGTTTTTTGTTGCCAGTTTGGCGCAAAATTCAATCGACCGTCTCCTCATCGCCTCCTCACCGAGTCCGACACCTCCAAAACTACAACTCACTGAACACGCAACCCATCCCAGCTGAACAGGGCAACACCGCGGGGAGACACGAAACCCAATCGACTCATGTGCGACTCGGATCATGACGAGGCCGTGTACGAGCTCGCGCTCCGAATGCAGCGCGCTGGCGAGTGGGCCCGCCTGCTGGACGGACCAGCGTTCCAAGCGTTGGTGTTTGCGCTCCAGTCCCAGGCGCACTGGCAGGCGTTGCTGGCGATGCCCGTGCTGCTGCAGCCCCAGCTTCGCGCCGTCTTGACGCGACCAGTCGACGTGCGACCCAAACCCGACTCTGCTGCCCTCGAGGTCGAAATGCCAGTTTCACGAGGACCGAGTATCATGCTCGACTCACTGTCTGGACTGTCCCGCGAGGAGCTGTTTGCGCTGGTTTGGACTGGATCGCTCACCGACGAATTCGTCGCTGCTTACGCAGTCACTGCCGAGGTCATGCCCATGGCCGATCTGACCGTGCTCGAGTCCATCCTTCACGCATTGATTGCGCTTTCTCTGGACCCAGTCATTTTTGCCCTGCGGATTCGCTCCATCCTGTATCAGCATCGGATTGACGATGCGATTCCTCGCCGACGCCACGACGACGACCACGAGCGAGCAGCACGAGCATCCGAAGTACTGCGCCAAGCTGCGCAACAACAGCAGAACACTACCAAGCGAGGCAGAGCTACAGTACCGACACAGTTCGATACCGCCGTGAGCGACGGTGAGTTTGTCCAGCGGCTGTCCGCGTTCGATGCGCAGACGGCTGGGCGCTACCAAGCGCTGGTTGAACTGCAGGACGTGTTCATCCTTCTCGATGATCTTGGCGAGGACGCTGAACTCGAAATGGACGAGTTACGCCGAAGACCAGTCCGGCAGCATGAAATCGACGCTGGTACTCTCCCGAACGTCACGTCCTACTTTGACGGCACGAGTCAGACTGGTCCAGCCCACGGCACCACCACCAACAACAACAGCAATACCATCATCGACGGCAATGACAGCGACACGGAAGTCAAACGACTACAGACAGCGCGGGATGAAAGCGACTATTTGGAAATGTTCAACACCCAATGCGAGCACATTGTGCTGACTTTGCGCAACAATCGAGACCACGCCTATCCGTTTCTAACACGCGTCTCGAAACGCGATGCACCCGGCTACTACGACGAGATTGTTCATCCGATGGATTTTTCGCTCATTCAGCGCAAGCTTTCAAGCCAGCAGTATCTCGAGCGGGCCCCTTTCGAGGCTGACATTCGCCTGATCTATGCCAATTGCCGGGCGTACAACACAGAGGACGACAATGTCTTTTGTGCTCATGCGGACGCCTTGGAGGCAATCACAGATCGATTGTTTGCCGATTGGGTCACCGTGCCAGTGCCCGTTTCCATTCGGCGCAAGAGTCTAGCCTTGCAAGCCAAAGAAGCCCAACTGCGCCACAAAGTTCTAGCAGCATTTCAAGCCGCACAATCGAGCCGCTCGGAAGATGCTTCGGACGTTGAAGTCAACGCCAACCAAACAGGTGCCGATCCAGCAGTCTGCATACCTGCCCCGCCACTTCCACCTCCGCCCCCACAGCCGCTCCCATCCGTGCTGCAGACACTGCGACAAGAGCTGACCATTCGAGCGCGCGATACTGCTCAACCAGACACGTTCCATGCTCACCGGCGGTTCTTGCGGAATTCTCTGCTGCGCACACGAGCCCTGCGCTGGCTGGCACGGAGCGACAGTGCGAACGGCGCGGCGTCCAGCAGTACACCTGATCCAAGGCTCGCTGCCGACAGAGAGCCTTTCGCCATCCGTCCAACCGCCCTGAGCTATTATCCCACGCCGCTCGTCGGGTACATTTCGCCAGTAGCGAACGAGTACGGCGTTGCTGCTGGCTCCCTGTTTCGAGCAGGGAGCGCCGAACAAGACGCGCAGCCAAGGTTCAGTGACCAGGCTGTCATCTTGCCAGCCATTCCAGTATCGACGCACGAAACGCTGGATTTGACCGTACTGCCTCAAGCTGCAGCGAAAGTGGCCTGTCCGATTCTTGGCTCGCTTGACACTATTGTACCAAACGTGCTGAGCGCTTCCGATGATGATCCTGGTCTTGGTGAGGGCCCACACGTCGCCGCCGCTCCAAGGCAGACAGAGCTCGTGTTTGATGCCGAGCAACTCGAGTGCGTTGGAAAGCGGATCTTCCCGGACGCGTACTCGGAGCAGCTTGCCCTTCCTTGGTTGTACCACCCTGCGCTTGCCACACCAACGCAGCCACTTTCATCATCGTATTCATACCAGCTGAGCAGGTATGAGTTTGTTCGTGGTTGTCTTTGGGCAAATGGTGGTTTTGTCCGTAAAAATTGAACGTTGTTCTACCATCACACTCAAACTTACACACACGCACTCAAACTCTCTCTCTCTCTCTCTCTCTCACAGCGACATATGGACGCGGTCACCCGTATGGGCGAACGCTGTTGCACTGCAATCCATCAAACAACGGGTGAATCCAGATGTGGTAAGACCTTGGTCCAACTTGTACAGTGTACTCAATTGGCAGAGTTTCAAAACTCAAGTGTCTCATTATCATTCTCTTGGTATTAGGCCACTTGGAACTTCACACTGCCCAAGCAGTCGGTGGCTGTGGATCGTTTGGACGCGTCGCTGATTTCCAACCTGCTCGACCGATCGGTAGCGGTACTTTTGGCGCATACAGGGCTGGATGGTACGCAGCTAGTATTGTGCACTTGCGTGTTTGATTCGCGAGGCCGCAGAGACGCTGACTTGCATTGTATTGTTTGTAGGGTGTGATGCGTCCGCTTTCCAATTGATTGGCGAAATGACCGGACGGTTTCTCGAAAACCTTGCCAATAAAATGAACATCCTTCGTGTTACGCACCGCGATTCAAGCAACGTTGAGGTAAGGGGTGTGTGCGCGTTGGATTCTGAAGCGACCAACAAGTTGATCAATCTCAGGGATGTTTTGTTGGTTGTTGTTCTGGCTTGGCAGGATTTACTGGTGCCCTGCTTGGAAGCTGTCGAATGCTCTCCAGCTGCACTGTTGCGGCATGGCCACGTAGTCGTACAAGGCACCTCAAACAAGATTCGAGCAATGACGAGGGCACTTGACACTGTTTCGGTACGGATTGCAGCACTTCTGCCAACCACACAGCATGCATGATACATCTGCTGACTTTTAAGCATGTCTGACAGGGCACCAACACTCTTGAACCCGGGGCAAGCGTGTCTGCAATGGCAAGCGAAGAGGGTTGAACTGAAAAGCAGGCAGTGCGCGACGACGACCAGCCATTGCCAAACAAGCACATCGCGGCTCAGATGCACGGCAAATAGCACCCAAGCCGCATCGCGCTTTTTTGTACTGCACAAGCGTCTGCAAGCTGCTGAGGCGCCCATGTTGAAGCTCTCAATCGCGAGAGAGCGGCTCAGCGAACTTTCATGGTCTGTTTCTCAGGCGGATTCTTTCAGTCTTCGGCCAGCCATGTTGCACGTCATCGATGATGCAATACAGAGCATACTGCATGTCTGCCGAAGATTGCTTGCATTGAAACGTTGCTTGCACACAGAATCACATCAACTGCAGAAACCTTCTTGCAATAAAGCAACAAACTTCCATTGTTCTCGCTACTCTTGCTGATCAGCATTTTTCACTCTGTTATGATTATTATTATAATTATTATTACTACTATTATTGTTATTGTTCCTTTACTTTGTATCAGCACTTGTTTGGCTCACTTCTTCATCATCAGCCAAACACAAGCAAAATGGTCAAGGAGAACGAGCGGTACCTGCCCAAGGCCGTTCGCTCGATGCGCGACATTCTCCGCGCGATGGGTGCCGAGCAGTACGACGAGCGCGTCATCCAACAGCTACTCGAGTTCATGCATCGTAAGCAGCAGCAGCAGCAGCAGCAGCAGCAGCAGCAGCAGCAGCAGCGAGACGGAGCAAAGCCAAAGCGGAGATCGCTGGGTTTTGCATCGAAAGCCCCAGTAGTGCTCTTGGATGGTGGTTGGGGTCTTTGGGGGCGGTCTGTCGTCCATGTACTCATTGCATTGCATTGCTTGGTACTGCTGTTAGGATATGTGGCCTCAGTCAATGACGAGGCAAAGCGCTACGCAGCGCACGCAAGTCGGGATCGGATTAACGTAGACGACGTTCGGTTGGCTGCGTCGACCGTTGTGAGCACTGGGTTTGTCACTCCGCCACCACGCGAGGTAAATCAAACAAAAAACGAACAAGCAAAGCAAGCAAAACGACATCACAAGACTACTTGAAAGATCCGTTGCGTTTGCACCAAAGTGTAGGATCGGTTTCGAACCACTCGAATCTCACTCCAAATCTCCCGTCGTTCTGTTTGTTTGTTTGTTTGTGATTGGCAGTTCTTAGCAGAGCTCGCTGCACAGCGCAACCAGTTTCAACTTCCGACAATCAGAGACCACGTACACGGACTCCGATTACCACCAGAAAAGTACACGCTTTCAAACGTCAATTACCAGGTCGACCCCACACTCGCCGCACCGCTACCAAGCGCAGAACTGCAAGCCCCACTACCACCAATTCTCGGCGTTGTCGGTGTCGGCGTTCCTATGCCAGCAATTCGAGTAGCAATGCCAGGCGTTATGATGCCAGGTGCGCCTCTCGCAGACGCAATGGACACGGAGCCAGCAGGCTCTCAATCCACAGCGCAGTTGGAGGACAGCCTCTCTCGAAAGCGGAAAGCGGAAGAAGAACCCGAGGAGTTTGACGTTTAGTAGCTGCACAGAAAAAAGTTGTTTTCGAATAATACAAGTTTTGTTTTTCACTTCCGGCTCTTTGTCTCGTTTGATTCAGCTCAGATGAATATATTTTTGTGGTAGATGAATGTAAATGTACACAACGAGAATTACTGCGGCTGTTGCTCGACGGGTGTGGGTGAGTCTTCACGAGCCGGAAGGTCGTTTGCGCTGGTCTCGAGCACTGTGCCATTCTCCACCGTTGCAGGAGTCTATCATCGAGGTCAAGGAGAAGAAAAGAGTCAGTCAGTCAAGAGCACTTCTCTCCCCCCCCCCGCCTCCCAGTCTTCTCGAATCAAACAACAAGAACATGGACGCACAGTTGTTGTGGGCGCAGAGGCAGAGGCAATTTCATCACGAGTAGTTTCCACCGTGCCATCGTTCTTGGGAGAATCGACAGGCGGGGTGGGTCGTTTGACCATATAAGAGCGCTGCCAGGCTGGAAGCGAAGCCGAGGACGAGGAAGGAGTGCCAGGGGTCGGACTTGCTGCGCCAGCGGCAGCAAACCCAGTGCTGCTTCCGCTGGGCGTGCTGGGGAATTGTTTGCGGTTCAACAAGAGGCCCTTGAGTGAGGCCAATTCCGACCGCAGTTCTGCAAGTGCGGCATCTTGGGAGGCAGCGGACGAAGCGCCGAATGTCGGGCTGGCAATCATGGACTTCAGCAGAGCCACATCAGAAGACAGTGACTGCATCACGACTTCATTCTGGTCGGCTTGCATCTTGTGTGCGTCTGCGAGTTCGCGAACGGAGGAGACTGCATGCATGCGAGGGAACTCGAAAGTGAGAGATTCTGAGCAACAATCTACAATCTACAATCTTCCATGATTTTCCATTTTCAATGCTCACCCGTAGCAGCCACGCTTTGCTTGAGTTCGTTGAGACTGGAATCGAGGTGTTGTCGGAAGTTGCTGTTATTGCTATTGTTACTGTTGGCTGAATTGTCTTCATTGGTCTCAGTGGTTGTTGCCGTCGTCGCTCCGTCAGCAGCAGAGTCGGGTCGAACCAGCCATTCAGGCAGGTGCGGAGTGATGAACTGGCGTGTGAGTCGCCACACGCCGTAGCCAGCAGCACCCAACGCAGCAGACGCTACAGCATAGTCCTTCCACCCGAGCGGCGCCAGAGCAACTTCATGCGGCGGTGGTGGCGGCGGGGGCATCATCATGAACGGCTGCTGCTGCTGGTTGTAGTACTGCTGCGGCGGTCCGTACTGCCCTGCATACTGCTGAGCAGGGTACTGCTGTGGCTGCGGAGCATATCCCATTGGTGGCAGCTGTTGCTGCTGCAGGTGGCCGTGGATGGTCGCAATGGCCTGCTGTGCGTGCTGCTGCTGCTGAGCCGGCTGAATGGAACTTCCGACGGCTGCAGGCTGACTGGGGGGAGCGTCTGGTCCAACGCGCCGGAATGCCTCGTCAATCTCGGCAGCAGTGAGTCCCTTCTGCTCGAGGAAGGCCACCCGCTTGGCCTTTGGCGCCTGCTGCACCTTTGGATTGCGCAGGAACTTGGTCGCGGTGTCGAGCAGGTCCTCGCGCAATGACGTTGTACCAGCACCAGCACCAGCGCCAGCACTCGATGATGATGATGATGATGATGAGGTTGTTGTTGGTGTGGTGGTGGTGGTCGTAGTGATGGAATCGGCTGGCTGCGGCTGTTCTAATGCAAGCCCAGCGGAAGTGCTTTCAGACGCCATTCCGTGTTCGACTCACACTCACACTCAAAGTGAAGAAACAAACAAAGAATGAGAAGCAATGATCGAAAAATCGTTCATTCAGTCAAAAAAAGCAGTTTAGAGACTGTTTTTTCTGAGAAATCCAGATCAGAAAAGTTCACTCTTTTTCTTTTCTTTCTTCATTCTTTTTTTTTTTTTGTGTGTTTCGGCTGCTTTCGATTGTAAGACCAAAATGTTTCAAAATGCTTCAAAATCCTGAAATCAATGAATGCAGCGAGCTAACAAGGCGAGAGAGAGTGAGAGAGCGAGAGAGAGTGTGTGTGAGACAGACAAACAATGAGAAAATGGCTTTTTTGTTTCACTTTTAGCTTCATTCTTGGATACGGAGTTCTAACTAAACGTCGCACTTCGAGAGTATCATTTTCTTGTCTCTGCCTTTTATTTTTCTGTCTTGGCGCGCTGCTTTCTTTTCCCGGTTTTTTTCCTCGTTTTTCTTTTCGTTTTTTCCGCGTTTCGCTGTTCGACCATCGCGAACAAACCAAAACCAAAGCAAACGAATGAACAAACAATCAAACATCATCATCAACAACAACAACAACATCATCATCGTCAAAAGCGACAGTGACGACCGACGAGCAACGACGAGAGAGACGCATGTCCAGCCACTCAACTTCAACTCTCTCTCCCTCTCCCTCTCTCCCTCTCTCTCTCTCTCTCTCGCTCATCGTCACACTCGCTTCCTCAATTGCATTGTCGTACCTCCCCCCCCCACCAAAGAAGCGTGGTCCGACTCGACGCCCCCCGTTGCTTCACTTTGGCTGTCCTCGCTCACATTCTCTCTCTTGTCTCTCTGCCTACGGCCAGTCTTCAAAGCTCAAACAGACTTTCAAGAAACACCAAACCCCAACAGGCTTGTTGCTGCTTCTGTTTCAAAAAAATCACAAAACCAACGGAAATGGCGAGCACGAACGGCGGCGCAAAGCACGCGAATGGACACGCTGCTGCAACGCCAGTGCGCGGCTCGGCGTCGTCGCTGCAACGCGCAGAGTCGCTCGATACGCCCGTCTCGCGTAGGCTGCGCGAGGAGGTGCAGTCGCAGAGCGCACCGTCTCCTCTGCGCAAGTTCCGCGTCGGCAAGCTGCAGATTTCAGCCCTGTTTGACCGCCTCAGAACGCTGCTCTCGGACTGCAGCGCGTTTCTCGCTGCCACCCACATTGAGGCGGACGATTTCATGAAGGAACAGAAGGAAATTGGCGTCTTCTCGTCGCAAGTGAGCAGCATCTCCAAGCTGTTCGAGCGCGATCACATGAAGGTGGTCTTTGTCGGCCAGACGTCCAACGGCAAGAGCACCGTCGTCAATGCCATGTTGTACAACCGCATTCTCCCGTCGGGCATCGGCCACACCACCAATTGCTTTGTCAGCGTGTCGGGCAGCGACGCTAACACGCCCTACATTATCGACTCGCTCTCGTCCGAGCAGCAGCCGATTTCCAACGTTCTACAGCTTGCCAACGCTCTCCATCCTGAAGGCTCCCTCAACCAGAGCGGTCTAATTCGCGTCTTTTGGCCCACCACCAAGTGCCGTCTTCTTGGAGACGATGTCGATCTGATTGACAGTCCCGGCCTCGATCTGTCCAACGACATCAACCAATGGATTGACGACTACTGCATGGACGCCGATGTGTTTGTTCTCGTGGCGAATGCCGAGGCCACGTTGAAAGTGGCGGTATGTATTTTTCATGTGGATGTGTTTTCTGTCTTTCCCCCCCTTTTTTCCTTTCTCCTTTTTTTTTTTTTTAAAAACAAATATCTTTCTTGGCATTCACCTTGTTTTTCTTCCGTTTCGCCTTCTTTTGTCTTTTGACATGCACTTATTGGTCGATACATAGGAGCGCGCCTTCTTCTTCAAGGTCAACGAAAAGCTCTCCAAGCCCAACGTGTTCATTCTGAACAACCGCTGGGATGCGAGTGATAACGAGATTGACGACTCGCCCGAGCGGGTTCGCGAGCAGCACCTCGAGTATGCGTCCAAGTTCTTGGCAGACGAGCTCAAGGTGGTGTCGCGTTCCAAGATTCTAGACCGCGTCTTCTTTGTGTCTGCCCGGGAGACCCTCCTTTACCGCACCACCGAGAACTGGACCCGGTTCAAAGAGTCGCAGGCTGTGCGCGATCGCTACGACGAGTTTAGGCGCTTCGAGCAGGCCTTTGAGCGCACCATCTGCAAGTCGGCCATGAAGACCAAGTTTGAGCATCGCATCGTGCGCGGCCTTGACATTGCGTACTCGCTGGCCGAAATTGCTGGCAAAGCCGAGACCTTGTCCAAGGAACAAATCTCGGGCCGCATCAAGGAAATCAACGAACGCAAGGAGAACGCCGCGCGCATCCGACAGCTGGGCGAGCGCAGCCTCAAGTGCTGCTCCGCCCTGGTTGATCGTCTTGCGGCTACATCCCGTGCCTCGGTGGCCCGCGCCATGAACGAGGAGATTGACCACGTTTTGCCTCACATTGTCGCCGAGTTTAGCTATTCGCAATTCCGCCCACAGCATCTCCTTCAGTACAAGCGAATGCTGAACGACCACATTGAGGGCCATCTTGGCAGCGACTTGAACAAAAAGTGCGCCGCCCGTCTCATCATGGCGTTTGATGAAACCAAGTCCGAGATGCAGCGCATTGTGGCCAACGTCCTCGTCGTTCCCGACGCAAGTTCAAGCAGCATGCTTGCCAATGGTGCGTCAGCTTTGCTCGAGACGTTGAACAACGGCACCACGACCTCGGCTGCCGAGGACGCCGAACTCGAGTCGCTCGCTGTTCCTGCCGACGTGGTCATTCCGGCCATTCTGAAAGCCATCCAGACGCAGTCCATCTCCACCAACGGTTCGCTCATCGAGTTCAACCTGGATTGCAAGGGGCTCTCTGATAACTTTGAGGAGGACATTGCCTTCCGGTTTTCGTTGGGCTGGCACACTGTTGGACCCAAGCTGCTCGGTCCCCGCCTCTATCCTGCATTCTCTGTGGTCATCTCTGCTGTTGCGAGCAAGTTTTCGATTGCCTCCGGCTTTGCCAACGCTCGCCAGCAAAACATGCGCAGCGCTGCTGCCCTTGCGTCAGGTTCCCCCACCCCTGCGGCGGGCACCATCGCGCGGACTGCCTCGTATGTGAGCGTCCATACCGCCCAGTTCAACGGCGACGCAGCAGCGGGCTCCGCGTCCGAGCTGGCGTTGGCAGCATCGGCATCGCAGGATGCCGTCGCCTCCTCAAGCGTCACCGCTGAGGCGGCGCTCACGCTTGCTGATCGCGTGGGCCTGGTTTTGTCCACCCCGTCCTCGTACGCGGTGGTGACCATCCTTGCGACACTGGTAACCCGCCCGGGAGTCTGGAAGCTGGCGGCCTTGTCGGGCGCAGCTTTCGGCAGCCTTTATCTGTACGAGTATGCCCTGTACACGAATGGCGCGAAAGAACGCCGCTTCAAGGAGCAGTTTACTCGTCACGCTGCCTCCGAGCTGCGCCGTTCTGTTCGCCAGACCAGCCACACCGTCAGCATCTCCCTCCAAAGCCGCCTGTCCTTTTACGTCGACGAGCTGCGCAACGCTGTGCGTCAGACCGAAGCAACCTTGACGGCCGAGATTGCGCGAGCTGAGCGCGAAGTGGCCATGATGCAGGATGCCATTTCGAAAGCGGGTCTTCTCCACCACGAGGCTCTTTCCATTCGCAAAGGCCTGGCGGATGCACAAGAGACCTTCATCGATGCCGAGCAGTCTTCGAGCAGCGGACACGAGGAAGCGTAAATCGTCAGCCTGGTTTTTTTCCCGTTGAATTTACCCCCAGTCGCTGCCTTGTCGTTTGAAACTTTTGGAATATTTTGATTTGGTGGCCAACAAGCATTTTTTCAAATCGCTTTTACCTCTTGTTTGTTTTTCTCTTTCTTTTTGAACGGCTGACGGGCCTTGTTTTCGATTGTATTATTGTTTTTGATTGTATTATTGTGGTGTATTGCGTGTTTTTTGTTTTTTAACAACAAATACAAAACGAAAAAGAAGCGGTCCCTAGTCTCCTTCCTTCGTCATTGTACTGACTGGCAGGCACTCGTCAACTTGCCTCGTCGATCCATGAGGCATCGTCATCCTCGTGGTCAAGCGTGGGGTCGTAGTCGTCAGCGCGAGCGGGATGGTTGTCGAGCCGAAGGCGATCCCACTTGTCCAGCGTGTTATTGTACCAGGCTACTCGTTCTGCATTGCCAAGATGCTCGTATACATGGATGAGACCCATGTAGTCGAACTCCAAGCCGCTGGTCAGATACCAAAAAGTCAAACGTCAAATTGAGATGAGAGAACAGCAATGGTCGCGACAGAAGGAAGCAACAACAAATGGTAGCCCAATGTACCTGTAGCTTTCACCGTAAAGATGGATGCCAATTGAGATGGATCGCAAATACAGCTCCTCTGCCGCCTCATACAGGCCGACATCGTAGTTGTAGAGAGACGCCAGATGCCCCACGGACAGTGCGACTTCAAAGTCGTTCACACCCATCACACGCTCTTTGATGGCAATCGCTTGCAGGTGCATAATCTCCGAATCGGCGGGTTGCTTCAAAGTCTGGAACAGGCGCCCGAGATTTCCGTAATACTTGGCCGTGATGAGGCTCTCCTCGCCAAAAACTTCGAGGCAAGAGCCGAGACCAGCAGTCTGCAGCTGCTTGGACTCGTCCAACAAGAGCTGACGTCGGCCAGGTTCGAATTCATCAGACACATCAATGCCCATCTCCTCCTTGATCAAGCCGAGCACTCGCTGAGCAAAGGCTTGCAGAACGTGGTCAGTGGGCAGCATCTGAGTCAAAGAACAAACACAAAGGGCACCCCCACCCCACATACAAAGTCAGTCAGCGGGAGTTTTCGCAACGCGACCAAAGGCAGGCCAGCAATACCACAGACAAGTGAAACACGTACAAGTTTGCGAATGGCCAGTGACCGTGACACGTGCTGTTCAGCAGACGCAAAGGCGCCATTTGTGTAGTTTTGCACGTACAGGCTGTATCCAAGTTCCAGGTCAGCAGCGGCAACGTGCAAACTTTGATCGCCGTACACTCGTCGCTGCAATGACAAGCAGTGACGGAGCACTGCCACAGCCTGGCCCACCTCATCAATGTTGAGAAGCAGATAGCCAAAGTCCGCAAAGACAGTGGCAGCAATGGGATGGGATGGAGCAAAGTGCGCATCGGCAATCTTGAGAGCCTTCTCAATGTACGTGCGCGCAAGACCAAAGTGGCGCTTGGCAACGTGGATGCGCGAGGCGTACCGGAAAATTTCAATCAGCTCGACTGGCGAGAGCTGCAGCTGGGGCATTTCATTCTCGGTCGGCGCAATCAGCATGCCTGATGAAATCACCGAGTGAATAATTTCGGCAGCAACTTGAGCGATGGGTTTCTGTGAACTCCTAAGGCGAGGTGGCATCACATTTGCCGAGCCATCAGGCCTCTTTATCAGCGGGATGGCTTCCAAGAACACTGTCTGTTCGACAGCAGGCTCTTCTTCATCTTGCAGGATCTCAAACGATCGATCTCCAGTAATGGCCTGCACTTCTCGCAATGCGCGAAGACACAAGGGGAATGAATCACGATAGCCTGTTGGTTGATCAAAAAAAGAAAAAAAAAGAAAAAAAAAAAAAGAAAAAAAAAAAAGAAAAAAAAAAGAAAAAAAAAAAAAGAAAAAAAAAAAAAGAAAAAAAGAAAAAAAAAAAGATGTCAGACGCCAAAGATCGATGCAAAAGGGGAAAAAACGATACGAAATCACAGCCACAAAGAGTCTTATTCCACCCCGCTCCAAGGTGACTTACGGCTGAGCGCAAAATAGAGCGTGGCCAAGCGACTTGTCAACAAGGCTGTGCAGATGAAGATGCCCTCTTGATGCGCAGCGTGTGCTGTTTCTGCGGCGCTTTGGAACGCTTCAGCACTCTCGCGGAACTGGCAGTGCAGCTCGTACGAGCGGCCCAGCCGCATTTCAAGCTCGTATCGAGAGCGATAGCGCATGTGGAAGAGCTGCTGAGTGGAGCATCCAAACCGTCCGGGGTGCTCTGGGTCTGTGCATCGCTTGGAGATCAGCTCCAGCAAACGGAGCGCTTGGTTCAAGACCAACACGGCTTCAGGGCTCCACAGCAAGTCTTCAAACACGGCAGCAATGTCTCGCACAACATTGAGCGCCTGGTTGGCTTCTTCTAAGCTCGCGAAGGAGGTTGAGCCCGACTCCACAGAACCCACATAGTTGGAGACACATCGTGCCACAGCCCCACCAATCTCTTCGGCCAGGGTGAAATGGATGTAACCTGGCGGCGCCCTCTCGCTGACACACGGTGCGAACGGAAGTCGCGGCAAGCCCGCGGGCATCTCAGGCAGCGACTCTACACGAGCCGTGTACCGAAGACGAGATGTGTTTGCATCGCGTAAATGCTGCAAGCATTTGGCTAAAACGCGTCGATGCGCCTTCACTTGCGTCACATTGGCGAGGAAGCTCCAGTTGGTGCAAAGCGAGAACAAGTACACTGCAAGATGGCAGTGTTCGAACGAGTCTTGGTGCATCTGGGAGTTCAGGGCTCATAGAGTCAGAGCGGGACAGAAACCAAGACCAGAAACTCGGAAACCAAAAAAACAGCCAAAACGATAACAACGGTATTCGCCTCCCACACCCCCCCTACTTGACTCTTTGCGTCAGAGACGATGCAACTCTTTTTCTTGCAGCTTTACCTGGGCCAGCAGACCGACTGCTCGCAACGACGGAAGCCACTGCAGCTCGTCATAGTAGCGTGGGACAGCTAAAGCAACGGCGCTGGTAGCGAGCTGGACGAGCGACGGCACGCCCGAAGCCTGGGCCCGGCGTCGCCTCGGCGCGACCGCAGCAAAGGGTGGCAGGCGCGGGTCGCGGGCAGGAGCGGCAGCGGCAGCATTCACGGTTGCCGTTGTCGTCCTCGGCAGCGGCAGGCTGGCTTCAAGGCGCCGGAGCATCTCTCGATCCGCGTCCGAGATGGGGCCAATGAAGCGCCGGATGGCTTCAGGCAGGTCATTCCTGTCTCCCGTCAGCACAAACGTCGGCCTCTCGTTCGGCGGCAGGGTCGACAGCGCAGCGTGGAGCCGTCGGGCAAGCTCGGCACCATCATCATCATCATCATCATCCTCCGCGTCGTCATCACCGCGCTCAGCAGCGCCGCGCTCAATGCCCTCCTCCTGCTCGCCGTCCCGGCCAGCATCATTCGCCTGTTGCTCGCCATCCGCCCGGTCGTCGCCCTCGTCGTCTGCTGCGTCATTGGGGTCGTCAATGTGGAATGGAAAGGGCTCTTCGCGGGGCACCTCGTTCAAGTGCCACATTCCCATCCGGTTTGGCTGCTGCGCAAGGGCGACGCGCGACTGCTTCTCGGCTTCCAGCACGCGCTGCAGCACAGAGGTAATGGTGTCGTCGGGTTGCGCGGTGACCAGCGTGGTCGGTTCCCGCCGCGTTGTTGCCATCTGGAAAGAAGCAGAAATGAATGAAAATCACAATAGAAAAACGAAACACGGACAAGAAGACTAACTGCGCTCCATTTGGTAAATGTCAAGTATTGATGCGGCAATGGATGATGAAATGCAAATGTACAACAATCATGGACGAAGGAGGGATGAGACGGTCGAGCGCACTCTCGCTCCGTTCCGATCCAAATAAACAATCACCCCCTTTCAAAAAGCAGACACGTCGTGGATTATTGTTGGACCAGTCAAAACTGCGAGCAGGATCAAAGCCAAATAAAATTCATTTGGATAAAAGGACTACAAGCACGACAAGACGCGGGACAAGACTTGTGTTGTTTTTAAGCCTTGGGGGCAGCCTTGACCATGCGCTTGACGATCTTCTGCTCCTCGAGGAGGAAAGCACGGAGGATGCTAAACGAGCAAACACGCAGAGACAGAGATCAAAAATGAGACTGGGCATGCTTAACACGAGCAGCGAGCTAAAGAAACGAGGACGACAAGCAAAAGAAAAAAAAAAACCCAACATACCGGTCGCGGACGCAGGTGCCGCAGCGGGAGCCGCCATAAGCACGGTTGACGGACTTCTTGGTCTTGGAGACACCAGCCCACTCCTTAGGGCGGAGGGCGGGCAGACCGATCAGGGTCTGGGAGCAGTCACCGCACTTGGGGACGGTGCCGGCCTTCTTTTGGTAAATGTACCGGAGGACGCCACCAGGGGTCTTGACCACGCGAACGAGGTTCGACGAGGTCTTGTAAGAGTGGCGGCGGCGATAGGTCAGTCGCTGAGCCATTGCTGCTGCAGGGAAGAAGAAGAGGCAAAAAAAAAAAAAGTGAGAAAAACAAGTCTCTTGTGATTCAGTGTGTTGGAGTGGAAGAGACCAGCTCCACTCAACATGGAAGGTATGTGACGTTGGCATCATCTCCAGTGCATTGAGTAGGGCCTGGGAGGCGAGACAGAAGAGGGGGGAAAATGGTCGACCGAGCTGTCAATGGCTCTGCACCTCATCCTCAACCCCAGACACCAAAGAGGTGTTTTTTTCGAGTCCTTGGTCCTTTCACAATCCAAACGGAAAGCGAGCAGATGAGGGCGAGGATGCTGCTCGCCGGGCCGAAAGGGGGGCTGGAGCCAAATGGGTTTTGCATTGGCTCCAAACACTTCGACTCGCCCCGTTTGCACCGCTCACTGCCGCGCCCAAACGGCCTCCATTCCGTCTCCTCACGACGAAATCCGATAAAGTGGACAGTTCTCTATCGGATTGGCAGGGCTACGAGCGCGAGAGGCGAGCGGATGGCGATCTAAGCGGGGGCCGAAAGGGGCGCGACAGGAGTTGGCAAAAAGCTTTGCTTTCGTTCAATGCTCTGCCCAACCAACTCCCCAGCCCAGCACACATTTCCAACCCCTGCCGTAGCCCCACCAGGCGATGCTGCACGACGGTTGACGACTATGGCGGCCGAGCGAAGGCCGTACGACGCCTGGGGCGTTCAGGAGAAAACGGCACCGAATGGCCGAGCTTTGGATCAATGGCGACTTACTATTGAGAAAGAAGAGAGAGCGATCAACCAAATAGGTCGTGCAATAGTTGAATAAAATTTGACACAGCCCGGTGCAGGATGTTCATACAGCACACTTTGCATGGACGAGACAAAATTGAGTACAAGGCAGAGCTGTCGTGTCGTGGGGCTGTGGTCGAGGGGACCAAAGAGTCGCAAAGGTCAAATTTGCAATT
Source organism: Capsaspora owczarzaki ATCC 30864 (assembly GCF_000151315.2). NCBI lineage: Eukaryota > Filasterea > Ministeriida > Capsasporidae > Capsaspora > Capsaspora owczarzaki. The sequence goes on along the minus strand of NW_011887292.1, from coordinate 3,045,970 downwards.
CTTGCACCAACCACCAATTCTGAATGCCCCGCCTCTTCAGCCTTTTGCCAGACAAGGCGAATAACATGGTAGAACAAGGGTGAATCCAATGAATGGATACCCCCAACGACGGGCAGAGATCTACAGCGAATGAACCCAATTTTTCAGCGCGTTCAGCTGACCAGCGTTTGTGCTGGGACTCACCCTGAGCAGTGCTTGCTCAAAGTCTCCGCGACCAATCTGCAGCGACATGGCACTTATAAGCGCCGACGAGGTCGAAAACCGATGAATGGCAGCAACACCTGCTTCGCGGACAAGATTCGCCAAATCGGCTCCAGTAAAACCTTCCGTCACTTGCTGCAACCAGTTGAGGTCCACGGATGCGTCTGCCAAAGGTGCTCTGTCCAAGCCTGGGAACAAGCGGACGCGCAAAATGCTCTCGCGTTCTGGGGCGGTCGGCGGAGGGACAAACAGATGCGATTCGAGCCGGTTGGAACGCAGCAAGCTCTTGTCGAGCACGTGCGGGCGATTGGTAGCTGCAAGGATGATGATGCCGTCAATCTTAGAGGCTGCGTCAATGGATGCGAGCAGCTGGGCGAGCAGCTTCGCACTGGTCGAATGGCCAGCGGTCGCCGACGACAAGTCGGACGGATTGACCACCATTTCCGACGACACGACAGGCAATGCACTTGTCAGGGACAAGGCAGGCCGGTCAAAGGAGGGTGTGGGTGCGATAGCAGCCGAAACACGAGCGAGTGGCTTGATCGTGTTGGCCGGTGAGAGGGTAGAAGTGCCCTCGCGCGGTTGGCGAGGAGCAAAGTTGAAGCGCATACCCGGTTTCGCAGCCTCGAGACTCGACGCCGCAGTGGAATTGGAATTGGGGATGGTGGCAGTTCGCGGTGGGAATTGAAACCCATGCTGAGGCGCTGCTGCGTTGGCGTCCTGCGTGGCTTGCGCATCCAGCACCGTGCCAAACAAGGCATCAATCTCGTCGATAAATACAACGCAGGGAGCAAGCCGCACGGCCCGAGCAAATACGCGACGCAGCGTTCGCTCCGATTCACCAACGTGCCCTTTCACCAAATCAGGCACCGACACGGACAGAAAGTTGGCGTGCGATTCGGTCGCCACGGCGCGGGCGAGCAAGGTCTTGCCAGTCCCAGGCGGCCCGAACAGCAGCACTCCTCGCACCGGGGAGATCCCGAGCCGCGCATAATGCCGTGCGTGCTTGTACACACCTTCCACCGCTTCTTTGAGGCGCGCCTTGACCAAGTCCAGGCCACCAATGTCGTCCCATCGCACTGCTGTGCTCACAGCATCCGAGTGTGCAGTCCGCGAGGCTAACGCAGTGAGTCGATTGCGCGCTGCGGTCACATGCGGGGCGAACGCTGCTTTAGAGAGGGTTTGGGAGACGGATGGCGAGGATTCGTCAGGGCAGCAGGCGGCATGGCAAATAGCCTCCAGTTCCACTTGAGCAAATAGATGCATGAGATCGCCTCCGGAAAATCCTTGACAGGCATCGACGAGGTATGACACGAGGTCGTGCTCTTGAGTGGCGGGGACGACCGCCGGTGGTGGCGATGGCCATGGTAGGCGCGACACGAGGTTGTGATACAAGTGAGAAGTCAGTTGCAACCGAAAGCCTGCTGCCGGGAGCGGAATGGAAACTTCTGCATCACAGCGGCTGCGGATGAGCGGGTGGATGGAAGTAGCGCCACGAGACGTGACCAAGACTATTGCCACGCCAAAGTCATCAGTCATCCCCTGTGGTGAGGTGTGACTCGCTGCTGCTGCAGCAGCAGCAGCAGCATCAAACAAGCTCATTGCGCAGTAGACAAGGCGCATGTCGCGATCGGCATTGGACAGATCGCTCGCGCTATCGTCCGCGTCCGCATCGTTCTCGTCCTGTATTCCGTCACGATGACCACCGAGACTGTCACTTGTGCTGGAGCCAGCAGGCTCTTGCGGAAACATGACATCGGCGTCCTCTATGGCAAGCACGCAGGGCCGCAGCTTCTGGGCGAGGACCATCCAGCGCTCGAAGCCACGTTCGACCGCACCGGGGTGCGAAATGAACAAATCGGATGCTCGGACTTTGAGAAAGCTTGCACCAGCAGAAGCTGCCGCGTTTTGGAGGTACACTGACTTGCCCGTTCCATGAGGTCCGTGGAGCAGGGCAACGTTTGGCGCCTTTGTGCCATGTTCCAGGCACTGCGATCGGGCAAACAAAGCCAGCAAGAGGAACTGATCCAGCTGATGGAAGTTGCTATGAAATGGCACATTCGTTGCGCTTGCTGCTGAATCCACCACTGCTGCATCATCATCTGGCACAACGGTGCTCAGTACTACGGAAGTCTTGTCAGTGAGCATTCCCTCTGCGACGTGAGCACCACAAGTCCACGGATTCAGGGCCTCCAACTTGCGAGGACCACTGCCCATCTGAGAGAGCGCTTGCGCACGCAACTGCGTAGCATCAGGATTGCTCTTCAGAGTCGCTGCAGGGACGAGATTGGCACACACGAGCTGGGCGTCTGCGACACGGACCATTGACGACGCGACCCGCACGCCGGCCCCTGCAACAGCAGACTGGTGTTGATGATGATGATTGCCATGGGCGTGGCTTGCGGCTGGCGGTAGTTGCGGCGAGGTCAGCGGCACGAGCACGAGCTGCTTGGCAGTCAGTGCGACACGAGGCTTTGACTCGTCGTCGTCGTCCTCAGCCTGGTCTGCCTCGATACCGTCATCACCGCTCTCAGCAGCATCATCGGCATCGGCATCGGCATGATCATCGGTGTCGGACTCGTAGTCCGAGTCGTTCTCAGTCGCTCTGCCATCCTCCTTCTTGCTGGATCCCGACTGAGACTGCTGCTGCTGTTGCGAGGCCTGCAGCAGGATTGCTCGGATGGCTGCTGGAGATGGGATTGCAGCAACAAAGTCCAGGTCGCGTGTTGACAGCGCGCCGCTCGCCGGCAGACCGCCAATGCAGAGGCGCACACGGCTCAGCGACATCAGCGAATTGAGTGACGCGACAGACAGACGACGAAAGACTGATCAAAGTCGAGAACAGTGCTCAGATTCTTAGCAGAGTGACTGATATTGCCTAAAACAAATGTAAATGCGTCCGATGCCGAATAAAGCGACGGAAAGGCTCAGATCTGATTTTTTTAAGTATATTGAATTGGAGTCTGTAGGAAACAAATGGTCGTTCGCGACTTGAACGCTCCGCGAACGTATCTGCGCGAGAACGACCGCGATGCACCGCCGTATCAGTCAGACGAGGCCGGCACGCACGCTGCATTCATCCGAGACGGAGATCCGGGAGTCGGACAGGACGTTCGAGTCGGCAGCGACACGAATGCGGGCGACGTGCCAACTTTGTTACCTACCGTCAATTTGAACGCCGCCGGTGGGCCAACAACGACGCAGATGCCCGTCGCAAAGCCGACGCCACAGCAGCAGCAGCAGCTTGAAATACCAGACTTTTCGCGAGAGTACTCGCAGCCGGTCAACCCACAAGAGCAAAGCGCGCTGGTGGAAGACGGATTGCGTTCTCGTGTCATTCAGCTCGTCCAGCCCACCTCCCGTAAGGAATGGCGCGCATTCATGGCAGCCTCATGCGTGCGTGGGTGTGTGCATGCGTGGTACTATGTCAGAGAACGGCCTAAAGTAAATTCGTACTCACTACAATCTTTGCGCTCAAACCGTGTTTCCAGTCTGTCCAAGTTTGGTTCGGAGCAGCCCGACTTTGACAGGAGCAATTAGCGCTCCGATGCTCACAGTCTCCAATTTCACAAAGTCGCGTCAAGCTCATGTGCTGGATGTAGCGATGGGGGCAGGTATGGCGTTTTTGCTTGAAGGAGCTTTGCTGGATGGTTGTTTGTTTTTGCCCATGCTCAACGTTGAACCGTGTGGCGCACAGACTTTTTGAGGCGATACTGGCGGACAGTTTTTCTTTTGGCGCTCACAGTTACTGGAGCAACCGCGATATTTTCGTTCGTCCCGATTGTCCAGGATGCGATCGCAACTGCTCCGCACTCTAAGGCGATCCAATTTTCGTATCTTCCTCTGGCGTTCATCAGCTTGTTGCCGATAAACCTGAGGCTCGTTATGGTCTTTGGCGCAGAGTATCCTTACACTCTTCCAATGCTCGTTTGGATGGTACGTGCAATGCTGACATTGGCTGCGCAAGGGGAAGTGTTTTCCGCCTGACCCTGACTGTTGCCTCGTTGTCTCGCAGACTGCCAACGTCGGAGCCCTGATATCCTTCATTATTAGCGAGTACATATCTGGATTTGTGGCTATGGCCGCCTTTGATGCTTTGGCGTCGGCCACTGCCGCGTTCGCGGGACTCTGGTTTTACAGCAGCTTCAAAGTTCTTCAATGCCGGATTCGGCTCACTCCATACATTGTCGCTGCTGCCTCAGGGTCTGCCTCGGCCACCATGAAACTCGGCCCTCTGGAAACCATCCCTCAGTTTCCAGCCCTTCTACCGGCATGGTGGTGGCCGACAAGGTTGGCCAAAGCCTTGTCGCATCTGCCTCCGCCACAGCAACCATCAGAGCTCGATGCCCAGCCACTCAACCTTCCGAATTGGTGCATTCGGACGGCTCTCGGCATTGGTACAGTGACTGCGATCGGCGGGAGCCTGGTCGGCTACGGCGTGGACGGCGCTCATCTGCATACCCTGCTGTCCATCCCTATCGCGTTGGCGGGGGTGTTTGCCATGTTACTGAGCATGCGCTGCGTTTCTGCGCACGTGGCACCGCAAGAACATGTCGTCGCCGTCCTGTTTGCGCTGTTTCCAAGTTTGCTTGCGAATCGAAAGAAGCGACGCGAGTGCAAGCTCGAGCTCCAACCAGATCCCGGGATCAAAAGCAATCTGCCAGGCATGCCAGGCCACCCCTTCCAAAGTGACATCACGCTACCAGGCGCCTCCGTTGCTCCAGGACAGCCGCAGTCGCAGCACTACCAATTTCACCACCCATCTGCTGCAGGTCGGTACCAGACATTTTCCTCGAGCACCCAGGCTCACACATCCCAACCGCAGCAGCAGCAGCAGCAACAACAACAACAGCAGCGCAAGGAGTCTTCCTCGCTCAATCTGCCACCCACTGCTGGGGCGACAGACATTGCTTCAAAGTCTACAAGCCACGGGTGGGCCGACTACCTGGATGTCTACTGCTACCAAAACCAACAGCTTGTTCCCTTCCCGTCCACAGGCGTTGTTCCTCACAGTGTTGCAATCTACGACCGCATGCCCTCCGTGTACGACGAGCCCGAAGGGTTGCACAGATTTCACTTTCACCGCGCCTCGCCTATTCGCCAGCAGGCGGTTGCAGGCTATTCCCCGATTCCAGACATCCCCGAATCCCCTCTTTTGGTCCGCAGTTCGTCTAAACATGTTTCTGTGGATAAGGGGAAGCGACCATTGCGCAACACCCCTGTGAATTGACATTGGCGTACGACGATGTTTTGGCATGTTGAAGCAATACAGTAGTTGTTTTTTGTTCTGCAGTGCAACATTGACCACCGCTGATGCTTGCTCTCATTCGGCTTTTACTCCAGCAATCCTATTGACTGCACTTACCAGCACTCTCGACGCACCCAGCGACAAATCCTGTTAAAGCAGTGGACACTACTTTGAACGTTTTCTGCCGCAAACCTTTTTCGACCTCCAGCTACTGAACCAAGCAAAAACCGCACTCTGACAATTCTGTACAATTCCACCAAGATCCAACATCTTAACTTGAAACCACTCCCTTTTGGTCGAGATCAGCTCCCAATGGACGTTCTGGCTGGACAGCTCCCGCCTGCGATTGCGCTGCAGCTGCTGCATTCGCTTGCCGACAGCGCGTGCCATGGCTTGACTGCCCTTGTGGCTCCCACTTCGACTACGCATGCTCATGCTCAGACTCAGACTCTGACTCTGACTCCGACTCTGACTCTGGCGCTGGCCACAGTCAAGCAGCAACTGAGCGCTGTCATTGCCCTGCTCGAGTCCTCCGCTTCTGCCTCTGCCTCGCAGCCGCCAGTCGCGCCAGGCAGCACTCACATTGACTCAGCCAGCTCAGCCAGCTCAGCTAGCTCGACCAAGCCCGACCACGACGACGCTCAGGAGGACGGCCTGGCTCGCTTGCTCCGAATCCATGTGTTGCCGTTGCTGAACAACACGTTTGATGCCGCCAAGGCCAAGGTGGGAGAGACCATCACTCCAGCGCCTGCATTGACGTATGCGAGCACACAGGACAACCCACTGGGCATCATCCCGGCAGCGGTGCTCGCTGGCGACCGAGTCCTCGTGGGACGCACAGAGCCACTGAGGCTGGATGTACCGCAGCCGCCTGCGCCGGATACCATGAACTACACGCCTTCGACCGAGGGAGGCAATGGCGGCAATACACTTGCTGCGCTCAGCGTGCGGTTGCTGGTTGCGACTCTGGCAACGGCGCTCCCTCACGCCCAAACTGTGGTGACGTTCATGCGCGAATCGCTTCGTGACTATGTCAAGCTCTCTCTCGAGGCATTTGACGGCAACAGCAAGCTCGATGGCGTCAAGTCGATTGCCAACAAGCAGGCCGCTAGCGAGATTCCAGTGTCCATCCAGGCATCGACCCTTTGCGCCGTGATTGCCGAGCTGCTTCGATCGCCCGCCGTTGCGCGTCAGTGCGCCGAGCGTGCGCCTGACTTTTGGGCCATCACCACTAGCGCCTGCTTTCACTGCATTACACTGTCGGCCGACCGAGAGGTTCGTCGCAGCATCGGTTCTGTCATTATTCCGCTCATGGTCCAGAACGCCGAGCTCGTATTGCCAGCCACGCTTGTCGGAGCGCCAAGCCCTTCGGTTGGGGCAACCGGAAGCAAGCCGCTGGAGTCATTCATCTCCCATCTATGGGCAGTGATTCTCACCATGAGTCGCCACGACTCTGACGCCGTGCAAGTAGACGCCGTCGCGACCTTGTGCGCCATGTACGACCTGTTTTTCGTGTCGCGGTCCGACCATGTTCGTGGCACACAACCCGTCGTGCACCTTTCGGACATTGTTCGCCTCGATCTGCGCCGTGACGCGCGGTTTTGGGAGCTGGTGCACCACGCCCTGAAGCATGCTGATTTTCTCACCAACAATCGCGGCGTCTACTTGATTAAGCGAGTTCTTGACACGACAGCCTTCATCCACGAGGTCGTGCCCGGCGGCGACTCGAACGAAGGATGGACGGACTACTTCCACGGCGAGCGCACCTCTTTTGAAAGCCAGCGTGTGCAGTTTGAAGAGTTTTGCTTGCTCTACGATACGTTCCAAGAAACGTCTCTCAGCATCATCGACCAGGTGCTTGTTCGCTGGGTGACACTGTTGCCGCGTCGTGGAACGGCCACCGAAGGCAACTTTCACGGAACCTGGTTTAAAATCTTGTTTGATCGCCTCTTCCGCAACGAGAATCGACGCGTCATCCACCGTGCCTTCCGCTTCTTTTTGCGCCAAGACGTGCGCTCCAGCCTGGCAACGCCCTCCCTCGACACCGTCTTGGGCGAACTGAGCGACGAATACCGCAGCAAAAATGCGCGCTCCCCTGCGCCCGTCTCCGGCGGAACCAACACGTCCACGGATGCGATCGATGACGACGAAGACGACGAAGAGCAACAGCAGGCCCAAGCTCCATTCTTCCGGCGATTCCAAAAGCACGCTCGCACCCGCACCACACCCGCACCCATCTCCACCCAAGACCCGCGCGAAAGCCGATCGGCACCGGACGCATCAGCAGTTCGAGAGCCGCATCTGCTTTTGGCGGATGTGGACTTTTTCGTGGACACTGTCTTCCGCTTTGCCCTGATTACAGATTTCATGACACACGAGCGTCACGCTTCCATTATGCGGCGGCATTTGGCGTACGTGGTCGAACTGCTCCCATCCGATGTCGAGCGTCGGCGTCTCTTCCGCAAGCTCATTCATGTCATGTGCGACAACCGTTCCATCCCATCTGCCATCCATGTTGTGAGTTTGCTTTTTTGCGATTTGTGTTTTTGCCTTTTTTTTTTTTTTTTTTTTTGTGAAAGCGTGTGCTGGTTTTGCGTTTTTCGGTTTATACGGCTGACCCCCCCCCCCTCTCCCACTTTGCGTGTCCTGGCACAACAAAAACAGTTCATGTTGCTTGCATCAATGCCGCCGCTTCCTGGAGCAATCGATGCACGCACAATCGAGCACCTCCTGCATTTCGAGGCAGTTACAGTCATGATGTGCGAGGTCGAGCTTCGAAACCCGATCCATGCCTTGGCGTTGCTGACGCTGCAACGGCACACTGCCACCTCGCTTCCGCTCGTCAGTGCCACCGCCAACAACGGCAGTGCCACCTCGGCAAAGACCGAGCAGCGTTCGGGCAGCTACCTGCGCTCGCCAGCCTCATCAGACTCTGAGTTTCCGCTCACCTTTGAGCAGTTGCTTCGATTTGTGGCCATCATCTTTGATGATTCCTCCTTCCAGCCTTCTGCGCTTGTGCTGTCCCTGTTGAGTCGCTGGCTCTGGTCCATTCGGTCCTTTGACGATCAAGCAGACGCTGAGCCTACCTGGCTCGCCCGCAACATCCAGTCCGAGCTAGCTGCGTCGTTCTTGCAATCCACACCAACGTCGCCCCTCGCTGTATTCCCGGACTGGCTCCGCCAAGCCAAGTGGCTTGCGTTTTTGATTTCGCTGGCTGTCTTCAACAATCCTTCCGCCTTGCTTTTGTTGCTCCAGAACGTGTTTACAATCCTGCGTAGCGACCTCGGGGTTTGCTGTTCTGAAGCACGGCCCATGCACTTGGTCCAGTCTCGTGCCTTCCCGGCGCTGGCGTTGTTGCTCAGCTTGCGTCGTCAGACCAGTGCCGCCACCTTTAGCGCGACCGTGCGTGCTGCCCTGCCAGATGACGTCCTGTTCCAGCAGCTCCTTCCGACCCTCGGTGCTATTGTAGTTGACCCATCTCTTGACCTGCCGACGTCCTCGGAGCTGATCGCTGCCGAATCCTTGTCCTCCCTCTGCCATGCCATCTTTGAAATGGCTACCGAGCAAGGTGTCTCAGAGCCCGTTCGCAACCAAGTGATCGACTTCCAATGCGCCCAATTCACCAAGGCCTGGCAGCTGTTGTCGACCGCCCGGCGTGAGCTTGGCTCGATCAGCGGCGCCTTCCACACCACTTTGGCGGTGAAAACCATCCAGGACGTGCTCGAGTTTGCCCCTGTTGATCGCCTGTACGTTGCTGCCACTGCTCTTTATGATAGTCCGGAAGCACTGCAGCAAGCCACTGCCGAGACCATCGAGGTTGAGCTGCGCAAGCCGCGCGGGTGGGAAGTCGGTCTTGGTAACTGGTCACACATTGCCAGTTTGTTCTCGCTCCGCAAGTATCGCACCCTCCACCAGCTGCTTTTGTTGCAGAATGTGGGTATTGCTCAGCAGCGGCCCTTGCTGGTTTTGCCAGCCGATGTGGTGCGTGTGTGCACCGAGGCGTTCGATGTGGTCGAACTCGATGGTGCGTTCGCCGTGCTCGACTGCCTGATGTTGGTTGCCCCGTTCGCCCGCGAGGTGGATGGAGACGGCGAAGCTTCCGGGGACGCGTCCTTTGTTTCGGTTGACGCGCTGGTTGGTGCTGTGACGGCCAGCTGGCAAATTCTGGCCGAGCGTGATGGAGATCGCGTGTTCCCCAGCGTGGTTGCCGCGGTTGCGCGTCTTGCCTTCCATCCCGCACTTGTTCGTGTCACTCGCCTGCATTCGCTCGCCCCACCTCCCCGCACCGTCTCCATCAAGAAGATCCAGAATTCTGGCGCTCGAGGCAGCAAGCGCGAGTTGTTTTCCATCCCGACCGGCAAAAACACTGCCGAGCGGCTTCGCGCTATTTTCGACAAGATTAGCGAGATCAACACGACTCGCCCCGGCTTGATGCTCACTGTGGCGCGCCAGCTGTGCACCGCTTGGAACGCAGGAGCTGCGTCCACGCTCGAGCAAGCGCCGTTCGTCAGCTCGTACCTCGCGCGTCTTCTTGATGTGGGAACCTGCCGCCCATTCTTGAGGAGCAATCTGGGAGCAGTGTCTGCTGCTCGGCTGTACTCTAAAATGTTTGATATGATTACCAATCTGCACCAAGTCGCCGGGGCCACTGTGTCGTCTGACGTGGACGGCCGCGAGGATGCTACTCCAGGTGCTGCTGTTGCCGCTGTTGCTGATGTCGATTTGGAAGACCCTCTGGCGTTGATTGCCGATGCGGATGCAGAAGTTCGCGCGATTGCCCTTGGCTACATTTCGAGCCTCTCCTCCGAGAATCCAACGCACATTGCCATTGCCAAAACCACGATCGATCTCCTGATCCAGCGCGATTCGCGATACAGCGGCATGTCCAACAGCACGACAGGCGGCTACTTCCCCGATTCCGACATTTTCATTGGCAAGCTGCATGTCTGGCAAGGCGTGCTGCTCCTCACCCCAGTCGTCCTGGGCGGTGGGGAACCCGATGCGCTTGAGCTCGTGCAGCGCGTTTTGCAGACGCTCGATCACATCAACCACATGACGATTCGCACCATCATGGAGTGGGTCATTGTGTTGACTGTGCTTGCCCATCCGACGACAGCCATGTTTGATGCGCTTTGGTCGCCCTTCACTCGCTCGTACGTGACGACGCAAACCCTGAACTCGCTCTGCGCCATGTGCATGCAACTGGCACGAGCGCTGTGTGCCGACTCGCTGTCCGAGCGGTCAACGGGCAGCTCGAACGACAAGGCTCCATTGAGTGACGCAGCAGCTCGGGGCGACCACGATTGCGCGCAGCCCCGCACGGCGTCTGCCATTCGCTTCTGCGCCCGCACTCTGGACTTTGTGCTTCCTTGGATTACATCGCACCAATTTGCAATGCGCTTGTACGCGCAGGCCACGGTTGTCGGCATGGCCGAGCTGCTGGCCTCGTCGCACATTCCGCTTCGCGTCGTGCTGGGTGACTCTTCCGCGTCTGCACGTGCTGGTGAAACCGACAACCAGATGGGCAGCGGTGCCAATGTTGTGGGTCACGTCATGAAGTTCCTTGCCACCTCGCCAGAGTGTGTCAAGCACGCAAACAAGCTCAAGCGGGACTTTTCCTTCTCGGGCTTTGACCCCGTGCTGGATTTCAATGTCGAGCTTATTGTGTACTACCTGCCGCTGATTGCGCTTGGCAGCCAAGCCACTCTGATGAATGTCGAGCTGGTGCGCAAACACTGGCATGGACTGGCGCTTCGTCGATCTCGCTCGGCACCCACGCCGCCACCCACCACCACGGCTCCCGCATTTGTTTGTGGCCGTCTTCACAAGCCTGTCCTCCTTTGCGAGCAAGACTACGAGTCGCACATTTTCACCTATGTTGCAGTGCGTTCTTCCACCGCCATGCGCCAGTTTGTTCCGCGTTTGAACGAGGCGGCAGCCGCAGCAGCAGAAGCCGAGGCGGAGGCCGAGGCAGCGGCCGAAGCACGTGCAGATGCAGAGATGGAAGCCAACGAGGGCAAGCCACCTGCGCCGGAAGACCAAGAGCAGCAGCAATCCGCCGCACCAAGCACGAACGTGCAAAAGAAGCTCACGCCCTGGCAGCAAGCCACTGCGTCCATGGTCGGCGTCGACGCGGCGTCCCCTCTCGTGGCCAACGGTCCGGTTGCACCTCTTGCTGGAACAGGCCGCTCGGATCTCATTGTTGTCGCTTCGCTGATTGATCGCGTGCCGAATCTCGGAGGCCTCACGCGCACGTGCGAGATTTTCAAGGCGGGCTTGCTCGTCATGCACGATCTCCGTGTGACGACCGACGACACGTTCAAGCAGCTCAGTGTCACTGCAGACAAGTGGATGCCGTTGAAGCAGGTGGAAGACCACGCGCTGCCAGCCTACCTCAAGCAGAAAAAGAGCGAGGGCTACACTCTGGTCGGCGTTGAGCAGACGGCCGAGGGCAAGCGACTCTCCAACTTCTCCTTCCCCCAAAAGTCGCTCATCTTGCTTGGGCGTGAGCGTACTGGCATTCCAGTAGACCTGATTCAGCTGTTGGACGTCTGTGTTGAAATCCCTCAGTTTGGCGTTGTGCGTTCGCTCAACGTGCATGTCTCTGCTGCTCTCATGGTGTGGGAGTATGCGCGCCAGCACATTGTTCCTGCGCTGGGCCCGAAATAGTTTGGTCCGTGTTGCCTGTCCTCAGGTTGTGTAGATGTGACATGTTGGGATTTTATCAGTGTGGTTTTGGTGTCGTGTTAACGACGGAAGCGAAATTTTCAGGATTTTTGAACGGTTCTGGTGAGCATGTATTGGCAATTGACACGGTACGGAGTTGTTGGAAACGGGCAATCAGCACAATACGGCTTGGAAGGAAACAGTACATTGGAAAGAAGAAGAGGTGGAGAGGAAGATAAAAGAGACAGAGAAAGAGAGAGAGAGAGAGAGAGAAAGAGCGAGAGAGCGAGAGAGCGAGAAAACAAATACAAACTGTCATCCACTACACGGAACTGTTTAAGCCACTGGCAGATCGTCAGGGTGGGGCAAGTTGGCTGGCAAAACGGAGCGCAGAGTGCGGCGGAAGGCCGGGTAGACAAGATGTTGTGCCACCACAGCCTCGTTGCCAGTTGCGGTGCGGAGCGAGCCATCGCGCTCTGCAATTGTAATGCGCTTCCTGGCACGGAAATCAGGGACGTACGCCTCTGTCTCGGGATTGTACTGTCGCCACTCGCGCCGCTGTTACAATCAAGCAAAAGCAAACGGGGTTTGGTGAGCGCTCGTCCCAACCGGCAACACCAAAAGAAAACATAAAATGCAAGGATCTACACAAAGCATTACCCTCTTATCTTGACGCTTGCTAGTATTGACAAAGGTGATGGGATGACGGTGCGCACCAAGGGCGCGCGTTGCGAGTGTTTGGGACTGGAGGTTTAGCGGGTTGGCAAAGTCGTGGTCTTCCGCAAAGCTGATTGGGCGAGGGTTGCTGGCCGCGCGCACGGTCTAACAGTGCATGAAAGAAGGTCAATTATTAAATACCATTCATGGTCAAGTGAGCCGAGCAGGTGAGCACAAACGAGACAACAACAGCTCGAACAGCGGCAAAAAACAAAAACAAAAAAAAAACATCAAACACACTCAACCTTTCAACTCACCTGAACAAACGAGGCGTCATCGGCAAGCACGAACGAGGGATACGAGACATAGTCAATGTTGCGCCCGTCCGCGCCTGGAGGCAAGGTGCTCGTGTCGTTGAGCGGGGCAAAGCTGTGCGGCTCCAGTGTGTTGCCGTAGCGGCGGGCGTGTGCTAGTCGCACATCGCGCATGTTGCGCTCCAGCTGAACCATAAAGTGCATGTCGTCCTCCTCCATCTCCTCAATTTCAGTGAGTTGCTCGGCATCCATGTTGGCAACCACGGGGCGACTCCCCAGAAGTTCGTGCTCGGCTTCGACGTCTTCCTCGCTCTCCAGACAGGCTTCCTCGCTCTCCAGATCGGCTTCTGCGCTCTCCGGATCAACGTTGCTGGTTGCTTCAGCGACTTCGTCTGGAGAGTCAGAATCCTCGAACGAGTGGATGTCTTCCCACTCGGAGGAATCGGCAGCGTTGCCAAGTGTGCTGGAAGGCCAGAAATTGGTGAAGGAGATGGCAGCTGGGTCCGAGACTCGGAGAAGTACCGCCGAGGAGGTGGGCAAGTCGGATGTGGTCGTAAAATCAAGCTTGGGTGGGGTGATGTGGTCGTTCAGCCGCGGTGCGACCTCGCGCAACGGAGGCAAGGTGCTGGCGTGCTTTTCGTACAACTCGACCAGCAGGTCGGTCGCAAACCGGTCGTCGCGATCAAAGCGGGATTGCACGCGCTCCGTGTTGCCACTCTCAACAGCCTTGTGAAGCGCTGGAATATCGCCGATGCTGTGTCCGAGCTCGCGCATGTCTCTTAGCGCGTTGATGGCCACTGCCTTCAAAAACGCAGGCGTGTTCAGGAGCATGTCGCCAGGAATCCACGCACTGTCGGCGCGAAAGTGGTCCAGGTCGTGCGGAATCCACGGCTCAGTGTCAAGGCTCGCAGTGAAGGGCTACAAGAAGGGCATTCATGGTCAGGGCAATCCGAGATGAAGGACCCAATTATCAAAATAAATACAGGAAGAAAAACAGGCAAATTGGCCAAAGTCCAACCCCCTCCTCCCTCCAGCTCCCCGATTCTCACCTTTGGCGTAAGAGCAGCGAGTTGCAGAATGGCCTGCACGCGGTTGCGAGAAATGTTGAAACGCTGCGAGAGCGCACGCAGAGTCCAGGTTCGCGGATCGGACTTGTACAGACGGACAATCATTGTGCGTGCATAGTCATCCATGACATAGTTCTGTGCGTGTGTTTTTTTGTGGTTGTTGGTCAAGACAAAGAACCAAAAGGGCAGCGTCAGTAAGATGATGATGATGGTGACGATGGTGACGATGATGAAGAGCAAATGCATTGGGGGCTGGTGAACGGTGCCAACTGACCGAAGCAAAGACGTGTGGCTTGGCTGCAGCAACATCCTCAGCGTTGCGGTTGATGGGTTGGTACGGAACAAATTGGCGCTGGCGAGGGAGCACGAACTGGTGCTTTGCAGCACGCGCTTTGGCGTCGCGCTCGATCGCCTCGCGTTCCGCTTCTTCTTTCTGATCCTCCTCCTATTGTTGCCACCAAAACGGAAGAAAAAAAACAAAAAGACAAAACTTGTTGTTGTTAGTGTCGTCGTCCATGGAATCGCTGCTTCAGGACACGAAGCAAGCACACAGCTCAAAAAGGACTTGCATTGAACATGCGGTAGAGAGGGTGCTTGCGCTGGGGCAGCGACGACGGGGTCGCCAGACCATGCACGCCAGTCATGAACGACGTCTTGTTGCGGCCAAACTGCTCTGCCTCAGCCCCGGCCTGGCGACGGCGTAACCCGCTGCTGAGTCGCTCTTGGTACGACGAGGAGGGAGCGAAGGGTCTGGGCTGCTGCTGCTGCTGCTGCGGCTGCTGCTCAGGCTGCTTGGGCTGCTGCTGCCGCTGCTGCTCCTGCTTGGGTTTGCTGGTGCGTGCTTGGTACTGCTCCTGCTGCGTCTGGGCGTCGAGTGCGTGTGCGTTCCGCTCCTGGCTCGTTTGCTGAGCGTGCTCCTTGCCTTTGTACAGCGTTCGGCGAACGGCTGCCCGTCCCCCATACAAGGACAAGGCACGAGCGGCAACTGCGGCAGAGGCACACGCAACAACAGCAACAGCAGCACTCTGGCCTTGGCTGCTGCCCATGCCGATCGGCGCTCTGCTGAGTCGCAGCATTGGGAAACAGGTAAGGAGAGAGGAGGAGGAAAGAAACGAAAGGAAATGAGCGAAAAGTTAGAGTGCTGTCTTGCTGCTTGCTGCCATTACAATACAAGACAATTCTTTTCACTGTTTGAGCCTTGCTCATCTTTGTCAGAATCGATCGATCGCTTGGTCTGAGATAGATTTTTAGGTTTTTGGGATTTTTCGGGATTTTTTTTTTTTTTTTTTTTTGGATTTTTGGGATTTTGACTTTTGCTCCAAACAAAACCTCAAAACCCAAAAAGTTCATTTTCCATCGCTCTCTCTCCTCTTTCCTTTGGTTGCCCATCCGCACGTCCGCGTCGACTCCCGCCTCCCGCACCCTACCCAATCCGTTACAGTAATGTCTGCTGCCGCCGCTTCCACCCCCGTCGCCGCCTCCGCTGCCGCCCCTAAGGTCAAGACCGTCGCTCCCAAGCGCATCGGCAAGGTCCAGAAGAAGAAGCCCCAGCGCTTCATCGTCGACTGCTCCCACCCCGTCGAGGATGCCATCATCAAGATTGCCGAGCTTGTAAGTTGACTTGGGGGACTATACTACGCGCGTGTGATTGATGGGCTGGGAGGTGCGGATCCGAGTGGAGGCGAGGGCGAAGATAAGAGAACAGGACCATGCGTCTTTTCGTTTTGCCATCCCTCTTTCTTTGCAAACAGCGCGCTCTGGCCACCAGCCCCAACCTCCTCCGCCTGCTCCGGGAACACGCGACTGCTTCAAGTCGCCCCACGTTTTTGGCTTGATTGGCAGCATCACTCGCTGTCTTTTCAAATCGCCGAAAAAGAGCTGTTTCTTTTTGCTGGCGCGCTTGTTTTTGGGGCCTCGTTTCCCGACAGTCCCCCAAAGCAAGCGCCTTCAAATGCAGCTTTGTTCTCGAGTACTCGAGGAATGTTTACCATTTTCGAGGAGATCATTTTTTTTCACAAAAAAAAAATGCCTTTTGGTGCGCTGTGGCTCTCTTCCACAGACGGTTCGTTTTCTCTTTCAAAAACGCTCCTTTGGCCCACATTTTCTCGTTCCTGCTCGTCGCTTTTCGCTTGTTTTGCGTTTTTGTTTCGCTTCATCAGTGGACAAATGCAAAATCGGCCCGGAGCGACGCGGCAGGGAAAGGAAATGAGGTTTGAAAAGGAGGGATTGAAACAGGATGCTACGCCTCTTCATATTTTTTATAAATTGAGGCAACATGTCTTCCACCTTCACATCCGCACCGAAACAACTCCTTTTGAAAAATCATGATAATCGTTCCGACTTGTTGCTCAAACTCTACCCCTCTCCCCCCTTTTTTTCCCTGCGCGAATCTCTTTGCGCCGCGTGATTCGTTTTTCTCCCCGTGTGCAGGAGAAGTTCTTCCACGACCGCATCAAGGTCGAGGGCAAGATCAACAACCTTGGCCGCCACATTGCCATCACCACCGATGCCTCGAAGGTCACCGTTACTGCCAACGACATCCCCCTGAGCAAGCGTTACCTCAAGTACCTCACCAACAAGTTCCTCAAGAAGTCCCAGCTCCGTGACTACCTCCACGTCGTCTCGACCAGCCCCACCACCTACGAGCTCCGCTACTTCAAGATCGCCGCCGACGAGGAGGCTGACGAGTAAAGAATCGCTCCCTGTGCTTTTGCTCGCGGGTCTGTGCTCTTGCGCTACCACCACATTGTTATTTTTGCCTTAATACGATTCTGCAGTTGTGTATATTCGATGGATCCTTGTTATTCGGATTACAGCAACTAGTTTTTTTGGCAAACAAAAATTGATTCAGAAACGAAAACTGACGTACAAACAAACCCACATCACCACGGTATCTAGTTGTAGTAGTAATAATCGGTCGATTGCTCAGCTGCGTGACCAGCATGCCATGACTGATGACCCAGGGTGGCTTTGATGTCTTCCCAGCCAGTGGTGGCGAAATTTCCGCCATACGAAGAGTTGTGCGCCTGTGCCACCCCATCCAGGGCCGCAAGCAACTCATTTGTGTCAATGTGCTCCTGGCCAAACTCGTGATACTCAGTGGCGGGCAGGGACGAGGCATCGTGCTGGCCAACAGTGTGGAAGCTCTCGTCATGAATCATCTCGTCGTCGTCAAGCAGCTCGCTCTGCAGGCTTTGTGGACTCGGAGGTCGCAAGCTAGCCAACAGCTCGGCACGAGCTGTCACTTGTGCGTGTTGCTCCGCCAGAGCCCAAAACTGCTCCAAGAGCGGCTGAATGGCGGCGCGTTGAGACGTTCGCGCCGTAGGAGGGAGTGGGGCTTGTGCAGAAGAAACTGCTGCTGCTTGCGCCTGGTTTGCTGTTTCAGAAACTACCGTCGAGGCTGGATGAAGATAGTGAAGGACTGGTGCCATCGTGCTTTGATTGATGGGCTCCAGTACCTGCTGCGGCGCGTTGGCGACTGTGGGTTCAACATCAACCGATGGCATCAGCGGTGTGGCTTGTTGTGGTGCAGTATCGCGGACAGATGCAGTGTAGATACTACTCGAAGAGCTCTGGGGCAAGCCGTGCTGGTGGTCGATGCGAGATTGCGAAAGTGTAGCAACTGGAGGAAGAGCGTTGTAGCAACTGGAGGAAGAGCGTTGATGCCATTCGGCAAGGTGCGGCTGAGGGTTACAGTTCTCGTGAGACAGGACAACAGGCTGTGGAATTTGCTGCTGCGCTTGTCGTTGCTGCGCTTGTTGCTGCGCTGCGCTTGTTGCTGCGCTTGTTGTTGCTGCGCTTGTTGCTGCGCTTGTTGCTGCTGCGCTTGTTGTTGCTGCGCTTGTTGCAGCAATTGTTGATGCAATTGCTGCTGTTGCTGAATCAAAAGCTGTTGCTGCTGCTGCAGGTCTGACAAGGAAGCGTGATTCTGGGCAGTTTGATCAAGCTCGGTGAGCTGCAACGCAAGCATGTCGCGATCGAGCATCAATTCTGCAGTGTGCTGAAGAGAGTCGGCGATTTCTTGTTGCTGCAACACGGCCGCTTCTTGCAGCTGCGCAACCTGCAGCCGAAGTTGCTCGCCCTCAGCTGCGGATGCCATGGCCGCGAGTCGATACCGCTGTGCGCGGTTGGCTTGATCATGGGCCTGTTGCTCGAGAGCTGTCAGGTAGTTTTGCAGCTGCTGCGCCTCGTCTTTGGGAATGGAAATGTTCTCCCTCAAAAACGCCGCCAATTGTTCATCCAGCTCTCGCTGCGATGGATCCTCAACAGCTTCAAGCTGCTCATGAGAGGGGTGCAGGGTTTGTGCAGGAATGGCATCCGACGTCAAAGATGCGGCTGTCACGCTGCCGGATGGCACACTCCCTTGCTGCGCCGGCCCAAAGTGCTCCGTGGGACGATGACGATGTGGCGAAGCGGTTTCTGCTTGTCGCTGCTGCTGCTCCTGCTGCTCCTGACGACGTGGCACGTATTCTTGCGAATGTACCACATCGCCCTCAATAACACTGCGCCCGTCTTGTTGGCCAAGTTCTGGTTGCTGAGCACGGTGTGCAGGTGACGCTCGAGCCGAGAAGGACTGAGATTGCACTTCTTGCCGAGACTGGGAATGCATTTCTTCTTGTTTTTGCTGCAAAGCTTGGATCTGCTGCTCTTGCCGCTTTTGCTGCTGATGAAGCTGACTGAGCACTTCGACAACGGTAGCTTGGTGGAGCTTCTTCTCGGCTGTGTGTTGCAATAGTTGCTCGTGTTGTAGTTGCAGCTGTTCCTGCCGTTGTTGGTGCAATTCCAGCTGATGACTGTGCTGAAGTTGCTGCAGCAGTTGGTGGTGTTGCTGCTGCTGCTCTTGCAGCAAATGTTGACGCTCCTCTTCCAGCAAATGTAGTTGCTCTTGCAATTCTTGTCGTTGGCGCTGCTCGTGCTGCAGGCGTTGCTGCTCTTGCTGTTGCAGTTTTTGGCGCTGCTCTTGCTCTTGCTGCAGCAGCTTCTGGCGCTGCTCCTGCTCTTGCTGCTGTAGTTTTTGGCGCTGCTCCTGCTGTTGGCGTTGCTCCTGTTGGAGGCGCTCCTGCTCTTGTCGGAGGCGCAGGTGCTCTTGCTGTTGACGTTGGTGTTCTTGCTGTTGACGCTGCTGTTCTTGCTGTTGGCGCTGCTGTTCTTGCTGTTGGCGCTGCTGTTCTTGCTGTTGGCGCTGCTCTTGATGTTGACGTTCAACCCTGCGCTGCTCTTGATGCAGTTGATCAATCTGCTGACTCATCGAGTGGTTGGCTTGTTGCAATTCGGCAGCATGTGCCTTCTCCATCTCGAGTGCTTGGCGATCGAGCTCTACCTGGTGACGAACAGCAACCAGTTCGCTGTGATGGTTGGCATCGGCCACTTTTGCGCTCACTAGTTCGGCCCTAGAAGTTGCAAGACGGCTCCGTTCGAACGCGAGGCTCGCCTCGAGAATCTCCTTCTGCATCCGGCCTGAATGGGCGTCCGCTCGTGCCTGGCGTAGCAGTTGCAAGAGTGAATTCCGTTGAGTTCGCGTTTTGGCCTGGGCCTGCGACATTTTGAGCGCAGCAGCTTCAAGTCGTTGGGTGTCGAGCAGCCGCGCCTCGAACACGCGTGTCGCCGAGGCCAGCTGGTTTGCCAACAGCTCGGCCTTTTCGCGCTGAACCAAGGCCTCGAGGGTCAACTGCTGGGCCTCCTTGAGGTAGGCGCGCTTGCCGTCTCGCAGCTCGACTTCAAGCGCGGCCTTGGCGCGCCTCAGTTCGTCAGCCTCGAGTCTGGACGCTGCCATTGCGCCCTGATGGGCCTCGACGGCGAGAGCATGCTCGCTGGTCAACTGTGACAACTCTGCTTGCGTAGCGACCAGTCGATCTTGGAGTTGGCTCATGGCTGCGGCATGGGTCTGGTTGAGCGTTGCCAGCGTCGCCTGGAACTCGGCTTTGCGTGACAGCTCTTGTTCGGAACGAGTAATACCTTCGGCCGTCAAAGTGCGAGCCTCCTGACGCAACGCCTCGACTTCGGCCTCATACCGTGCGGTCTGCTGTGTCTGAGCAGCGCGGAGATTGGCCAACTCGAGCTCGAGCCGATTCACTGCAGCGAGCAACTCGTCCCGTTGCCGTCGCGCCGACGCTGCCTGCGTGGCATGCTCAAGCTGAATCGCGTCAAGCTGGTCCGAGTGGTGTCTGCTATCCTGAGCGGCCGTGGCAGCGAGTGCCGCGACTGCAGCAGAGTGCTCTCGTTGAGCGGTTTCAAGCTCGCCGCGCGTTTGCGCAGCAGCGTCGCGTTGCTGCTGCAGCGACTGCTGCAGCTCCCGAACGACGCCAGCCTGGCGGTCGAGCTCCACAGCAGACGCCCCGTGCTTGGCGCGCAGCTCCTCGGCAATCCGGTCGCTCTCCACAAGCTCGGCGTTGAGCGCCTCGACGAGCGCGTCCTGCTGGCCAATGTGCTCGAGCAGTGCGTCGCGCTCCTCACTCACGCTTGCAATGTGCGCAATCACGCGCGAGACCATTGCGTCCATTGCCGCAACGGATCTGGCTGACACGGCAATCGCGCCGCTCGGCACCGCGGCCATGATTGGGCAGAGTCGGATTTTGAAATTTTGAAACGCTCAAAGCGAAATGCAATGCACACACACACACACACACACAAAATGAGAGTGAGGCGCTCAAGTCCAAGTCCAGAACAGTGGAAAACGTACTGATCATCAGTGACGTACAACAATAAAAAAACGGAGGATATCAAACACAAGAGAGCCTGTGTGTTTCATGTTCAACCGGACTGGAGCCAGAGACCGCCATTTCGGATTTGTTCGATTGGAGTGGATGATTGAGTGATGGATGGTGATCGGATGAGTAGAACGGTGCCAGAACAATCCGCCTAAATCACTACGGGTTCCAGGTCCGAATCTCAAAGTGTCATCTAGCCTCTTCTCTCTGCCAACATCATGTTGCCCATAAATGATAATGTAGATTTCCGCTTTGAGCCGGTGAAAAAGTCTGCGCTGGACCGAGCACGGGAGGGAATGGTTGGGAGCGACGCGAGCGCGCAGGGAGCGGCCAAGCCACCAACCCCCACGGTGGACCAGCAACCCACTACTAGGGCATTTATGGAATGGTATTGGTGTTTGAGTCATGGGGTCGAAGGGCGGGCGGATCGGGTCACCCAGTCAGGCTGCGTAGCAGTGA